>NC_044986.1:48940187-49259060 GCF_008728515.1 Papio anubis | reverse complement strand
TTGTTGTACTTCGTTCAGTTACGTATTGCTTTACTAATTGCAAAGTTAGTTTAATTACCGGCTGGAAATCTCAAATTAAAACACTTGTCATTTGCAATGATGATATCTAATATTAGTGAAGATAAAATGTAATCAAGGTTCTATGTGTTACCATAGGAATATAAGAACATTTTCATGGGATTCCTTTTTCTTGCATATCAGCCACATACTGCTTTGTAATGTATCAGCTTACCTAAGCTGGAATCCTGATCCTAAGAATCTCCTTTCCTTTATGTTCTGAGTTGACTAAAAATACGATTGTTGAGATTTAGAAAGATGAAGCAGATTTACTCTCAGAATGTCATCATGATCAGTGACAGTAATTGTCAGATGCAGACCATGATGAATTTCATCTTGTTCTCACTGTCCCATGGGCCACATCTCTCTTTTCTTTTTTTTTCCCAACTGTCAGCCTTGATAGGAAAAGTGACCCCAGGCCCACCAATGAATGGAGAGGCAACAGTCTTCCATGGACTTCACCACTTCTCCTTTATGTTTCCACTCTGGGAATTCAATGTTCCTGGCTTTGGGAACAAAAGTTAGTTGACTTTTGTCTGATCTTCAAATTCTATCTTCTGACACTGACACTTGCTTTTCCCACAGGTATAGGCTTTATTCTTTCAATAACTTTCTTTTTCCATTACCCTTATGTCTTAGTTGGTTCCGGCTGCTATAAAAATATCTTAGGCTTGGCAATTTATAAACAGTAGAAATTTATTCCTCATGATTCTGGAGCCTGGGAAGCCAAAGATCAAGGTGCCAACAGATTCGGTGTCGGGTGAGAGTTCTTGGTTCACTGATGATGGCTTCTTGCTGTGCCCTCACACGGTAGAAGGGTCAAGCAACCTCCCGTGGGCCTCCTTCATAAGGACACTAGTCTCATTCATGAGGGCTCTGCCCTCAGGACCTATTCACTTTCTCAAAGCCCCACGTTTAATATTACTGCACACAGATTAGGTTTCAACATATAAATTTTGTGTGGCCACAAACCTTCAGACCATAGCAACTCAGAATAATTATATTTACCAATGGAACCCTAACAAATATAGATTTTTTTTAAAAAAGGTATAAACTGTGTTTTACTCTAGCTGAGAAATAAATGTAATACACCTTAACAAGTTACACCCTCTGTAAATATTACAGAAAAAATGTTTTGGTAGTTTGTAATTTATAATAAGTATAAGGCTCTTTAAAATTTTGAAATAGCACACATGCTGACTCTATATTTTTCTAATTGTCAATTTGAACATTTTATGTTGATTTGTCCTTTATTTGCTTCTTGCAGTTTTGCTACTAAATGGTCATCTTTGTTATTATTTTTTAATTTGTTATGCTATGGCTAGTGTACACAGCCAGACATAAGCATTCCCTTAAAAATTGATCCATATATTTAGTTCATATTACTAAGACAATTTTAGATGAATAAAAAATATGCCACCTTGTTGAAATTTTAGAAGTCAAAAATAAATTACATGCACGCAAGACATTATGTTGCTAAAAGATCTAAAACCTTTGCTAGTTAGCATGCCATACTAGCATTCATCAACTGTTTCCTTGACATTATCCCTAATTAATATGAGAATTATGTGGTTTGCCTGCATTTTTTTCCTTCTCTTGCACCTAATTTATTTCAGATTCTAATATAACTACTTTTTTTGAACTCTTGACCTCCACCACCCTTGTTTTTTGTAATGCTTGAAGGACTATTCCTGCTTTATGCTACACCATTTCATTGAGTTACTTTTATAGTTTCTACATGTCTAAAGTAATTATGTCTCCCACGATTCATAAAAATTTGCATTTAAGTGCAGTTCCATACGAGAAGAGCATTTTCCAAAAAATTTAGTTTTCTTCAGCTACAAAATTAAAGAAATATATTAACCACATAAGTTAAAGCATTTAAATTTCATATTTTGTAAAATGATTTTCATACCTGAATAAAAAGTCATTAATTTTAATATGTGATATATCAAACTAAGCCAGATCAGTGCTTTATAAATTTTATTTACTGTGGAGGGGTAAAGGGAAACAGTCCACCAAAAGAAGTTATATCTCATTGAAGACAGAGACCATCTTAACTTTTTGTTTTTAGAGAAAAGTAAATCTTTTGGCTATAATTGAAAAGTTATCAATTTTTATACTAATTTTACTTTTATCCCTTTTCAGTGGACAGGCCTAGTAAATATATGCATGTGTACTTACATTTGCAGACAATAGGCAAATTCTAGATGCACCACTTCCAACCCCTACCTCTTCGCATTCATGCCTTTGTGTAACTAGCTCCTCTTGAATGTAGATAGACTTGTGACTTACTTCTAATTGACACAATATGGTAAAGGTGATGGGAAGTCAGTTACTCCAGTGATTATGTGATGTTATATAAGCCTCTATCTTACTAGCAGATGTTCCCTTCTACCTGCCTTGAAGAAGCAAGCTGTCATGTTTTGAACTGCCAATGAAAAGTACACGACAGGAAACTCCAGGCGGGCTCTAGGAGTTAAAAACAACTACTGTCAACAGCCAGTAGAAAACTAAAGCTCTCAGTTCTACAATGACAAAGTAGTAAATTCTGACAACCATCTAATGAAATAAGAAGCAGATTATTCTCTAGTCAAGCCACCAGATGAGAATGCTTCCAGCCAATCAGGTAAGATCATGAAGCAAAGACCCAGCCTAGTCGTCGGTGGACTGCTGACTCACAGAAATTGAGATAATAAATGTGTATTGTTTTAAACCTCTAGGTTTATCATAAGCTGTCATATAGCAATAGAGAACGAATATACTTCCATATACACATTTCTATATCCATCCGTGAGTTCTTACTGATAACTTGTATTCCAATCCTACAAGACAGATGATTCTAGCCTTCTTCCTTTCCTTATTTGTGATTTTTTATTTGTATTTATTTTTGCCTACAGTGAGAAATGCAAGTTTCATTAACCACAGTATATTTACTTACAAATTTATATACACATTGAGAAGTTTCAGAATGTCAGTTTTATAAACCACATAAAATGTAAATGTATTACTAATTATGGTTTAATATTTGCATATCGTTATTTTTATCTTTAGCCTTAAAACATCAAATATTTTCTTATAAAGTTTACTAAGTTCATTTCTTCCTTACCTTGTTCACTGTGGTTATGTTAGTTTACTTGTAACACTGTTAGGATCAGTTTTTATATTTTGCATTCTATTTACCTTGCATTCTGGTTGATACAAATTACTTATGTATATTTTGAATATGTGAAACATTATATAGTTCTAAGTGTTAAAGCTAGACAAAGAGGTTTACATCATTCCCTCATTATTCCTACTATGTCGTTCCCATGTCCCCGTTTTTGTACCCCATTCCCAAGTAATTTCTACTAGTAATTCATCTCATTAGTTTTTGGATTATTCCTGTATTTCTCTTGCACAAATGAGTAGTCACAAGGGTATTTTCGTGTATTTATTTGTTTCCAGCCTAACACTGACCATTTTGCACTTTCCTTTTAATTTAAACTTAATATGCCATGAAGTTTATTCCACCTCAGTTCAGACATAGTTTCATTATTATTTAGCTTTTTTGAGAGAGTCTTACTCTGTTACCCAGGCTGGAGTGCAGTGGCACGATCTTGGCTCACTACAACCTACACCTCCAGGGGGTTCAAGTGATTCTCCCGCCTCAGCCTCCCCAAGTAACTGGGACTACGGGCGCCCACCACCACACCTGGCTACTTTTTGTATTTTTAGTAGAGACAGAGCTTTGTCATGTTGGCCAGGCTGGTCTTTAACTCCTAACCTCAGGTAATCTACCACCTAGACCTCCCACAGTGATGAGATTACAGGTGTGAGCCACTGCATCTTCTCTATCATTCTTTTTTATAGCTGTAAAGTAACCCACTGTGTAGATCTAGCATAGTTTAGTCACCTATTTTATGTATGAGTGCCTAGGTGGTTTTCATCGTTGTGGATTAAACAATACTGCAATAAATATCTATGTGCATAAGTATCTTTGTATTGTTAAAAATGTGTTCTCAGGGGGGTACTTTCCTAGAAGTAAGATTACTAAGCTAAAAGTTTATATACATACATAGATATTTTTAGGTATTATCAAATTCCTCTCCAGAGGTATGGTGCCTGTTTTCTACCAGATAATTTGGAAAATACCTACTTCCCTACAGCCTCACCAGTAGAATGTGTTGTCACATTCTTGCAGTCTGATTAGGGGAGAAATTGTGTATATGTATGATTTTAATCTGTATTTCTCTAATTATGAATAAATTGGAGTTTTAAAAGTAAGATTAGGGGTATTTTCATACACTTGTTGAGAATTATCTTATGTGTTTTTCCTATTCAGTTTTTGTTCCTTTGTACTTCATCCTTCAAATTATAAGATATATGTGTAAATGCAGATACATACACACTAATGTTAGCCCATAATCTTAACTATATGTTGCAAACATTTTCTTTCACTTTGACAGGTATTTTTTTGCTTTGTAGCTTAATTTTTTGTTATGCAAAATTTGTGTCTCTATATGTGGTCAAATTTATCAATTGTATGCTTGTGATTTGGGGGTTACAATAAATAAGGCTTTACAGAACATTGAGATTACAAATAAATTCACTTCTTTTCTTCCTAGAGCTTGATGATTTTGTGTATTTGATTTACTTAACAGTAGGAATTTATTTTTGTGTATGTTTTGAGGAGAGAAGCTCAGTTTATCTTTTACTGAAAGGTTCAGTTGCTCAAGCACCATCTTACACAGTTTATTCTTGCCACCATATCTTGAGATATCGTGTTTATCATATACAATCATGTGTCACTTAATGACAAATACATTCTGAAAAAAATGTGTCATCAATGGGCAATTACATGATTATGCAAACATCACAGAGGGTACATACACAAATCTAGATGGTATAGCCTACTACACATCTAGACTATATGTATAGCCTATTGCTCCTACGCTACAAACCTATACAGTGTGTTACTGTACTAAATACTGTAGGCAACTGAAATACAACAGTATTTTTATATCTAAACATAGGTAAACATTGAAAGAGTACAGAGAAAATGCATTATATATGAGATTAGAATAGTACATCTGTATAAAGCATTTACCATGAATGGAACTTGCAGGATTGGAAGTTGCTCTGAGCGAGTCAGTGAATGAGTGGTGAGTGAATGTGAAGGCCTAGGACCTTATTGTGCAGTACTGTAGACTTCATAAACACTGTACACTTAGGCTACACTAGATTTAAAAAATTTCTTTCATCAATAGCAAATTAAACATTGCTATCTGTAGCTTTTTTTGTATTATAAACTTTAATTGTTACTTCTTGACTATTTTGTAATAGCATAGCTTAAAACAGACATACAAGTGTACATAAATATTTTGTATCTTTATTCTATGAGCATTTTTATATTTCTTAAATTTTTTATGTTTCAAACTTTTTTTTTGTTAGAAATTAAGCCTCAAACACACACATTAGCCTACATATACACAGGTCAGGATCATCAACGTCACTGTCTTCCACCTTCACATCTTGTCCCACTGTGAAGGGCCAATAACATACATGGAACTGTCATCTTATAATAACAAAGCTTCTTCTGGAAAGACTTGCTCAAGGCTGTTTTATAGTTCACTTATTTTTTTTAATAACTAGAATGTGTATAGTCTAAGATAACCGTAAGAAATAATAGTATTGTATAGTAAATACATGAACTAGTAACATAGTTGCTTAATAACATTATCAAGTACTATATATTAGATACATAATTGAATGTGTTGTACTTTTATAGGAGTGGTAGCACAAAAGGTTTGTTGGCACCTGCATAACTACAAACACTTGAGTAATGTGTTACAATGCAACCATTTGCTATAACATCACTAGGCAAGAGGAATTTTTCTCAACTCTATTATAAACTTATGGGACAACCATCATATATATATACAGTTCATCATTGATCAAAATGTTTTTATGTGGTGCATGACTGTATTCAATTCCCATATGTATAGTGGCTCTAAGTGATGGCTTTCTGTTTCATTCCACTGTTTTGTCTGTTCATGGACCAGTACAACAATGTTTTAATTGCAGAGGTTTTATGATATACTTTAATGTCTGGTATGGCTAATCTTTCTGTGTAGTTTGGATTTTTCTGTTTTCTAGACTATCTGTGTATGTCTGATTTTCTATATAAAATTTTAAATTAATTTGTCTAACTTTATAAAAATGCATGTATGTATTAATTGGGATTACATTACATTCATAAACAAACTTAAAAAACTTTATGTCTTTGGGAGGCCGAGATGGGCGGATCACGAGGTCAGGAGATCGAGACCATGCTGGCTAATACGGTGAAACCCCGTCTCTACTAAAAAAATACAAAAAATTAGCCGGGCGAGGTGGCGGGCGCCTGTGGTCCCAGCTACTCGGGAGGCTGAGGCGGGAGAATGGCGTGAACCCAGGAGGCGGAGCTTGCAGTGAGCTGAGATCCGGCCACTGCACTCCAGCCTGGGCGACAGAGCGAGACTCCGTCTCAAAAAAAAAAAAAAAAAACTTTATGTTTGTAATGTTGATGTTTCCTATCTAAGAACAGAGGATGTCTATTTGTTATCAAAAGTCTTTAAAGTTGTTTCCATCTTTAAATTTTGAAAAGTTCTTATTAACTCCAAAATAGGTAATCTTGGTTTTTGCTATTGCCAATTGTTATTATATGTGTAAATGAGGGCTGATAATTTTGTTGTTTCATTACCTGATCACTTACTTTATTCTTTTATTGTTAAATCTAGTTTTATCATTTTATTGTTGCTTTTCTAGAGTTTTCCAAGCATATTATCACATTACCTATAAATACAGATGGTGTTAACTCTTTAGCTATTATACTTCTAATTTATCTTATCTAATTATATTGGTTCATACCTCTATTAAAATTTTAAATAATAACAGAGTGTGAACATTTTTGCCTTGTTCCTGACATTAGGGGAAATATCGCAAGCCTCTAGTGTATTTCCCCAATAATTAAGATTAAGGTATATGAGTGTGCATGTGTGTGTGTGAATGTGAATACACACACATATAAATTTTATATTGTGTGTGTGTGTGTATGTATATATATCTTAGTCCTAAAGCAAGTATTTTAATTATTATAATATGTATCATCTCTTAATTCCTATTTAGTAATAGGAATAAATTATAATAATAATAGTTGAATGTTTTTGTGAGAAGTAGGTATTGAATTCAGCACTTACAGAGGTAACTGTATTAAAGTTTACTTTAATTCTATTAATATCATATATGACATTCATTGAGATCCTAATATCAAGCTAACCTTGAATTCTAATAAATACTACTTGGTCAGGATATAGTCTATTCTTGATATGCTATTCAATTCTGTCTCCTAATATTTTATTTAATATCTTAAATTGATGTACATGAATGGTAATGGTTATAGATTTTTGTACTATTTTATCAGAGTTAAATGTAATGTTATACTTATGAGAATGGGAAGTATTATTTTTATATTCTATAGAATAATTTATTGGTCATTGAAATGAGTTAATCTTTTAAAAATTGGTAGAATTTCCGTGTGAAATCATTATAGTCCTGGTAGATTTTTTTTTATTATTATTAGTAGAATAATTCCCTAATTTGCCCTTTTGATATTTAAAAAATGTCATCTTTGGATGGTTGTTTTCCTTCCTCAGAGCTTTAAGCATAAGTTATCTAGGGATAGGGCAGACCTAAGGAGAAATCTGTGTTCACTATTACACTGAAAAATTACTTTTAGATATAATTATATCTAATGTATTTTGCCATCTCTACAGAAAAGTTTATCCTTTATTTAAATACAGCATAGCCTTCTTCATACATGCCTAGACCATGAATTTACCTACTTGTCAGAGTTTAGGTTACTAAGTCTCTCAAAGTGTCTGTTCTTAGCTTTATTCTCAGAGGTTGTCATATATAGTCAGTGACTGCCTTCCTCCTGTAGAAGTCTGAGCATAAATAACTGAAAAATGATGTAGTATAAAACATCTAGCTCTCAACTTAAACAAAATAAAAATATTCAAAATATATATTTACAGTTTTACCAACCAGCAGTACGTTATGTTATCCATTTTTTAAATCTCAAAAACATCTCTTAAGTACAAATTGAAAATAAAAGCACCTTATAGATTTAGGCTCCATCTGAGGCATAGAAAGAATATGTTATATTTTTCAAAAGCTGTGTTTTCTTCCTACCTGAAAGTATTTCTGTGAGCGTATAAATCATTTAGGATATTATGTTACTCCACTGGGTTGGTGGGGAAGAAACTAAGATGACTTGTTTATACCTATTCATTTGCAAGTTGATATTGTCAAGCGACTACTAAGTTATCTGAGGAAAACAAAATGCAATAATAATGGGTAGAGTCAATTGGATTATTTACATGGTCCAATAGTAAGAGAATGTATGAGAATATTTTTAAAATGTACTAATGCTCCTGTAACCTCGAACTCCTATGCTCAATCCTCCCACCTCAACCTCTCAAGTAGCCAGGACTACAGGCACAAGCCACCATGCCCAGCTAACACCTTCTCTACCATCCTAGGACTCCTGAGAAACCCCTTCTAGTTCCTCAGAAACTTGTTATGTAGTAGGTGAGGATTTCCCACTCTTAAGCCAGTTACTTCTTTTGATAAAGACAAAATCTCAACCAAACTCTTGTAATCATTTGAAATCCTAACTTAATAATATATATTAAAACTAAAAATAATAGGAAAGAAATGTTAATTTGCTTTCCATACATACCTTTCTGCTATGAGTCCCTGAAGTGGTGTGCCTCAATCCTGAGCTGCTGTTGTCTTACTTTATTCATACAATCAGGGAGATAAAAAATTGTTTGGAATGGGAAGAGTTATAAAATTGAAAGAGAGGAGGTAGGTGCAAGGTAGGCTCATAATTTCAAACCAGAGGAGTAACTAGAATAGTGTATTTATGTATCCATAGACGAAGTTATGCTGGGCTGGACATGGTGGCTCATGCCTGTAATCCCAGCGCTTTGAGAGGCCAAGGCGGGCGGATCACTTGAGGTCAGGAGACAATTCTGGCCAACATGGAGAAACCCAATGTCTACTTAAAATACAAAAATATCTTGGCATGGTGGCATGCATCTGTAGTCCCAGCTACTCTGGAGGCTAAGGCAGGAGAATCACTTGAACCCAGGAGGTGGAGGTTGCAGTGAGCCGAGATTGCACCACTGCACTCTAGCCTGAGCCGTAGAGTGAGACTCCATCTCAAAAAAAAAAAAAAAAAAACAAACAAAAAACAAAAAACAAGGAGGAGGAGAAGGGGAAGGGGAAGGGGAAGAGGAAGGAGGGGAAGGGGGAGAAGAAGTACTGAAAAGCAGACAGACTTCTCACCCTCACACCATGATTAGACCAAGATTAGTGAGAGGGCATTGTGACGCCTTTTGTTAAAAAGCGTAAGTCATTAGCATTCCTAATTCTTCAGGAACTTTTATTAGAGCACATTAAAAAAAATGAAACCTGCTACCCAAAGCCCACAAATCTCTATCCAAACCCCAAGAACTTAAAAAGAAGTTAGTTCCTCCTAATCTACTCACCTGCCTGAATTCTATTTTTTTCCTAAGATTCTGCCCTCTGAGAAAGCTGTTTTTAGAATTCAAACATTAATAAAGTGGAGAAAATTAGATGATATAGGAAAGTAGATACAGAGTAGAAGTGATTACGTGAAAACAAACACTAAAGGATAAATTGAACAAGGTATAAGGTATTCATTTTATAAACTGTTCCATTGTGTCATGGAAAGTGAATCAGTTCCTCAATGAAGTGAGAGTGAGTTTTTAGCATTTGGCAAGCTTGTTTTAAATTCTGACTGTGCTATTTAGTAGCTATTGGCAAATTAACCTGTTTGAGCATGAGTGTTCTCATTTTAAGTTCAAGTTAATGCTTATGTTGTAGTTTTGCTGCAATGTTTAAGTGAAGTAATGAATTTTGAAGCCAAGACAATGGCTTTACTCTTAAAATTATTATTAACATTCACATGTATAGCTTATATATAGTTTCTATATTCTGTGACTTGAGAGAATTAGGGACAATTTCAAACAAACACAGGCAATCTCGAGGTGATACACCAGAGTACAGAGAGAAAAAAATACCCCTATACTTACAATACCATTACTCAAATGCAGACACAAAAGGATCCAGATGCAGTTTTGATACTTCTTTAGTATGTAAATAAAGAGAAGCAATTTCATGAGCAAGAAAATGAGCCTATGTCTTAAGGGCAAGCTATGGAGTTGCAAAGGATTCACCCTCCAAAAAAAGCAAAGTTATCACTACATTGGCCACATCCTGCAACCCACCTACTCATCTTGGCTAGTTACATAGGCTGCTCTGACTATAAATAGGACAATGATGCTATTACAAAGGATTCATTTGAATCGTTGATGTGAGAGGTATTGAATCAAACAGCTTTTCTCAAGAGCACATGAGAAAATTAAATAAGGAGGATTTTGGCCTTGCTGTTTTAATAGCAAATCTTTGCGCAAATATAAATTATCATATATTTAGAAAATCATCAAATATCATCCACTCCTGCTACCTTCTCTAATTATAGTTCATGGCTTATGTGTTACATGATGCCAATTGAGATACTCTTCTGGTTTTTGCTTCACACTCTCCTAATTAGAACACCTATACTTATAGGACAGTTCTTCTCTTGGAGCCAGGGCTCATGGCTCATTCATAGGACTTATGGTAAAGCATAGTAAAGCAGCCTATTCTTATGTTCAAGCTTTAAATTTGGTACAGATCATTATTTCTTTTTGTCCTCATTATTACTCAGCTTGACCTTCAGTGTTATCTAACATGGTTCTTTATAAATATAAGCATATATTTGAATCACCTGCAGATTCTGATTCATAATGTCTAGTTCGGGTCTAAGACTTTTCATTTCTAACAAGTTCCCACATAGTTTCCAGATAATACTGCTGGTCCAAGGATCACATTTTGAAAACTAAGTCCCTTCCCTTTGACTCTTTGTACTCCTAGCTGGCTCATGTAACCTTTTGCTCCCCTTGGACAGCCACCATTAGACAGTCCCTTATTTTAGGTTTAATGAGAAGAGTGGGGAAGTCATCTCTTGCTCCTTTGTTTCTTTCACCCCTGCAAATTCTACATGGGTTAGTTTAATATTGTCTTCAAGTCTAGCTAATTTACCTCCAACACCAGTACTAGCATGATCTTATTCAAATAAATGAAATTAAATTGAATCAATGAGTTATTAATTTTCAAATCTAAGAAAATCTAACATTTTCACTTTAATATCTGGTAATATAAGTGGATAGTATGTACAAATTGACAATTTGCAGATATTTCATTAGTGGAAGCACATACTTATTTTCAGAATACATTATGAATGAACATAGCTCCTTAAAGTAAAAGGAATATTTTGTTTAATGACGAAATATTAGTCTTTATGATATAGAAAAATAAATTAAGAAATCCCTCATTACCTTTTACATTTCTAGATAATTCTGATATAGTTGGGGTTTCATGATATAATTTAAGTTCAAATTCAATTTGAAAATCAAAGACAAACTATAAAAAGGAACAAACTGATAAGACCTACTATAATTCCAGAGTTCTAGGTATCTAAAAATGTTGTGAGCTCACAGTTTAGTTGTAAAAAATTAAATTGCTAAATATTTTAATGATTTCAGGCCCACAATTTAAATACACAAAAAATTCTATTGACATATTCTTAGCAATTATATGGGTATACATTGTATTAAAATACTCTTGTAGGCAAAATAAACCATAAATTGTGACTCTATATGTAAAAGTCAAAAATCAGTACACAAGTGAGTAAAATGTTTTTTAAAAAGAAATGGAATAATACATACGTGAATTATTGTTCTATACTATACACATTATAAATATTCTAGCTAATTATTTCTAAAAGTTAACACCAGCGAATAAATTTTACAGAGTATTTATTTACTTAATTTTACTATCAGATGAAAAGTAAGCATAATTTGAAAAAAAATGTATGATAAGGGCACAAACTAATATTGGGAGATCAAGTGACACAATTAATTCCTATTTTTTACTTACCTGCAGTAATCCTCATTGTATGTCTCTCTAAATGAGCACCTTAAAACTCTGTCAGTCAAGAAAAATCAAGTTGATTAGACATAATGAATTAAAGCAGAATGCTAGATTGATTGTGTCTTGTAGTATCAAACAAAGAATACCAAAATGAGGAAAATACAGAGGAATAGAGGGTCTTAGAGATTAATGGAGGTAGAACTAAGGCATGTCTTGTAAGGTAGGAACCTGATTGTGAATGGGCAGGATAAATAACAAAATAACTTTTTATTAATAGGGATAGTGAGATAAGAGTCTTGAAAAAAGAGCATCAGTGAACAAGATATTAAGAATATTTTTAAGAATATAAATCCCTGAAATGCAAGGCTGCTTCAACATACACAAATCAATAAACATAATCTATCACATAAACACAACCAATGACAAAAACCACATGATTATCTCAATAGATGGAGAAAAGGCCTTTGATAAAATTCAACACTGATTCATGCTATAATCTCTCAATAAACTAGGAATTGATGGATCATATCTCAAAACAATAAGACCTATTTACAACAAACCCATAGCCAATATATGGAATGGGCAAAAGCTGCAAGCATTCCCTTTGAAAATCAGAACAAGACAAGGATGCCCTCTCTCACCACTTCTATTCAACATAGTATGGGAAGTTCTGGTCAGAGCAATCATGCAAGAAAAAGAAATAAAGAGTAATCAAATAGGAAGAGGGGAAGTCAAATTCTCTGTTTGCAGATGACATGACTGTATATTTACAAAACCCCATCATCTCAGCCCCTAAACTCCTTAAGCTATAAAAAATTTCAGCAAAATCTCAGAATTCAAAATCAATGTGCAAAAATCACAAGCATTCCTCTACACCAGTAATAGACAAGCAGGGTGATAAATCAAGAGTGAACTCCCCTTCACAATTGCTACAAAGAGAATAAAATACTTAGGAATACAACTTATAAAATGATGTGAAGGACCTCTTCAAGAAGAACTACAAACCACTGCTCAAGGAAATAAAAGGACACAAACAGATGAAAAAACATTCCATGGTCATGCATAGGAAGAATCAATATCATGAAAATGGCCATACTGCCCAGAGTAATTTATAGATTCAATGCTATTCCCATCAAGCTACCATTGACTTTCTTCACAGAACTAGTAAAAGAAACTACTTTAAATTTCATATGGAACCAAAAAAGAGCCCATATAGCCAAGACATTCCTAAGCAAAAGAACAAAGCTGGAGGCATCATGCTACCTGACTTCAAACTATACTACAAGTCTACAGTAACCAAAACAGGATGGTACTGTTACCAAAACAGATATAGAGAGCAATGGAACAGAACAGAGCTCTCAGAAATAACACCACATATCTACAACCATCCGATCCTCAACAAACCTGACAAAAACAAGCAATGGGGAAAGGCTTCCCTATTTAATAAATGGTGTTCGGAAAACTGTCTAGCTATATGCAGAAAACTGAAACTAGACCCCTTCCTTACACTTTATACAAAAATTAACTCAAGTTGGATTAAAGAATCAAATGTAAAACCCAAAACCATAAAAGCCCTAGAAAAAAACCTAGGCAATACCATTCAGGACATAGGCATGAGCAAAGACTTCATGACTAAAACATCAAAAGCAATTGCAACAAAAGCCAAAATTGACAAATGGGATCAATTAAACTAAAGAGCTTCTGCTCAGCAAAAGAAACTATCATCAGAGTGAACAGGCAACCTACAGAATGGGAGAAAAATTTTGCAATCTATGCATCTGACAAACGTCTAATATCCAGAATCTACAAGGAAATTGAACAAATTTACAAGAAAAAAACAACACCATCAAAAAGTGGGTGAAGGATATGAACAGACACTTCTCAAAAGACGACATTTATGTAGCCAACAAACATATGAAAAAAAGCTCAGCATTACTGATCATTAGAGAAATGCAAATCAAAACCACAATGAGATACCATCTTACGCCAGTTAGAATGGCAATAATTAAAAAGTCTGGAAACAGCAGATTCTGGCGAGGATGTGGAGAAATAGGAGTGCTTTTACACTGTTAGTGGGAGTGTAAATTAGTTCAATCATTGTGGAAGACAGTGTGGTGATTCCTCAAGGATCTAGAACCAGAAATACCATTTGACCCAGCAATCTCATTACTGGGTATATACCCAAATTATAAATCATCCTACTATAAAGACACATGCACATGTATGTTTATTGCAGCACTATTTACAATAGCAAAGACTTAGAACAACCCAAATACCCATCAATGATAGACTGGATAATGAAAATGTGGTACATATACAAGATGGAATACTATGCAGTCATAAAAAAGAATGAGTTCATGTCCTTTGCAGGGACATGGATGAAGCTGGAAACCAGCATCCTTAGCAAACTAACACAGGAACAGAAAACCAAATACCGCATGTTCTCACTCATAAGTGGGAGGTGAACAATGAGAACACATGGACACAGGGAGGGGAACATTACAAAATGGGGTCTGTTGTGGGGTGGGAAGAAAGGGGATGGAGAGCATTAGGACAAATACCTAATGTGTGTGGGGCTTAAAACCTAGATGACTGGTTGATACATGCAGCAAACCACCATGGCACATGTATACTATGTTACAAATCTGCACATTCAGCACATGTATCCCAGAACTTAAATTAAAAAATATAAATCATTCTATCAAAAAGACACATTCATTTTTCATATGTTCATCGCAGCACTATTCACAAGAGCAAAGACACAGAATCAACCCAGCTGCGCAACAATGGTAGACTGGATAAAGAAAATGTAGTGCACCTGCATCGTGGACTATTACGCAGTCATAAATGAAGGAAATCATGTCCTTTGCAGCATCATGGATGTAGCTCCAGGCCATTATCCTAAGTGAATTACATAGGAATGGAAAGCTAAACACCACATATTCTCACTTATAAATGGGAACTAAGCATTGGGTACTCACTGACATAAACATGGGAACAATAAACACCACAAACTACTGGAAGTGGGAGGGAGGAAAGGGAGGCAAGGTTTGAAAAACTAAATATTGGGTATCATGTTCACTACCTGGGTGATGGAATCAACCATACCCCAAATCTCAGCATCATGCAGTATGCCCATGTAACAAATCTGCACATGTACCCCATGAATCTGAAATAAAAGTTCAAATTATAAGAAACAAGACTAATTTTATTATACAATTTTTAAAGAGATTTACACTAGAGTTTTAGTTTGTGCACAGTCTTATATTCCAGGAACAATATTCCCTAGAGGAAATATCTAAATGTTTTTGTTTGGTCTCATATTATTGAAAATATTGACATAATATGAAAATACGCCTGATACAGTATTGCTTAACAGGGGCACAGAAAAGTATTCCTGGTCGCTTCACTGTTACTTTTAAAAATTGTTTAACAGCTTCGTAGAGCTATAAACCATGTAACAAAATTCTCCCATTTGAAGGATTCAGTTTAGTGATATGTTGATATACTCATAAGGTTGTGTGGCTACTAATAAAATCTAATTTTAGAACACTTTATTCATCCTTAACATAAATCCAGTGATGCCTTGGAATAAGACTCCCTCGATAACCTTTGATATTCCATGCTAGTGAGTAAAATATCTGATCATAGCCTTTCTGATCTCTTTAAGAACCAAATTCTCTTGCTCTTTCTGTTGAGTACTTAGTTGTTGATCTTTGGATGGGGCAGAAATGATGCAGTAGCATCTGAGATCACGCTTCCTAGCAATGAAATAGAAAAAAATACTAAAAGAAACAGTATGATCAGAGTCTCTAATCTACTTCTAAGACAGATGTCACAAGTAAATTAGTTAAGAACAGATTTTTTTCTCAATACTAAATTCCTATACAAAATATGAGGTATAGATTTGACCAAATTACTAATTTTTATGTTTTATTTCTAGTTTTGTGTTTATTTTTAGTAATACTAATGATATCAGAGAGGTATATAGTGGTATAAATACAAACTTTTTCCTAAGGCAACATACGTGGCATACCAAGTGGCTAATATTATATTGAAAGAAAATTTTAAATTGCCAACCTTACAAATGCATGAACCTCTCAGGTAAGAAATGGTATTGTATTAGTAACATTGTTAGTACTCTTACCATTTCTTGATATATTATCCTAATTCTGTAGGCTTCTTGTGGAGCATAAAATGAAGAGACTCTGGGGCAAAGGAAAGCAGAGCAAAATTTCCCTTGTGGCATTAAAGTTATTGCAAATAAGTTGTATGGCCCATTTTTTATAATTCTTTAATTAAATTACTTTTGGATCTCATTTTTCTGTGGACAGGAATATGAAGGGCCAAAATATATCCTAGCTTGTATCAGGAATCATCCTGATTATAGATATCCATCCCTACCTAACCTGTTATTAGTAGCTAATAGCTTTTTGTGTTGCAAAGTATATGCACTACTGACCAACTGGTAATTTTTAGATGAAAAGGACCCTATGCAATTCTTGAACAGTATTACAATATTTTGCAACCACTCATCGAATTTATGTTCCAGTGTCAAGTGATAAAATTTGGAGAAGAGATCTCATTGGTTATATCTAAATCAAAGGAGCTAGGAATTGAGCCTAGGTAGTGAGCCTTCCTTGTACTGTCTGTAAAATTGAAAGAGCATTTGAATCTGTTCTCTGGCTCTACTTCTGTGTGACTTTGCTTTCAAAAACTAGCTCTTACAAAAGGTACCATAGTGCTGTTCATGCAGAAATTGTATTCTTCATTTCTATGTACGTGATGTTAAAGAGTTTTAAACTCGATTGTTAGCAAAATAATATGAGTACAAAACCAATAGTGGATTTGGTTGCATGTTTTAGCAAAATCATGAGCAAATTGAAATCAAGTGTGCAATTTAAACCAAGGTATGACAAAGCAAATTAAGGATAGGATCTTTATAGCTATCATAGTTAAAAAAAATAACAGGTGTCTATTAACATGCTAAAACCAGAAGCCAACACAGAAGAAAGATAAACTTACAAATCTAGAAGATAAGCATTACAAATCATTGTGTTTGGTCATCTGGATCTTGTTTTGTGGGTATTGGGTGAATGCTATCTACCCCATGTCATTGTCCACTTGATTTTAAGATCAACTGAATGATTGCCTGATACTTCAGTATTCCTAAGAATCCTTCACTTGAAGTTTCTGGCTGCAAAACTTTTCCAGAGATACAAGAGTTGCATGTATCCTTAATTAAGACCCCCCTTGGAGTTTTACTGCTATGCCAATTGTTAACAGTATCCAATAAAGTTTTTTTTCTTTGGAGTTTTAGGGTCATTTAATGATTTCCATACATAAGGAAATGACATTAATCTCTACCATTAGACTATCTGCCTTGTTTGGTGACATTTGCAGTATTTGACTATGGTTGCTTGTAAAAGGTTATAGTTCAAAATTTGAGATAACATTCCTAAGCACAGGGGCTCATTTGTCATTAACTCATAATGGGGAAGATGATAAACTGCAGAAAGAATTGATCACTTTTTCTTTAAAGCCAGCGATAAGACTCGGGCAATGAAAATTCAGGTGGCCCAGATAAAATATGTGCGGTAGAAGTTGTTTTTTCTTACTCTACGATTTATTTTCTCTTATGAGCTTTTCTTTCTAATTGCACAACTTCTGCTATCTAGTGTAGGGAGGCTTTTTCCAAAGTTTCCCAGAACTAGTTAATAGGAGGAGCAGGTTGCGTAAACAAACATATTAAGTAACCATTATATTAAAGATGAAAACGTTAATTTTCTCTGGGATTTTTTTGTAAATTAAAATATTCCAAATTTCATGGAGATTATCAATTAGGGATGAGTAAAAGTGTTTCTAAAATGTATTTGACCATAAAGTATTATATTTCATGAAGAATCCTAGGGGATATAGATCATGAAAAAGAGAGGAAAACAGTTCCATGGTTTGATCTGTTATAACCCATTCTCAACTTACCCATAACCCAAGACCGGCTCAAGGCATGTACAAAGTTCTTGTGAGATTATTTTGGTCCACATCAACTTCTCCCTGAAATCATTTGCCAATATCACCTGGTTCATTCATTTTCTTGTAATGAAGAATTAATTTAAAAGAATAAGCCTCTTTCCACTGATTATAAATTCCTTGATTATGTTGTATGGTTTAAGATTGTACTCACTAATCTGGATGCATATGGCATAGCCTTCCATCTCTGTTCACAGACTGTCTTCTAGAGCAGAAGTCTCCAACCTTTTTGGCATGAGGGACTGGTTTCATGGACAATAATTTTTCCACAAAAAACTAGATTGGGGAGATGGTTTCAGGATGAAACTGTTTTACCTCAGATCATAAGGAATGGGCAACCTAGATCCCTCACATACACAGCTGACAATAGGGTTCACACTCCTATGAGAAACTAATGCCACCACTGATCTGACAGGAGGTGGAACTCGGGTGGTAATACTCACCCACTGCTTACCTCCTGCTGTGCAGTCTGGTTCCTAATGCTACTGCTCTGTGGCCTGGGGGTTAGGGAACCCTGTTCTAGAATCTTCTATCTGAAATTTCCTGTTTCTATATTTACCGTTTTCATCTTTCTCAAATTTCATTTATCCTTTAAGTTTCAGTAGAAATGCATTTTGTATATGAAAGTCCCTCCAAAAAGAAAAAAATAAAAAGTCCCTCCAACCCCTAAAATCTCTAATCAGAAATTAATTTCTCCATGTTTTAGAGATTAGCAAGTAACAAAATAAGAGGGTGGAAGAAAAAGGAAGAAAAAGTAGCAAAGCAGTTATTTATGTTCTTAGATACGTATTTTGCTTTTTGTTCGACAAAGAGCAAACCTAGGAAGGTTACCAGTGGTAGATGAATAAGTAGGTGCTTCTGTATAGATACTTGTTAGTAAGTATATTTGGGGTTTATTTTTTAGCTTTTCAGGTAATATCATAGAGAAAAATTAAGTTTCTTCCCCAGATACTTTTATGTTAGCATAACTGCCCAATTGTTTCTCTTTGCCTGCTGCCCAGATAGAGTCAATTTATCAAGACAGGGGAATCACAATGGAGGAAGAGTTTAATTCATGCAGAGTTGGCTGAACAGAAGACCAGAGCTTTATGACTCAGATCAGTCTCTCTGAAAATTTGGAGACTGGGGTTTTTAAGGATAATTTGGCAGGTAGGGAGCCAGGGAGTGGGGAGTGTTGATTGGTTGGCTCAGACATGAAGTCATAGGGAGCCAAAGTGGGTTCTTTTTGCTGTCGTTTGGTCCTGGATGGAATCCCAGAACTGTTTAAGTCAGATGACTGACTTTGGGTGACGCCAACTAATGCATCAGAAAGCAGAGTCTTAAAAAATCTCTCAAGCACCCATCTTAGGTTTTACAATAGTGATGTTATGTCTAGTAGCAGTTGAGGAGAACAGAATCTTGTGGTCTCTGGCTACATGACTTCTAAACTGTAATTTCTAATCTTGTGGCTAATTTGTTAGTCTTACAATACAGTCTGGTCCTCAGGTAAGAAGGGTGTTTGTTTCAAGAAAGGGCTGTTATATTTGTTTCAAAGTTTTTTGTTGTTGTTGTTGTTGTTGTTGTTGTTGAGACGGAGTCTCGCTCTGTAGCCCAGGCTGGAGTGCAGTGGCCGGATCTCAGCTCACTGCAAGCTCCGCCTCCCGGGTTCACGCCATTCTCCGGCCTCAGCCTCCCGAGTAGCTGGGACTACAGGCGCCTGCCATCTCGCCCGGCTATTTTTTTTGTATTTCTTAGTAGAGACGGGGTTTCACTGTGTTCGCCAGGATGGTCTCGATCTCCTGACCTCGTGATCCGCCCATCTCGGCCTCCCAAAGTGCTGGGATTACAGGCTTGAGCCACCGCGCCCGGCCATTTGTTTCAAAGTTAAACTATAAACTAAGGTTCTCTTGAAGTTAGTTCAGTCCATGTGCCCATGTTCAGGAATGAACAAGGGGCAACTCGGAGGTTAGGAGAAAGTCACTTAAGTAAGATCTCTTTCACTGTCATAATTTCCTCACCGTTATATTTTTTGCAAAGGTGTTTTCAATTAAAGCAGTATTGGGGTAGGAAAGGGATATAGGTTGAAATTCATCTTTTATAATTGATATTAGCACATTTGTGCTTAGGAAACTGACCACATTCACACTCAAGTTGTCTCCAGCAAGAGAATATAATAAGCAGTGAAGACTTCGTAATGATTTCCTGTTCAGTGTATATGAGAGGACCAGAGCAAATCCAGTTATTCAGAAACACTAGTGGTACCAGCCTTGATGTCAGTAATGCTTTGACTACATGATGCAGTGAGAAAATAGTAGATGGTAAAATTCTGAGGTACAAGCAATAGGTGTAAATCATGAACTTCCTTTTTTAGTTGTTACCTGCTTAAATATTTTCAAGAAATAGAGGATCAGAGCAGAATGCACCAAACAGACCAGAGAAGAAATTAACTCAAGAATGTGATGAATCAAATGGAAAATAAAGTAAAACAACTGGCAGGAAGCAAAAGAAAAAAAAAATTATTTTGGTCCTGCAGACCAGAACCAATTAAAAAGAATATAGCTCAGCAGAAAACAAAGAGTGGCTTTTCCTGATTGAATTATCTAGTCAATAATAGGCATTAGAAAAAGAACATAATGAGAGGAGGTGCCAGCTGGGCTTCCTGGGTCGAGTAGGGGCTCAGAAAGCTGTGAAACTCACTCATTTTCGGCATCAGGACTCGCTTTGGTCCTAGATGAATAATATTGAAGATATATGCTTAAAATATTCCTAACATCAGAATTTACGCATGTGTTTTCTTCCCCAAGAAAGCTATAAACAGCGAAAATTTTGTTGTAAGCTTCCTTGTGTCCTCTCTCCCTTCCCACTCCCCTGAAACTAAAAGGAAACTTAAAAGTCTGTTTTTCTGTGACCAGCAGACCTTATCTATGCTCTCAATTCCAATTCCATGTAAACACAATTTGTAAAATCCTGTGAGATCCTGTCTCCTTTGCCATGCTGCTGCAAGGTCATAAAGTAGATAAAACTTAAGTTTCATTCCAGTTTTCCTCAAGATCTGAGACATGTTAATTGTCTTTGTTTCTCACTCTGGTAACATCTTCCCACTGTACGTATTTCTCTCCTTAAAGAATTTAAAAGGTGATTAAAGAATGTAACACTGGCTACCCGTTCGGGACCCCTTCCACACTGTGGAAGCTTTGTACTGTCACTCTGCTCAATAAAGCCTACAGCTTTTTTCTCTCAGTTCGATCAGTGTAGCTGTCTCACCTCAGGCTGCCGCTACACCAAATCTTTGGCATGGCTAAGTCAAGAACCTTTGGCGTTACAATAACAGAAATTTTATCTGGACTTCCCTTGATAAGCAATGATATGATATGAAAATTTAGGTTACTAACAAGCAAACAAGAAAGTAATCAAGTCCTACAATCACAGAATTATATAATAGAATGTATGAATGGAATAAAAAAAATTTAGAATTTATCCAACCCTACTTTCTACACATTTACAGTTCTCAGTCTTCTGTCCTACTATTTTTCCAGACTTCCATACTCATTAATGACTCATTTTCATATAGATAATTTTTGTTTTTTTGGTGTAAGATTAAGTTGGTAACAATTTTCAAACATGTTTTTCATAAAATTTAGAGCTACGAATTCAGAGAAGTGGCGGTTTTTAGTGAATTCAAAACTAAGCCAAATAATAGTTGGCAGGAAACATTAATGATTAATCACAAAGAATTTTTGGTTCAACTTCTTGAAGATGAGTAATAGTATAGTCATTAGGCATTGACTTATTCAATATAAGATGCAATACCGAGGAGGCAAGAGTAGAAGCTGGAGATAATTTGGGCAATGTCATTAATGATCAATCTTAACCACAAAAAACCTGCAAAGGAACTCGATTTCCAGGGCAATTATCTCTACTCAGAACTGTTTTGTCAGGGGAACAATGGGAGCTAACTGTCTTTAGTCACATGTTCATGGCTGCTTAAATCCATGGCAGAAAGGAAGGCAGTTCTTGCCCTGGGATAGTAACTATCTGCAGGTTGTAGTACTAATTGCCTCAAAAATCAATTGCCTATTCGCAGTCTTGTATAGTAAGTTTCATCCCACTCAATCTGATCACAAGCCCTATTTTGTCCTAAATTATGAAATTGTGGCCTCTCACATAGCTTACACATCTAGAGGATAATTGCCCACTTATTATCACAATCATACTGCTATTCTCTATTCAGTCTGGATCCGTGAAAACAGAACTCAGATTGCCAGTTCAAACACACATTCACCCTTGTTTGAAAACCTGACCTTTCCTGACTTGAGGCTCCACACAATAAACTTTTCCTGTCATTGTTTTTGAGCAAATGGAATAACTGTTGACTGAGACTCACTGTTGATAATAGGACCCCTCTCTAGATCAATAACATTAATACTTTAAACATTTTTAAAAATCAGATAAGTATTAGCAGCAGCCAATCATTACCCGAAAGTTCTTCATGAGAAGCCACTGTGTGGTGCATATTAAAAACGCATATTTCTGAACCCCAGGCCAAACTTAATGTATCCAAATATGTATGTCATCAGCTTGCTGGGATTCATAGGCAGATGGAGAATAATTCATATTTGCACTCCAACTATAGGCAGGATGCTGAAGATTGTGAGGTAAAAATTTGTAGAAAAACTTTTTTACATGAACCAAAGTAATTAAATACCCAGAGAAGTATAAAAGAATGGCCCCTAGGTGCTCAGGCAATGCGCTACATCATTCAAATATATTAATTTCTCAAAATAAAGAACGTATTTCCTGAAAACAACATCTGGCATGAAAATGGCATACTTCTCACTGTCTAAGTAAGGCAATTAAGTAGCATGTTAATCTACACGATCAGACTATTATTATCTTGAACAAATTTAGGGATATGAAAAATGACACAGCTTTGTCATTTAGCTCTTCAACCTTCCTCAGCCTAACGCTGAATTTCTTATTTTCCTTACCAGCTTTATTGAGGTATATTTAACCAATAAAAATTGTATATATTCAGGGTGAATCTGAAGCTGAAGCTGGATGTCAGATTTAGGTTAAAAATATCAAGGCTTACATTTGGTGTTTTCCTAATAATTTATTCAGCTTCCCTAGTATCAGTGCTAGAGATATAGTAAAACAGAAAAAAACAGACCTTTGCTCTCCTGGATGATATGGTATAGTAGACAAACTACAAATGAATAAAGCAATAATGAATTAATTAATTATTAGGCAACAAATATTTTGGATTGAAGTCAGGTAAAGGAAGATCTTGCTGAGGAAGACCATGAAGAATGGGCTAAAGCTTAAAGAGTGAGAAGAAGGCAGCCAATATTTTGAAAATGAGGTTGTGGACTATTAATACTTTAAAACATGGCTTCTGCCATTTACTGAAATATCTGCATGCAGGAAGACAGTACTAGTGTATGCACCAGCCAGAAACGGAATGACTTCATCTCACTTTTTTTTAAAATTTTTTAATTTTTTATTTTTTTAATTTTTTATTTATTTTTATTTATTATTATTATTATACTTTAAGTTCTAGGGTACATGTGCATAACGTGCAGGTTTGTTACATATGTATACTTGTGCCATGTTGCTGTGCTGCACCCATCAACTCGTCATTTACATCAGGTATAACTCCCAATGCAATCCCTCCCCCCTCCCCCCTTCCCATGATAGGCCCCGGTGTGTGATGTTCCCCTTCCCGAGTCCAAGTGATCTCATTGTTCAGTTCCCACCTATGAGTGAGAACATGTGGTGTTTGGTTTTCTGTTCTTGTGATAGTTTGCTAAGAATGATGATTTCCAGCTGCATCCATGTCCCTACAAAGGACACAAACTCATCCTTTTTTATGGCTGCATAGTATTCCATGGTGTATATGTGCCACATTTTCTTAATCCAATCTGTCACTGATGGACATTTGGGTTGATTCCAAGTCTTTGCTATTGTGAATAGTGCCGCAATAAACATACGTGTGCATGTGTCTTTATAGCAGCATGATTTATAATCCTTTGGGTATATACCCAGTAATGGGATGGCTGGGTCATATGGTACATCTAGTTCTAGATCCTTGAGGAATCACCATACTGTTTTCCATAATGGTTGAACTAGTTTACAATCTCACCAACAGTGTAAAAGTGTTCCTATTTCTCCACATCCTCTCCAGCACCTGTTGTTTCCTGACTTTTTAATGATCGCCATTCTAACTGGTGTGAGATGGTATCTCATTGTGGTTTTGATTTGCATTTCTCTGATGGCCAGTGATGATGAGCATTTTTTCATGTGTTTGTTGGCTGTATGAATGTCTTCTTTTGAGAAATGTCTATTCATATCCTTTGCCCACTTTTTGATGGGGTTGTTTGTTTTTTTCTTGTAAATTTGTTTGAGTTCTTTGTAGGTTCTGGATATTAGCCCTTTGTCAGATGAGTAGATTGCAAAAATTTTCTCCCATTCTGTAGGTTGCCTGTTCACTCTGATGGTAGTTTCTTTTGCTGTGCAGAAGCTCTTTAGTTTAATGAGATCCCATTTGTCAATTTTGGCTTTTGCTGCCGTTGCTTTTGGTGTTTTAGACATGAAGTCTTTGCCCATGCCTATGTCCTGAATGGTACTACCTAGGTTTTCCTCTAGGATTTTTATGGTATTAGGTCTAACATTTAAGTCTCTAATCCATCTTGAATTAATTTTCGTATAAGGAGTAAGGAAAGGATCCAGTTTCAGCTTTCTACTTATGGCTAGCCAATTTTCCCAGCACCATTTATTAAATAGGGAATCCTTTCCCCATTTCTTGTTTCTCTCAGGTTTGTCAAAGATCAGATGGCTGTAGATGTGTGGTATTATTTCTGAGGACTCTGTTCTGTTCCATTGGTCTATATCTCTGTTTTGGTACCAGTACCATGCTGTTTTGGTTACTGTAGCCTTCTAGTATAGTTTGAAGTCAGGTAGCGTGATGCCTCCAGCTTTGTTCTTTTGACTTAGGATTGTCTTGGAGATGCGGGCTCTCTTTTGGTTCCATATGAACTTTAAAGTAGTTTTTTTCCAATTCTGTGAAGAAACTCATTGGTAGCTTGATGGGGATGGCATTGAATCTATAAATAACTCATCTCACTTCTTTACACAACTGTTCTATGGATTCTTTTGTATCCAAGAGTAGAACTCAAGATCCCACTTCTGCACCTACCTACCTTTCTAGAAATGGTTTTGAAACAATTTGGGTAGGATGTCTTCCCACTGACAAGTAAATAAGCCTCTAGTTTAATTTCAACAAGTGTTCACATTCTGAAAGCAGGAATAGTAAGAGAAAACAAGGTAAAATATAAATTTTAAGAGAGATTTAAATATACTGGACATTTTTTAAAAATATGAGAAGTCACTGTAAATAGAGTATTATAACTGAAAGGAGACATAAACATTTGAAAAGTAAAAACTGTACATTACTAATTCAGTTTTAAGGTTTTAGAATTTTTCACATCATATTTACCATTAAGGAGGCATGATTATTTTATTCTTAATCTCCACAACTCCCAGAGATGTACAAATCTATAAATTTTTACCTATATATTTATTAGGCTTTTATATACATCCTAGGGAACTGTCTGAAAAGTTTATGGGACATAAGGTATGATAAAGTGAAGGAGGGCTTTTATGCCAGGCATTGCCAAACTACAACTGTAAACAAAGTAAGGATCTTTGCCCTCCTACAGTAAGTGTAAGTTTAGCAGTTTCCCAATTTTTACCAGTATTCCTATTATGTTTCCTGTGCTTCCTGCAATTTTTTAAGACTTTGTTTCAGTTAGTCTTGGATCCTTCATTTTACCTTCTAGGATAAAGCTGCCAGGTGGTATTTGAAACTAAAGGTTCTCTTCTAGATTTGGGAAGTGCTCAGTGGTTTCTAAAGTTTCAGTAAACCAAATCTCATCTTGTTGGATGTGTTTGCGGTTTAGTGCCCACAGATTTCTGGTAATGGCGAAGAGCCTCTTGCAATAGAAAGCAAATACCCAGGGAAATGATTGAGAGACCATCATCATGTGAATGGTTAGGGGAAAAAAGTAAAAAAAGTATGGAAAAACATGATGAGACACCCTGAAGTAAGAGAGAATTTAGCATGTTCAACATACCAAAAGAAGACTAGTGTGACTGGAGTATTGTTAAGGGATGGAGGCTTGCAAGATGTGGGGTTGTACCTCTTGATTGGCTGTGTTTTGTGCAGGGCAAGGGAAGGACTAATAGAAAACTATAGCCTGGTGCACACATTGCAAGGTCTACTGTATACTTTTGAGGCAGGCAAGTGCAGAAAAAAAGGAGAACAGTTATTTTTTGGTTTATCTCTCCAACTCCCTCCCCCATAAAAACAGACAGAACTAAAGTTGCAAAACAAAACAAAACAAATAAAGGCAACAAAAACAAAAGAGCATGTATGTGACAAAAATATGTGATAAGATAGTTTCGCAAACCCTAAAATATGAGCAGGTTGGAGACAAATTAACTTGTCCAGAATCATCAGTATCTTGAGCAACTTCTATCTTATTCTTTTGACCACGGGTGGCCTCAGTAAATAACACAGCTAGGTTAAACATTTACTAATGATACTATGGAATAAATGAGACAGAGGGACAGAAGGACTTGTAGAAGACTTCTCTGCTGAATAGTGTTTGAATATGTTCTAAAATTGATCCAGAAATATGCCCCATGTGTAGACTGATTGCAGCCAAATAGATTCAGAGTGGGAAGCTGAGGCAGCTCACTACCACTTCTCCATAGGCTTGTTTCACTTCCCTATAAGCCAGAAGGAGAAATGTGGGATTGGGCCATTAATACATTCTTTGGTTCCATCTACCTGACTTGAAAGCTCATACTCTCACAGTTTTGAAAAAAAGGGGGAAAGGTAGTCAATGGTAAATGTTCAGGATGAGGAATTTGTCAAAGAAGGAGAAAACCCTCATGAATGTGACGCAGAAGGAGGTAAACCTTACTTTTCTTACAGTTTTCCTTTTTTTTTTTTTTCTAGATTGCTTTCCCTATAAATACTTTGTTGTCTGTACTACATGAAACAAGTTTCTCATAAACTCATTCACATTAACATTTTGGAAATCCATAATACCAAGGGGAAAATCAACAGTAGAAATTCTGGCACCTACATAGATATTTTTGAATTAAGTGTTGTCTTTGACATCATGGAGTTCACTATGAAACCCTCCTAGAATTTAAAGTACCTTCCTATAAAAACTAAGAAGACAGAAAAACACAATTTTAGAGTCTGGAACTTTTCAATAAAAAGTTTTATATGGTCTACAATTAGACTAGGCAGCATAGAGTAATGGTTAAGAACACAGACTCTGGGCCTAGATGGCTTGATTAGAAATTTGGGGATTGTTTTGTAATTGCTGTGGTACTGAATCTCTCAGTTTTGCCAACAGTGAAGTTAGAACAACTACAGGGTACACCTCACTGTCATTTATGAAAATTAAATAAGATCATATTTATAAAGCACTTAGAACCGTGCTATGTAGGTGATGGTTGAAATATGAACTGGGTGACTGTGTCGACTAACAGAACTGGCATGAGTTTTAGCACCTCAATAGAGTGTGATACTATTTTTTAACCTCAATATAAAATTAGTTATCTCAAATATTCTAACTAAGTCATGATTTTACTGTTGAACTACTAAAAGTCAAAGAAATTTTGTTCATAATGCCACCAAATGCCCCCAAAAACAGTGGGCTAAGAATCAGGAAACCACGTGTTTGTACAAGCATAGTCCTGATCATTCATGCCTTCATGAGCAAGTCAGTAACTCTTCCACATCGAATAACTTATCTGTAAAATAGAAATGGTAATAATTTGGATTGCCAACTTCCAAGGAGACCACAAAAATAATTTGAGAATCATGTGAAGTTGGGGTTAATACCTACTATAGTAAATAACAATACCACCTGAGCAGTCTTAGATTTCGAAAGGAATAGGGGTCAGGGACAAATATTTATAGGGTTTGAGGACTAACCTATAGTGGTTTAAGTGGGCTTGTCAATGGATATCTGAGTGGGATTTGGCAAAATCATGATACAATAGTTTGGGATTAGTTGACACAGTGAAGTGAGGATCTTGATAAGTCTTAAAAAGAAAGACAACTCCTTGATAAGCAAACAGTTTTCCTATTAGAACATTTATTGCTCTGAAAAGATGCTGCTTGCCCAAATGAACAGCTATTGTCTTGAAAAAGAGAACTATTTGAACAGTCCATTTCCTGTATACATTGATTTTTAGCAAGTTACTGCAGCAAACAAGATATTTACTGGTTTACCATCTATCTTACCTTCCTGGGCACCAAAAAGTGTCACGCTGATGAAGGAATCCTTAGTTGTTAGTTTCATAGGTAAATTGTATGGATGCAGAGTCTCAAATCTCACTTTTTTAAAAAGGAAAATAACTTTAGAAGGCAAAACCACATAAAAATAACAGAACTGCAGTGTAATGGAACTTTAGCTATCACCTCATTCACATCAATCTCATCACACTCCAATTGATGGTGAAGATGAAACTCAGAAAAAGCAAATTATTTCCCCACACTCTATCTCTAGAGTGACACAGTCATGTCACTCCCAAGTCAAGATTCTACTGGTGGGTCCCTGACCTCATTATCTAATCAGAAGACATCATCTAAATTTAAGCTCACCAGACAATGTTGCTGTTCTTAAAGTTTCATTTCTCCCTAACTTCCATCAAGAGACAAGCTTCAAAATATTTATCTAGAAGAGAACGGATCAAAAGTAAATTAAATGCACAGCTGCGTGCAAATGGAGCCATATGCATGTAAACCTATCCAACAGACAAATTCAAAAAGATTTTAGAAGCCAGAGAGTTAGATTAGTAAAATTTGCATTCAAATTAAACAAAAATTTTCTCCACAATTTCATCATTTCTTCACCAACTAAAGAGCTGACCAACACGCCAAAGTCTGGCATATTAAGGAGCTTCCTTTAGCCCCAAATTGCCTACCAGCAAAACAAAGCAATTTGCACTTTGGCAGATTGTTTTACAAAATTATAGGAAGGAAAATTCAAACCACTCAATTATGCCTAATAACGTAATAGTTAAGTTTCCATCTTGATGATAATTAAGCTGATTATAAACAACCATGTGCTTTTAAGTATATACTTAAGGAAAACCCAGCTTTTCTTTCATAATGCTGTTATGTAATTAGACCAGAAATGCATTTGATTCTAATCAGTTCTTCTTTAGACGCCTACTGTATATCTAAATGAAGGTTAAAATATTTCTCTCTAGGTTATTTTTAAAAATTTGCTGTTTCTTTGTTTTTTAAACTTTCAGTGATTGATCAAGAAGCGTTGAGTAAGACACACTCTATTCCCCCGAGTCCTCATACACAGCAGTTAGACATAGGGCTCTACAGCAGGTATGCTGAAAAATGTTTTTTTAATTATTAGCCATGTGACTTTGGAAAACGTACAATTCTCCCTGTTTCTTAGTTCCCTCATTTGTAAAATGAAGCTTCTATTGAAATTTTATGAGAGAATACATGGAAAGCACGCAAGTATTCAAAAAATGTAAGTTATTGTTATGTGTATTAAAAGCTTTTATAGCAAAATAAAAATAAGTCTATGAAAAGGAGCATTTGCCAGTTATGTAGCACATAATACTGTAGTATTATAAGTTCCTCTGTTTTAAAAGCTCTACAACTGTTTTTTCAATAGATATGCTTTCAGTTTCCTACTTCAATAAATGGAGCATTGGCATGTACAATTCAAACATTTTCTGTAGTTATGAAATGAGTAAAATATCCATCCTGCTGTTTCTACATTTACTTTTATGAATATGTTACTTGTTGTTCAAAGGAACTGTTATCAATGGAAGCACACAGTTTTGAAAGTATTACTTACTTCTAGAGGAGCAGTTTACAGTGCCTGACCTCCTGATGAGCTAAGGACAGCAGTGAGGTCCCTGACTTCATTGTTATTTAAGACAGTCTAAACTTTTCATTTTGGCATTTACTAAGAGATATATACTAGGTGAAGTGTGTATACATACATATATATATAAAATATTATATATATTATATATATAATTATATATGTATACATGCATAAAATAAATCTTTATATTTGTATATAATATACATATTTAATATGATTTTTACACAATATAAACTATAATGGCATATAAGAATAATAAGCTATAAAAGATCATTTTATGTATTTTGATAAAAGCAGTTAAGTCATTTTAGCTTCTTTCCCTGCCACGTTTTAGCCTATGCACTAGTGCCACATTTAGCCTATGCACAAACACACATACACACACACATACACTTTCTCAAATACAGCATGCTACCTGAAGAAGTAGGAAAAATTAGGAATTCCACCTGAAGAAGTAGGAAAAGGTCAGACTTCTCTTTTAAAATTATTTTTTAAGTCAAAAGACTGTAACACCTTTAAGAAATAAAGTCCATCAGCTTCCCTAAGCTATACTCATATGTTTTGAAACATCCATTAGCACAGCTAGAACATGAATTTTAGAAAGGTCGACATTAAAAGCAACTAGAATAAATGTCAAGTCTGTAGTCGAATTATGATAAGCCACTAAAAAACAGTTTGTCTCACCTGAGTCTGACATTGTACCTAAGCTTGATTCTTTGAATTTCTAGATAAAACCATTTAAAATTCCTAGGTCTCCTTAAATAATAAGATGGTATTCTCAATTATTTTCTTATGGGGATGAACATAAAAATATATTTTACAACTATTAGAGCAAGATGACAAGCAATAAGGTATAAGGGGGAATTGCCACTCTACTCACACCAGTGATCTAGGACTTGAAGTCTAGAGGCTTTAGTAAAGACAGAATAAGAAAACACATTAAGAATACCATGGCAGGTGTAAAAGACTAAAAAGAAGAATATTCTATATAAGGATAAATTACTGATTTGTTTCATACCTATATTTTATTTTTTAAAGTCTCAGATTTACATACAGGAAAGATGCATGTTTAAAATAAATAAAACAATATCAATGTTACACTTACATGAAAACAGTCCAAGTTTAAGAACTACAAAGTTAAATGAGAACTTTGAAACTTTAATGCACCAAATGAAAATGGGTTAAAATAAATCTATCAATGGCATTCCTCATCATTCAGAAATAAATATCTTTAATATTCCTTTTTAGCAGAGTGATGTCATTTCAATATTTCCAAAAGAATCCTCAGAAGATAATCACTCGTTAGCCTTTGATTATGCCAAAAGTTTTTTTAATCTTACTCATATTTAAAGGCATTAAGCTCTGTTTCTTGAGTCAAATAAGCACTTCTTTGGTATTTTGTGTTCTAACTGGGGATAGACTTGACTAAAAAAGCAGCAAGTGCTGGATTTTAACTGAAAGTGAGTATTGCTTTTCTTCTCTCAAGTGCCATTGATTGTAACCAGTAAATATGAAATGTATCACATAAATGCAACAATACTAGTGTTAAACCTTAATCTTTGCTAGTGCAGTCTTCTAGAATTTTCTAAACTTGTGACTATCATACAGCTTCAGTGTCAGTGAGATACATCTTCATTATACCTCTTTCTTGGATTTTCATGAAATTCTAGTTTTTGCTCCAATGTGTTGATTGCAGTGAATTCACTTTATTTGCGCTAGCTTCCAGGGCTTTGGTTATTTGCCATTGAAAGAGGCAAAATAAAAGATTATTCCACAAAGGAAAACTATCAGTGGTTTTCATTTTCAGCAGCCTAAGTTATTTCTACTTTCCTTTAAAATGAATACATGTGAATATGGAATTGTGGTTCTTACATTTTTATCAGTATTTAGGTATACCCCTAACAACACATGGTACAACTTCCATGCTCATTCTCCACCAAAATACTCCCAAAACAGAAATTTGGGAGCTTGCATTTTTAGAATAAAAGTGAGTCAACAAGTTCTCAATGAAGTAAGCCATGAATTCGTTTGGGGCATTCTAATAACCTAAGTACAGATTTCAGGGAAAATTATTTTGACTAATCTTTCATTACTACTAGAATTTCTAAGAATATTTTGTATGATTTGAGGTTAAATTCACACAAAAACTAAATAGTTAATATGATTATCTAATAGAGAAAAATGGCAAAATTAGAAAGTGAGTACAAAGAAAAATACGAGACAAAATTATGATAGCTATATGGCTAATTGGAGGTCTCATTAAAAAAGTGGAAAAAACAAAAGATAATTGTAAATTGACAGATGTTGATGAATACTCCTTCCTCCACCACACACATAAAACAGGGGTTGGGGAAGGGAGAGATTTCATTCATTATTATAATTAATAACTGTGTTTTACTAAGAAGAAACTAAAAGGTGTTGAAATTCTCCAGATAGAAACGTGGTTTGGCAATTCTGGTACATATACCTAGAAGAACATTATATAGCCTTTAAAAATGTTGTCTACAAGGAGCACTTAGTCAAATGCAAGATTTAAAGCCAACAAGTCAAATTAAAATTGTAGATCTGTAAGTGAATAAACATGTGATCATGATCAGTTCATTTGACCATTATGGATCCTAAAAGCAAAGAATAAAATTTATCCCAATTATTATGTTAAGAACTGAAAATACTACATAACAATAGCATTAAACTAAGATTCAATAGACATGGGTTGTGGGATTATGAATATTTTTATAAGGTATTGGTGCTTGGACAATTACTTTATGTCTCTAAGCCTTGGATTTATTTTTATATATTATATGAGTAGTATAAGGAGATAATGATGTTTTTTCTCTCAAACATTTATAAAGAAACAACATCCACCTCGCACTGGGCAGTACACACTTGGCATACAGTAATTGTTAACTATATTAAATAATAAGGTTATTGTAATTCACTTTAAGGATTGATAAAGGGGAGATAGAGGAAAGAAGCAAATATGATCGAAGAGGCCAAATTTAAAAACCTGGTGCTCTTGTTAAAACCAAATTAATCACAATACATATTGCTTATTTTGACAAGTATGCCAAATTTCTTCAGCCAATAACTTGAAATCTTTTATGCAACACTGAAATAATATTGTGCATCCCTTTTAGCTATCTTTGCATATATATATCTTAGAATCTACAATAAAAATAAAATTCACTAAGCCAATAACATTTAAAACACTTGCCAGAATCCAATTATTCCTCCTGCATCCAAGATATTAAACTCATTATTACAAGCCTTGATCCTCTGGTAATACTATTAGTGAAGCTCAAAATTTTATCCTGTAGCAAAATTCTTTCTGATAAGAAGTTGAAGTTGATTGAAGTCAATGGGAGTTGGGTATGAGCAAATGATGTCAGTCTTTGGTCTCAGATAAGACTCTATTTCCTCTCCACCTGAGGAGGTTTCTTCCCTGCTTTCATCTTAAGGCAAAGTGCTGAATACTGATGAAGTAAGCCTTCATCTGAACTCAGTGATTAACGTTTGGACAACTCACTTGGATTTTAAACAGAGTTTGGATTTGAATTTTGCATAGGGTCAGCCAATCTGTCAAAACCAATAATAGTTTCCTTTCCACAGACAGAACGTGCCAGTGAATTACCTCAGGTCCTGACGAGTTGCCTTAATGCGATGTGACTTGTGTATTTTTAGTACCACTCTAACTACCTTTATGAAGAATGTGTATTGAAGTTGTTACCAAAGATAAAAGCGACAGAATTGAGTAACATTGAAAAAGTACAGAAAACAACAATAAATGGACCCAATACCACATCAGGAGAGATGAATTCAGGCTACTTTTCATCTTATATTTTAGTTTCCTAAAGGATCTATACCAAGGCATATACACACACACTTACCAATATTGTGAGGGTTCTTTCTCCTAACTTAATAGAAAATTTAAAAAATTGTCTACATATCCTCTATTTTTTACAAAGAAATCATTTGTTTAAAAGAGCCAAGAGATATAAAATCATGGATAATTTGAAATGCATTTGTTTTCTGCATGTCAGGTGAATAGATGTATTGATGCATTGATGTTTGGGGGTATGGGAATATGTGTTATTGGGAATAAACACAGAGAGAGGGCATATGTGTAAATATACTCAATTGAACTGCAGGATTTTTCTTTCCTTTTCTATCATCCTCTAGGTCCCTGAAGTAACCCAGGACCCTACTGAGTGTCAAACACATAACCTTCAGAACATTAAATAAGATTTCTCCTAGTCATTACTCATTATGCCTCAATTATCCTTTATCACCAGATTATAAGCTTCTCATAATTCACAACCAAAGAGGAAATGAATTAGTCTGTTTTCACATTCCTATAAAGAATACTATCCAAGACTGGGTAATTATCAAGGGAAGAGGTTTAATTTACTCACAGTTCTGCAGACTTAATAGGAAGCATAGCTAGGAGGCTTCAGGAAACTTACAATGATGGCAGAATATGATGAGGAAGAAAGCATGTCTTCCATGGTGACAGGTGAGGGAGCGAGTAATTGAAGGAGGAACTGCCAAACACTTATAAAACCATCAGATCTCGTGAGACTCATGCACTATCGTGAGAACAGCATTGGGGAAACCACACCCATAATCCAATCACTTCCCACTAGGTCCCTCTCTTGACACATTGGGATTACAATTCAAGATGAGATTTGGGTGGGGACACAGATCCAAACCAGATCAGAAACATTCCATTCCCCCTACCACCCACTGCCAAAAAAAATAGCTCTCAGGGTGAGGAAGGCCCATTATTAGGAAAGTTGTGTCTTGGAAAGTCTCAGCAATTAAAATTGAACTTCTTTCCTGAGTTTCCTACCATTAAGGAGTGATTCTCAACAGGTGGTTCCTAGACCAACAGTACATATTGGAGTTACCTGTGGACTTGTTAGAAATGTAAATTTTCAGCCAAGACCTATTAGTCAAAAACTATAGGATTGGCTCAGCAATCTGTGGTTTAACAAGACCTCCAGGTGATTCTGATATCTGCTAATATTGCAGAACACTGTCTGATGATGGATCTGACAATTAAAATTGAGTAGATGCGGCTGGGCACAGTGACTCACACCTGTAATCCCAGGACTTTGGGAGGCTGAGGCAGGTGGATCACTTGAGGTCAGGAATTAGAGACCAGCCTGGCCAATGCAGTGAAACCCCATCTCTACTAAAAATACAAAACTTAGCCAGGTTTGGTGGCAGGTACCTGTAATCCTAATCCCAGCTACTCAGGAGGCTGATGCAGGAGAATCACTTGAACCTGGGAGGCAAAGGTTGCAGTGAGCCTAGATCACACCACTACACTCTAGCCTGGGTGACAGAGCGAGACTCCCTCTCAAACAACAACAGCAACAACAAAATTGAGTAGATGCTTGGGATAAGCAAGAAGTACATGCATTCTAGGAGAATGTGGTGCAAGCAACAGAAGACTAACTCACAAAGGCTTAAATAACAGTAAAATATGCCTATACTTGCAAACTATAAAAAAATGTCAAAGCTGGCTAATCTGTTGGCTCAGCAATACCAAGGATCCAGTTTCTTTCCATTTATTATTTCTGCCATTCACCTTCATCTTGTCCTTTGCCTTCAGACAATCAAAAATAATATTCCAAGGTTCAAAGATGCAGATAACACTCATTGTGAAAAATAATAGGAAGGAAAATCATATTAATGGTTGTTGTCTCTAGTTAATGGAACTATGGATTATTTCTAGTTTCCTCTATTTATCATTTTGTGTATTCAAACATATTGCCAAGAATATGTGTCACATTTAAACTTACTAAAAGGAGAAGAAGGAGGAGGAAGATGAGGAGAGAAGGAAGGGAGGAAAAGAGGAAAGGAAGGGAGAGAGGGTAGAAAGAGGATTTAAAAAATGATTTTTTTCTCCTATATATTCCTCGGTAATGTAAATATATTATCCTTGGCCTTCAGTAAGTCCTGTGGAAAATTGTTAGTATAGCCTATAGGATACAAAACCTAAATCTATGTGCCTATTTTTATTATTATTATTATACTTTAAGTTCTAGGGTACATGTGCACAATGTGCAGGTTTGTTACATATGTATACATGTGCCATGTTTGTGTGCTGCACCCGTTAACTCGTCATTTACGTTAGGTATATCTATGAGCCTATTTTAAAACAGACTGAACATTAGGATGTAAAAAATGTTTGGGCCCTGTTCCTTTTCACTTGGGACATTTATTTTTATTTGAATATTCATCTAGCTAGTGGAATAATCAAGAATTAAGGATTATTTGCAAAAATTTTAATTTTTACATTTACATTTGATAACCAATAGTCTTTCTTTATGTATACCAAGATTATTTTACACTCTTATTTCTTCTGTTTTGATATATAACAAAATTAGCATCTAGATAAGCATTCATGGATACCTCATGCAACTCAGTATTTATGTTCTTATATGTCAATTGTCCAGTGAGATTTCTCTAATAATAGAAGAGAATATAATAGGCTAGTGAATCATAGACAAGAATAAAGAGACAAAATATGTTATTCTGTGTTTCATGTAGAAATAATACCTCTTTCATTAAATTGTGATTTCATTATTACTATTACTACCATTATTATTATTACTTCCTTCTTTACAAAGAGACACACCTATTGTCTTGTCAGGTCAAAATAGTGGAGGTTGAGACAGTATACTCTGTAGCTGGGCCATCTCTGGACTTTGTTGCAGCTTTAGTTCAATACAGTTCACCCCATTTTGACTATAGGATCAAGACGCTTTCCTCAGCAGGGCTTGATATTTGAACTGGTGAGTTTCCAGCAATGTGTAAATGTTTCACAGGTGAGCTCCCTGCCTTATGAATTGTGAGAAATCTGTCACTTCTTTACAGCCTGATTGACATTATTTTTAGGTCACTGGGATGTTCCCTTTGATCTACACCCCTGCCCTCTACTTCCTGCACCTTGGGAGCTTTCTTTCAGTCCTGCTGCCCCATGCTTGACCCTGAGGGAGCGGTTAGAACTGTAAAGCAGACCATGCTTTGTGAAGGCAAATATTTCCTCAAAAAGATTTATCTCAGTTTATTCTTCCCTTTGTCTTTCTTGGCTGGAAGCATAGAGTACCAACAGGAGTTTCTCTCAGATCTCCTTGGCTGCCTCCATTTGGGGGACAGTACTCCCAGTACTCACTGAAACATGTGGGAAAGTGCTGGGGGTAGGGAGTATAGATCTGTCATGCTGGACCATATGCTGATTTTTCCCTAGCTTGTACTACTAAGGAAGCCGTATTTCCCTCTATTCAGTCAGGGATGAGCAGAGCAGTGGATGACTTCTCTCTTGTGAGCGTCTTGCCCCTTCCTAAATTTACTTCCTTTTCCCCCTCAGCTGTCTTTGATTCAAGAATAAAGTGTAATTATGCCATTTAAATTGTTTGGGTTCCATAAAAACTCCAGAAGAAAACCTAGGCAATATCATTCAGGACATAGGCATGGGCAAGGACTTCATGATTAAACACCAAAACCAATGGCAACAAAAGTCAAAATAGACAAATGGGATCTAATTAAACCAAAGAGCTTCTGCACAACAAAAGAAACTGCCATCAGAGTGAAGAAGCAACCTACAAAATGGGAGAAAATGTTTACAATCAACCCACGTGACAAAGGGCTAATATCCAGAATCTACAAAGAACTTAAATTTACAAGAAAAAATCAAACAACCCCATCAAAAAGTGGGCAAAGGATGTGAACAGACACTTTTCAAAAGAAGGCATTTATGCAGCCAAAAGACATATGAAAAAATACTCATCATCACAGGTCATCAGAGAAATGCAGATCAAAACCACAGTGAGATACCGTCTCACACCAGTTAGAATGGTGATCATTAAAAAGTCAGGAAACAACAGATGCTGGAGAAGATGTGGAGAAATAGGAACACTTTTACACTGTTGGTAAGAGTGTAAACTAGTTTAACCATTGTGGAAGACAGTGTGTCAATTCCTCAAGGATCTAGAACTAGAAATACCATTTGACCCAGTGATCCCATTACTGGGTATACACCCAAAGGATTATAAATCATGCTACTACAAAGACACAGGCACATGTATATTTACTGCGACACTATTCACAGTAGCAAAGACTTGGAACCAACCCAAATGCCCATCAATGATAGACCAGATTAAGAAAATGTGGCACATGTACACCATGGAATACTGTGCAGCCATAAAAAGGATGAGTTCATGTCCTTTGTAGTGACATGGATGAAGCTGGTAACCATCATTCTCAGCAAACTATAGCAAGGACAGAAAACCAAACACTGTGTGTTCTCACTCACAGGTGGGAATTGAACAACGAGAACACTTGGACACAAGGTGGGGAACATCATACACCAGGGCCTGTCATGGGGTAGGGGGATGGGGGAGGGATAGCATTAATAGAAATACCTAATGTAAATGACGAATTAATGGGTGCAGCAAACCAATATGGCACATGTATACTTATGTAACAAACCTGCACATTGTGCACATGTACCCTAGAACTTAAAGTATAATAAAAAAATAAATAAATAGTTTGGGTTACTAGAGTGAGAGTGATAGTCTCTTATGACCTTCTCCATCCAAAATGGAGTAAGCCTTCACTGTGTACTCTTTATTAAGAAAAGTTCTACTCTTAAAACTAAAAGTTGGTCACAAATCAGACCTACTCCTCATTTATCCCTCAACATGAAAAAATTAAAGATAAGAAAATCTGTGAAAATAATCAAATGAGTTAAATATAACAGGTATCTGGAGCTTCTGGAGAACTGAACATGTGGAAGTTCCTGGAGGGTGTCTTACCCAGAGGAGGGTGCAGAAGCTCTATGTCCTTTCCTATACCTTGGCCTATGCATCTCTTCATCTACTGAAGGACATAAAATGGTCTTGGCATCTGAAATAACCACGGTGTCTCAGGTGATGTCAGAGAAACACTCTAATGGGAATAGTGCTGCCCAGAAAAATTTGATGACACAATAGAAATGATTTATATAGGATCGTGCTATTTGGGAAGGGAAAACAGGAGATCCATACAAGCAGGGAGCCCCTTTTTTCCTATGTCAGCTCTCCACTGACTGACAAAGAGCTTCTTAGTTTGTGGATGGCACTTCAGGGGTGAATGGACAGTATTCTATTTGGAAGGGTGCCACTCTAAACAAGGAAAGTAAAATTGAATCATTTTGGTGGGCTGAATCACATGCTGTTTTCCAAGTGGTGGCGGAAGAATTGAACAGTGGTAAAAGTCCTTGTGTTTGGGTTTTTACTGACTCGTGGGCAGTGGCCAATGACCTGACCGCATGGTCAAACAATGGAAATCTAGCCTTTTAAAGGGATGTTCATAAGGGGCACAGCACTAGGGAAATTTGAGGGGCACAATAAGGTAGGACATGTGAATACCCATAAGAAGAGTGCTCTTCCAAGTTCTGAAATTGACAAGTAGATATCCCCATGTGCTCATTTGAGTGGCCACCTTGGTCCATGAAACAAGTGAATATGGGGCTGCTGCAGCAATACAGAGATGGACTGAGTCTAAACACCAATAAGAACTGTTCTGTTTGTCAGCAAGAGAGATAGACTGCCAGTGTTTCTGGAGCAGATTTTCTGGTAGGAAGATACTGCAAAAACCTGCTAAGTGAGACTGATGCTGGTAGCCCTTGGGGGCCACAAATGGCTCTTGACAATAATGGACACTGATTCTGGACTGGGCTATGTTTACCTGTTGGAAGATGCAAATGGTCACAGTGCTATTAAAAAACAAAAACAAAAGCAAAAACAAAAACAAAAACAAAAACAAAACAAAACAAAACAAAACAACACTAGAACATAATCCCAGCACTTTGGGAGGCTGAGGTGAGCAGATCCCTTGAGGTCAGGAGTTTGAGACCAGCCTGGCCAACATGAAACCTTGTCTCTATTAAAAATACAAAAAAATTGTCTGGACATGGTGCTGCATGCTTATAATCCCAGCTACTTGGGAGGCTGAGTCAGGAGAATCACTTGAGCCTGGGAGGCAGAGGTTACAGTGAGTCGAGATAACACCATTGCACTCAGCCTGGGCGACAGGAATGAAACTCCATCTCAAATAAACAAACTAGAACAGAAACTACTGCACAAATTTGGATACCTGACTGTCATTGCTTCAAAGCAAGGAAATAAGGAACACACAACAGCCGATAGTGTCCAAAAATGGGCAGAGAGATCTCTTCAGAGTAATTGATAGAGAAGTGGAACAGGCAATTAAAACTGGTTTTATAAGGTAGGTGGAGATAAAAGCATGAAAGTCTGGCTTACAAGTCTTCACAAGTATGTATGCTCATGGAATGTCTCCTTCATTTTTCGGGTTGATCTGGGGAAGAACGGGTGAGGAAGGATGCTGGTATTGCTATGCAATTCTTAACAAGGCAGGGGTATGCTGGTATAAATGTTATACTTTTTGTTTTATTTCTTTCTTCTCACATCACCTCAACTTTTTGTCTTTCCTTCACCTAATGCAGTGATCCTAGGATCAGAGCTGCAAGTGTAGGTAGAAGCAGAGATGATTCCTAAGCAAGAAACTCTGTTTTTAAACCGTATGCCAGAATTCCTAAAGGCTTGATGGAGGTGGGATGTGCAAAAATACGGTTAACAGTAAATGAAGTTATATTGCCTGGTGGTAAAAATAAACCACTAGTTTGGCACCTATGTAGCCTTACCCTACCTAAATGGGAGGGGACTGAGAAGGAGGTACTACCCACACTAGTATTGGTGCCCATAATCTAGATCAGCACAGTGGTCCTTCCTATATCCCTTCCAAAATTTATTAATGAAAAGAATAAATATTATCTGAAGGTAAAGGAATAAATAAATGGTTATGAATTCAGGGCAATCTAATATTACATTAACACCTCGAAAGAGGCTCAGAGAAAGAGATAACATTGTCTCTCAGATCAAATATACGAGTTTCTGAGTGGGTGAAGCTACATGTTTGCTGAAACCACTCTTGCTTTAGATGGAAGTGAAATCTGCCAACCGCAGTGTCCTCACCCTGGGAGACATTTATATAATATGGTGGACTAGGCTAACGATAAATGTAAAAACATGTTTTGAGATTTAGATCCTTTTAATGTAAGGTACAAGGGATCAATGGATGGGTTGGGTGGGGACAGTGATATTGTAAAATATGCATTTGATCTTTGATCAAGTTTCCTGTCCTACAATTCCTAAAATCCTTGGAATCTCTTGAGTAATGTCTTTTTGTTGTTGTTTTAATTTTTTTGTAGAGATGGGATCTTGTTATGTTGCCCAGGCTGGTCTCAAACTCTTGACTTCAAGTGATCCTCCTACCTCACCATCCCAAAGTGCTGAGACTCCAGATGTGAGCCACCCTGCAGGCCCAGTGATGTCTTTTTGCATGCTAATGATGGACTGAAGGCTGGCAGCCTCTAGGTGGCATCAGGATGGGAGCTGGTCAATGGAAAGACCATCAAGGCATTTGTAGAGGCTTGGAATTTTGAGCCTAGCCTTAATCTCCAGGGAGGGAAGAGGAGCTGAAAGTTAAGTTGATCACCAAGGGACAGCGGTTTAATCAAGCACATCTGTATAATGAAGTCTCCACAAAAACCCAGAAAGACAGGGTTAGGAGCGCTTTCAGATAGCTGAACACATGGAAGTTCCTAAATGGTGACACATCCAGGGGAGGACATGGAAGCTCTTGACCCTTCCCCTAGACTTAGTCCTATTCATCTATTCATTAGTATCTTTTGTAATATTCTTTATAATAAACCTATATATTAAAGATTTCTCAAATTGTGATTTCCAGATGAGCTAATGTTGACTTTACTGAAGTTGGAGAAAGACTAGGCAGATAAAGAGGAGAATAAAAAAAGAGGAAGGGGAAAAGGAGGAGGAAGAAGAGAAAAGGAAGGAGAGAAAAATGAAGATGGACACTGGTTATACGTCAATCAGTCATGAACATAGCAAAGATGTTTGACTTTTGTATCTCAACTTTGGGATAAGCATAAAGGCCACAGCCATATGCATCACCGTTTCACCATATTCACTAAGGATATGAGTTAAGTTAACAAGCACTATTATTGATTCATATGGTTAAAATATATTTGACTGTAAACTTTAAAAAGGAAAAATATGGGCTGGGCATGGTGGCTCACGCCTGCAATCTCAACACTTTGGGAGGCCGAGGTGGGTGGATCACGAGGTCAGGAAATCAAGACCATCCAGGCTAACATGGTGAAACTCTGTCTCTACTAAAAATAAAAAATAAAAATAAAAAAATTAGCCGGGCGTGGTGGCGGGCGCCTGTAGTCCCAGCTACCTCGAGCCTGGAGGCGGAGGGAGAGAATGGAAGGTGGAACTCGGGAGGCGAGCTTGCAGTGAGCCCAGATCGCAACATCGCAGACTCCAATCTGGGCGACAGAGGAGACTCCTCTCAAAAAAAAAAAAAAAAAAAAAAAAGAAAAATATGTACACTTTTAAGAGACTCACCCACTGATTTTTGGCAGAGCTTTTTATGTTCACAGGATTTCAAAGGGTAGAAAGTAAAACCATATGTTTCATCACCAAAACAACTAAAAAATACATATGGAACACAACTCATCACAGTTACTAACTCACTTATATAGTAAGCCAGAAATACATCAATGTGACATTTCATGAAGTGAATGCTGCCTACAACACACACGTGGTATGTTCAAACCACTTACACATAAAGTAACACAAGTTAAGAAATACAAAAGCAAATTCTGAAAATACATCATCCACTGAGACAGGACATACAAGCAGGTCCTTTTTCTGCTGCTTTCTGTCAAAGGTCAGACAATGTGAAGTTCAACAGCAATATTATTCTAACTCTATCATTTATCATTTTTGACTCCCTTCACTAATGCAATTCTTTTTGAAACAATGGAGTTAGAATGGGAGTAGAGGCCAGATCTGAAATCCTGGCCAAATGTCTACCTGCTTTTCTGCCTTTGTTCACACTATTCAACATAAAAATGTAGGTATGGCCAGGCACGGTGGCTCACGTCTCTAATCCCAGCACTTTGGAAGGCCAGGGAGAGTGGATTGCCTGAACTCACGAGTTTGCGACCAGCCTGGGCAAAAAGGTGAAACCCCATCTCTACTAAAAAAATACAAAAAATCATCCGGGTGTGGCAGCATGCACCTGTTGTCCCTGCTACTCAGGATGCTGAGGCAGGAGAATTGCTTGAACCTGGGACAAGGAAGTTGCAGTGAGCCGAGATCATGCCACTGCATCTGTGCCTGGTGACATGCAAGATCTCCATCCTCAAAAAAAAGGTAGGTAAATTAGCTCTTGGTGACACATAGTAATCTTGAAGTTATAAGTGGGAGGGAAAATATTCAGGAAAAAGAAGTGGATCTCTTTCTTTTTAGGTGCGGGAGTTTGAGAAGCAATTTTAAGTTTTTCTATACCTCGTGAGGCTTTATTTCAAGAAATGTCTTTAATTTCAGGTGGTTTCCTGTGTCTTAACTTATTTTCTTGGCTATTATTTTATATATGTTAGAAAAATCTGTAGAGTTGTTCTTCTCTATTTAATTTACACCTTGGCTCCCGGCAGCAAATTTGATGAAACACTTAATAGTATTTCCCACCTACTTCGTTTTAAATATAAACCCAGTTTTAAACATATGTGGTAGTTTCTCTCAAGTGATATGTTACTTCATCTTACTTAATAATGACAAAAATAAAATGTGATAATTAAGCTTAATCTTACTGACATTAGTCCATATAGCACTTTAAGAAGCCATGTTGCAAAAAAGAAAACATCTTATATAGCAACTAAAGAAGTTTTACTTCAATACAATCCAAAGAATGTGTGCTGAAATGCCAGCATGCACAAGGCCCTGTACTTTTATCCTCAGACATTAACATGGCTGCAACTTAAGGGAATACCTCACATTTACTCTAAAATATGGTAAGTTGTAATTGCCTAATTTGTTTTTCCCATCTGCTGCACAGACAAAATCAATTCACTGAGATCATGGTATTGCAATAAAAAAGAGTTTAATTGACATGAAGCAAGCCACACAAAACATGGAGTTATTTCTCAAATCAATCTCCCTGAAGGCTCAGAGGTTAGGGTTTTTCAAGGCCAGTTTGGTGGGCAAGGGGCTAGGGATTAGGTACTGCTAACTAGTTGGGGATTCTATCACAGGGGTGTGGAAAACTGTCCTTGTGCGCTGAGTCTGCCTCTAGGTAGGGGGCTGCAGGACTAATTGAATTATCAGTCACAAGTCCAGACAGGACCCATTGGTTGCCAGAATGAAAAAGTCTGCAAAAACATCTCAAACAACAAATCTTAGGTTCTACAATAGTGATGTTTTCTATAGGAGCAATTGGGGAAGTTATATATCTTGTAATCTCTGTAATAGCTGGTTATTGTTTAACTATGTCTGCATCTTAGTGAAATTCAGAGCCCTCTCATAATCCTAAGCTTGAAGATTTTCATTAGATTTACAAAGGTGGTTTAGTTTTGGGAAGGGCTATCATTATCCTTGCTTTAAGTTTAAACAATAAACTCTATTCCTCCCAAAGTTAGCTTGGCCTCTGCCCAGGAATGATGAAGGACAGCTTGGAGATTAGCAGCAAGATAAAGTAAACTAAGTCAGATTTCTCTTACCGTCATAATTTTGCACAAGCAGGTTCAAAGTCACTTGGGAGACAACACACAACTATAAAATACAGTCTTTACCATAAAAGAAAATCCTAGAACAATTTTGAACAAATAGGATAGTCATATATGAAATGGTAAAATAACAATATAAAGCCATTTTAATATTAACAGAATAAATATCCAGATGGGTAAAATTTATACTAATTGCAATTCAACATTAAACGTTTGAAATAGGTTGCTTTAAAGAAGAGGGCTAAAATTTATATAACGCAACTTTTATGAATGAATTGTAATAAATGGATATGATACTAATATATGAATAGAGAGGGGAAAAGGCATTCTACTTATTCATCAGCCCTACACCCTACAAAAGGGCGCCTCTGAGTTACCAAATATTATGGCTATTGGTGATATATATCTAACTTTGAGCCACCAAACTTAAATTTCCTCACTGGAAGGAATTTAAGTTGAAGGAGGACACAAACCATATCTATCTTTGTCACTATTGCAGCCCCAGGATTTAACTCAGTGTCTGGCATATAACAGATGTTTAAGATTTGTTGAATGAATGAAATATTAATTTCATAAAGGACTTTCTCACACATAATGCAAAAGAAATTATTTTAGCAAGAAGCAGTATAATGTAACACTGTTTTATTTAATCTGTATTATTTTCTTATTCTCTTTGTGCCTTAGTTTCCTGCTCTATTAAGTGAAAATAATCCCATTATATGCCTTACAGGGTCATTAAGTAATTTAAATTAGTTACTCTATGTAAAATGCTTCAGAATGTGTCTACCATGCAGAAGGAACTTTGTATCTGTTACTGTATGTCAGCTAAGGCTGCCATAACAAAACACCCCAGACTAGGAACCTTAAAAAACAGAAATTTATTTTCTCACAGTTCTGGAGCCTGAAAGTCCAAAATCACAGTGTTTGCAGGTTTGGTTTCTCTGAAGGCCTCTCTACCTGTCTTGCAGATGGCTTCCTTCTCACTATGTCCTCACATGCCTTCCCTCTGTGCCCAAGCACGAACATTCTTGGTGTCTCTCTCTTCTTCTAAGAACACCAATTGTATTGGATTAGGTCCCCACCCTTACGACTGAATTTAACCTTTATTATCCCTTTGAATGCCCTATCTCCAAATACAGTCATGTTGGGTAATTAGGAATTCAACATATTAACTGAGGGTAAGAAGTGGGGGTGCAATTAAGTCCTTAGCAGTTAGTCTCAAGTTTATCATTTCTAGGAAGAGATAATTTTTTTTTTTGGTTAGCCAGTTTTTTAATTTGTAAAAACTCTACTTCGATAATACTTATAGTGGTGCCTTACCTTTGGCAAATGAACAAATGTTCTAGGCATTGCTTAAGGTGAAGAAAGTAAAGACTATACATTCAGCAAGAGGAAACTAACGATAAACATAAACTTAATAAACAAAAACTTTGTGTAAATGTTAAATGTTTGTAAGTATTAAAAGTGATGGCAAAAACCATGATTACTTTTGCACCAACCTAATAATATAGAAAAAATAAAATTGTGGCAAAAAGGATTAGAAAGAGTGACTGATAGACAACTAAAAATGTCAGGGTAGGTTGGTCTCATTGACACGGTGATTTCAGCAAAAACTTGAAAGACACGGTGGAGTTAACTTAGCAATATCTTGAGGAAGAATGTTTCAGACAGAGGGAAAAATGAGAGCAAAGTGCCACAGGGAGCTTGCCTGGCATGGTTACATAGCCACAAGGAGGCTGGTGTGGCTGGGGCTGGGTAGGCGATGGTAAGAGTAGTAGGAGAGCATATGGGAGATGTCATAGGAAGCTAGATCACACGGAGCATGTTGACCATTTCAAGGACTTTAACTTTACTCCAAGTGAAGTCGCAGGATTTTGAGCAGAGGAGTGACATTCAAATCAAAAGCTTATTTAAAATAAGTTTAATTTTATTTAGTAATTAAAAAAAAAAACCATGATGGAGAAATTGACTGCCACATGAGTGGGCACTAGGATTCCTCTAATGGAGAGTGTCAGATCTGCAACAAATACTTGAGTAACTGCTTAAGTAGAATACATGGCCCTCAATGGCATAGGTACTGTGTGACACCAAGACTTCAGAGTAAGAGGAAACTGCTTGACATTTAGGTGGAAGTTTATAACTCCTGGAGCAATGAAGAAGAGAGTGTAAAAGTCAAGAAACAGGAGCAGAAAAAAAATAAGAGAAAGCCGTGAGAAAAGAGAAGGTACGCCCTGGATTATGTAAACCCTACTAAGGAACCCTGCAAACAATTTACTAGATTCAATTAAATTCTTTGATGCTCAGAATATTAGTTTTCTAGTGCTGCTGTGACAAATTGCCAAAAAATTTTTAATGGCTTAAAATAGCCCACAATTCATTATTGTGCGGTTCTGTTAATCAGAGTCTGACATGGCTAAGATCAAGGGTCTGAATGGGCCAGGATTAAGGTGTCATGAGGGCTGCTTTCCTTTCTGGAATCTCTGCAGGACAATTTGCTTAGTTGCCTTTTCCAGCTTCTAGAGACCACTTTGCTTGACTTATGACTGTCTTCTTCCATCTTTAAAGCCAGGACCATTGACCAGTCCTTCTCACACTGTCATCTCTCTGTTTTTCCCTTTCTACTTCCTCTTACATGTTTATGTAATGTCTCTCTGTTTTCCTTTTCTACTTCCTCTTACATGTTTATGGACCTAGAGGATTATATCGGGCTACCTACCTAATTCAAGATAATCTCCTTGTCTTAAGGTCAGCTGATATACAACCCTATTTCCATATGCATCCTAACTTCCTTTTGCCATGTAACCTACCTATTTAGAGATTCCCGAAATTAAGACATACACATCTTTGGAGGGACATTATTCCGTCTAACACACTTGGTATAACTGTTTTTTATAAGAGAAATTCAATAAAAGGCTAGGAATATAATGTGATAATAATAGTTTATTGAGCATCATAAGATGCCAATAATGATATTTGATCTGCATTACCTCTCTTATTTTTCCCCTCAAATTCTGTGATCTGATAGAATCATCCATATTTTTAAAATGATAAAACTGAACTTAAACAAGATTAAATAAATTGCCTAAACTCGCATAGGTTACTTGGCCTGCACTAGTATATAAATAACTAGGTGGACTGAAACTCACAAAGACTCAGCCAACCCTTTAATCGGTTATATTTTAAATGACTGAAAAATGCCTAAGCCATATTGTTAAAATTATCCAGACTCGACCACAGTTCTTCTTTACTAGATATGTCCCATAGACCAGTGAGAAATGTAGGCAAGGAGCAATAATTAATTTAGCATCTTTTTTCTTTTTTGTTGTTAAAAAAGAAATGAATTTCCTTCTAAGAAATGTTTAAATTTCCAAGAAAACTAATGAGTTACAGGTGAATCCTTTCAAAATGTACTAGAAGATAATCCAGCATAAAACTGATTATTTGTCTAAGAATTCAATAATTACTCAGTTGGTAATTATTGGCTAAGGTTTGGGAGAAATGACTCATTAATTTTTGATTTGCAGAAGCATGCAGCTTCATGGTTAAGATCACAAGTTTTGGAGTCAGATATCTAGGGTTTGAACCTACATTGATGCATCATCGTCACACATAGGCTATAGCTTATATTAGGGTTCACTCTTGGAGTTGTACATTCTATAGGTTTGCACAAATGTATAATGACATATATCCACCATTATAGTATCATACAGAATAGTTTCACTAACCTAAAAATTGTCTGTGCTATGTCTATTCACCCCTCCCTAACAGCTGGCAACCATTTAATCTTTTTACTATCTTCATAGTTTTACCCTTTCCAGAATGTCATGTAGTTTGATTAATATAGTTTATATCATTTTTAGATTGGCTCCTTTTGTTTAGTAATATGCATTTAATTCCCTCCATGTCTTATCATATATTTCATAGCTAGTTTCTTTTTAGTGTTGAATAATATTTCAGTATGGATTTAACATAATATATCTATTCACCGAGTGAAGAATACCTGGACTGCTTCCAAGTTTGGGCAATTATCAATAAACATGCTATAAACATTCATATGCAGGTTTTTGTGTGGACATTGTTTTCAAATTATATGAGTAAAGAAATATCTAGGGCCAAAATATGTGAATTTTATTTTAAGAGTATATTTAGTTTTATAAGAAACTGCCAAAATGCCTTTCAAAGTGGCTGTGCCATTTTGCATTCCCATCAGCAATGAATGAGAAGTGCTGCTGTTCCATATCCTTGCCAGCATTTGGTGTTAGTGTTTGGGATTTTTGCCATTCTTAAGTGTGTGTAATGGTATCTTATTGTTGTTTTAAATTTTGATTTCCCTAATGACATATAATGTTGAACATCTTTTCATATACTTATTTGTCATCCATGTATCTTCTTTGGTGAGCTGTCTGTTCAGACCTTTTGCCCATTTTTTAATTGGATAGTTGTCTTACAGTTGACTTTTACAAATTTTTGTATGCTTTGGATAACAATCCTTTATCAGATATTGTCTGATATCGTTTGGCTCTGTCCCCACCCAAATCTCATCTAGAATTTCATAATAGCTCCCATAATCCCCACAGGTCATGTGAGGGACTCAGTGTGAGGTAATTGAATCATGGGGGCAGGTTTTTCCCATGCTGTTCTCATGATAGTGAATAAATCTCACGATACCTGATGTGATTTTTTTTTTTTCTTTTTAGATGGGGTTTTGCTCTTGTTGCCCAGGCTGGAGTGCAATGGTGTGATCTCAGCTCACTGCAACCTCTTTCTCCTGGGTTCAAGAGATTCTTCTGTCTCAGCCTCCTGAGTAGCTGGGGTTACAGGTGAATGCCACCACGCCTGGCTAATTTTTGTATTTTTAGTAAACACGAGGTTTCACCATCCCGGTCAGGCTGGTCTCAAAATCCTGACCTCAGGGGATCTGCCCACCTTGGCCTCCCAAAGTGCTGGGATTACAGGCGTGAGCCACCATGCCTGGCTGATCTAATAGTTTTATAAAGCGTGCCCGGCCAATCTGACGATTTTATAAAGAGCAGTTCCCCTGCACACGCTGTATTGCCTGCCACCATGTAAGGCATGCCTTTGTTCCTTCTCTGCCTTCTGCCATGATTGTGAGGCCTCCCTAGTCATGTGAAATTGTGAGTCCATTAAACCTCTATTTCATTATAAATTACCCAGTCTTCATAGCATTTCTTCATAGCAATATGAAAATGGACTAATAAATTGTCTTTCTTTTGTTAATGTTTTCTCTCAGACTACTGGCTTGTATTCTCATTCGATAGTGTCTTTCATAGAACAAAGTTAATTTGTATTGTTTTTAGTACTAAGTTTGTAGTAATTTGTTACAGCAGTAATAAGAAACTAATACAGCAAATTATTTGAAAATGACCTAATTAAAATCCCTATTTAAACACCGTATTGTGTCAAAGAGTATCTTCTTAGCTTAACCCATGTGCACATTTCTCTGTTTCTCTGCAGGCATTTCTCAGCCAACAGTGTCAATTTTATGATGAGATGTTATATAGCAAGAAGAATGCTTGAGGTTTGCAAATTTATTCTTGTCTTCCTTTTGCTTATCTTGGCTATATTTGTAAATTGCTTATTTACAGTATTAGTTTTGTTCCCAGACATCTTTGGATATCCTCGCTAATGTGCTAATTTTCATTCTGTACAAATGCCAAAGGAAAGAAATTTATCTGGACTTTATATCAAAATTACACTTTGAAGTAGCATGGCCTACATTCCTAACCTTCTATTTTAATCTCTACATTGTTTGTTTCACTTTTCAAATAGCATATTTATACTTCTAGTACAGAATATGCCAGAAATTCAAGTTTCTAAAAAAATTGTTTGTTTTCTGTTTGTATTTTTAGTTATGGAAAATGTTACTATTAGATATAGTTTTTGGTACATTAAAATGGTTTGGTGTGTTAAAATACTTTCAACCATAGTGAATATTTTAATGTTTAATATATAATAAGAACAGCAATAAAAATAACTGTCACTTAAACATATTACAACAGCTGGAAACACATGAGAACCCAAGCAGAGATAAAAATTAGACACAGTATATCTAAATGTATACTTTTTATTTACTATAGCAGTAAAATATTGTAATTACAAGAAATAAATGATTAAGACCTGGAAAAATACTTAAGGACACTTTCTGAGGCAGATCTAGGCAATTCTGTGAATTGAGAATTTGGTTTCCATCTCTATATTTCCTCTTACTTTCTTATCCCTTTAAGGTACCTTTCGGCATTCCCTTGACATGTTTTTCTGCAGGATGAAAATCTGACCCTGTCACAGCTGTGCTTTAAAACATTACTTATCCCAAATTATATGCAGAATGCTGGACTCTATACAAACTATTAATAGTTCTAATCTACCCAACCAATCTCGTTTTTCACCACTGTTCCTATCTTTAACCTCTACTCTCCATAATATAGAGTGACTCACTTTTCCCAGAACACACACTGTTTTCTTATTCTTCCATATACCCTCTTGAATGCACCTCTTCTCTTGTTTACCTGGTAAATTGGCATTAAATTCAACATCATTTGTCTGAGATTTTATTCTGTGAAAATTTCTTGATCTTTCCAAACATAATTAATGAGCATTTCCCTCAAATTCTACAGCATTGTAATCTACTCTGTTAAATTGTACTTTTACATGGTGCTGTTTACTACTTAATAAAATGTTCTACCCCACTAGATCATTATCTCCTTGATATCAATAACTATATATATTCATGTTTGAATCTGTAATACCTAACAGTGGATCTTCTACTTCAAAGACTGTCATTAAATGTTTTCAAAACTACTTGTACCTCCAGACTTTCCTCCCCCAATCTCATATTTGAGGTGTCATATCTAAAATATGAAACGAGATATGTGAACTCAGCACTCCACAGCCTCTCTCAAGGAAGTCTTACAAGAGATTCCTCCTTAGGTTCATTCTATTTAATTCGCTTTATATGTTCCTCTCCTTCCATTAACATCCAATAGGACTTGTACACACTAACTGCACAGGTTTTCTGAGAGAAATATTTCCATTTTCTTTGACTTAGCTTCTCTATTGACTTTGACTTTCATTATTTTTATGTATTATTATTATTGTTATTTTTCTTATTAATAGAGACAAGATCTCACTGTGTTGCCCAGGCTGGTCTGGAACCCCTGGGCTGAAGCAATCCTCCTGCCTTGGCCTCCCACAGTGCTAGGATTACAAGTGTGAGCACCACCTGGACTCTATTGACTTTCAAGATGATGATTAGCTTAATATATAAGCAGTGCTTGTTTTCTAATAGAGGAAACTAATTAAAATCTCAAGGTTTTTCTTCTCTATAATTTTGTGCATGCCTTTTAACAGTGGCATTTTTTGAGGTTCTGCTATTGTTAGTATTGCCAAACCCATTTAGTTATTCTAGTACTGAGAGCTTCTAACCTGGCCAGGAGAGTCACGTAGTGACTTGTGCATGAACTATTTGGAGTAAGCAAGGTCTTTGTACCATTCAAACAGTAAGTAGATGCCTATTCTGTACTTGTGGAGGCTTCGATAAAGAAACTCAGTGTCTGAAGGAAATTGGGTCAAATTGAATAAAAAGGCAAATTTGGCATTAGGAAACAAAATACTATGTTGACTTGTGCAGAAGGATACAATATGCAGAAATACCATTGTTTTGTTTGTTTGTTTCTTTGTTTGTTTGTTTTGAGATGGAGTCTCGCTCTGTCACCTAAGTTGGAGTGCAGTGGCACCATCTCGGCTCACTGCAACCTCCGCCTCTGGGGTTCAAGCAATTCTCCTGCTTCAGCCTCCTGAGGAGCTGGTAGCAAAACCAAATAATTCACTGATTTTCATTAAATTAGAATTTTAAATCGCTTGAAATTTAAAAATTGTGAGGGAGGGATTACTTGACAATCAGTTTTGCTCAAAACATCACATTTTTCTAGAAAGATTGGAAGAAGGTGAGCCTGAGAAAGACAGCAGGAGTTACCAGTGAGATACTTAACAAGAAATATGGCTTGCAAGGAATGTTAACCTTATCAGGTTCAGAAATATTTGACCATTCTAATAATAAACAATTCCTTCTAACTCTATTGCTTCACATTCTGGCTAGGATATACTGTTTTTCCGAGCCTCCTTCTCCTTTCCCACTTAAAAGTAGTTCTCATCCAAATAGGAAATACATTATAATTTCATAAGTCCTCTGTGACAAAGGTCACATTAAAACAGAAATTAGATCTCAAATTAAGCAGTTTATTTAAACTCTTCTCCCTTTAGCTTTATAGAGATGGTAAAGGTCACAGCTCTTGTTTACTTGATGGGTTTTAATTTTATTTAAATTAACCTCGAAGTCTTTTGCTCAAATTAAAATTTCATTTGGTTTATGCAAAGTTTTATATTGCTGCTTTAATTGATTTTTTTTTTTTTTTTTCCTGTAGCTATTACTCTTTGAAGCTGCTTTTATCCCATGTGACTCTGGACTCATTTGAAATCTAAGAGATTGAGAAAACTGTTCCATTATACTAGGTGCAGCAGATTCAATCATTTCTTCTAAAATCAACTACATTCCACTTCCAACCTGTTTCCTCCTTGCTGAACCTTCCACACATTTTCGGTAGCAATTTATTCCTCATATATTTAATAAAGGAAGTGATAATTTTCTTTTTGAAGGACTCTGAGAGGAGAGCTGAAAAATAATCTTTCAGGGAAACTTCATTTTTTGTTTTTGTTTTGGTTTTGTTGTTGAGACCGGGCCTCACTATGTCACCCAGGCTAGAGTGCAGTAGCTTGATCATAGCTCACTGCAACCTTGAACTCCTGGGCTCCCACCTCAGCCTTCCAAATAGCTCGGACCACAGGTATGCACTGCCACAGCTTAGATAAGTCATAAACATTTTTGCAGAGACAAGGTCTTACTTTGTTATCCAAGCTGATCTAAAATTCTTGGGCTCAAACGATCCTCCCACCTTGGCCTCCCAAAATGCTGGGATTACAGATGTGAGCTACTGCACCTGGGCAGCTTTCCATTTTTAAGATGATTTTAAGATTATATTAATAGTGAATAGAGGCAGTGGCTCTCACCTGTAATCCCAGCACTGTGGGAGGCCAAGGCAGGTGGATAACCTGAGGTCAGAAGTTCAAGACCAGCCTGGCCAACATGGTGAAACCTCATCTCTACAAAAATTCAAAAATTAGCCAAGCATGACAGTGGGTGCCTGTAATCCCAGCTACTTGGGAAGCTAAGGCGGGAGAAACACTTGAACCCAGGAGGCGGAGGTTGCAGTGAGCTGAGATCATGCCATTGCACTCCAGCCTGGGCAACAGAGTGAGATGCCATCTCAAAAAAAAAAAAAAAAGGAATAGTGAAAACAAACTAGTAAAATGGGAACAAACACCTTTTCACAAAAGACAACATGTTGTCAAAGTTAATGGAGAATACATTTCTAACCACATTTATGACTTATGAAAATGTATTTTTTATTGTTTTAAAGAAGCCTTGAGATTAATTTCAAATAATTCTCCACTCAGAAAAATACAATCATTTAAAATTATTTTTATGTTTTCTAATATTTTATGTCTCTTTTTTATTCTCTTAGGATTTGTGAAGCTTATTATTTGTGTGTGTGTGTCTGTGTGTATATGCATGTGTAATAAGTGAAATGAATATAAGTTTGAGCCTTATTGTCTGCCTGTCAGTAACTGTTCAGCTATTGTTAACCCCTCTTCTTAAACGCTCACTTAGTCCTCCTTTTCTCAATGACCACTCAATTGGCTCCCATCATAACAACCACTTTCAGGTAGTAATAATGGTAGTGCTCCTTCATATAGTACTAAAATATAACAAATATTATCCTGTCTGCCTTACATATATTAACTCATTTAACCCTCACAACTACCATAGGTGATTGGTACTTTCTTTCATCATCTTCATTTTATAGAAGAAAGTAGGTCACAGGGATGTCAAATAATTTTCTTCCTAAAGTTAATTTATGTTTTCTGTCATTTTCTGTCTAGGCAAAAGTCTATTCACTGTACATGGGGAACAAAAGATTCTTTCAAGTAACACTGTCTTTAAGTGGAAATGGGATACTGGAAACATATCATATTTAATGCCTGTGTGCCTATCGTTCTCAGGATGTCAGCAGTCTTTATGTTTACATGACTAATTGGGGAAGAGTTTGAAAAATAAACCTCAAAATCACATAGTTTATTCAGCTAAAATTAAGAGCTTAATATCATAAAAAAATATGGCAGATGACTGTCATACATGTCAACAGTATCTGTTAGCTCAAGGCACAGACTAAAACTTAGAATTACCTTTCTTCTAATTCTCTACAAAGTTATCTTTGACTATAATTTCCACAAAAGGGCATTTCTTTGTGTAGTCTCTGCCTAGGGTATTCTATTATCTCAAAAAGTGTTAAATAGCAAAATACAGCCTTTCATTCCATTACCAATAACAATTCTCCTTTTCAGAAATACACCATCTCTACCTCTTGAGTTCTTGCTATGGCTAAAATCAGAGAATTTCTCTACTCTTCTCATATTATACGTGAAGTTTTTCATCCATAATGTTTCGTTCACTGTTCATGACCTTGACCCACCTTTCTGAGGAATCCAGGAAACCTCCAGACTAAATCACCATTACTTGTTTCTGAGTTAGTTTTACAGCTTCCATATCACTCGATAGTTACTAAGGCTGACAAGAATTGAGTCCAAAAAGACAATAAGCAGAACAGAACAGATTCAAATCTGACAGTGATATGGCCAGCAGTGGGCCCACTCCATACCAAACAAAATGTTGTAAGCAAGCACCTTGCTTTGATTTAGCCTGACAAACAGCCATTGAGAATTTTCTATCTGTTAAAAAAGAAGTATTAACTTTGGGTATCAAAGAAGTAACCATATCATAAAGAAGCACGATCACTTACTCCCTTAAGAAAACCCTACATTTTTCTGCACCTGTTTTCTTCAGGTAAACTATATTATAGAACTATGAAAATTAAATGAAATAAAGAATATTTTACATTTATTCTGTGGTACCTACTAGGCAATCCATCCATATATATAAGAGAAATAAATGTAAACAAGTTACAAATTTGTAAAGCTGTCAGTTACCTACCTTCATATTTTCTCTCCCTTCTGCCTCCTCTGTCTCTTTCTCACTTTCTCACAAAGCAAGTGCTTATGGTAAGCTGACAGAGTGGGTTCAATGTCACTGCATTATATTAAAAGTTCTGAGAAGAGCCCCCACTTTGAAATGGGTTAAAGTGTCTCTAGAGGGCCATTTTTGTATTCACCTGTACCTGTATTTATTTTGTGAAATTCAGATTATATTGTAAGCATGGGTTTTTACACTATCTTTTTCACTTAAAACACATTGTAGTAAAAATATGAATAATTATCCCCCATTTTTATATATTCTTCCATAAACAAATTTTGTTATTTCTTAAATTTATGTGTAGTAACTTTTTTTGGCATACAGTTCTGAGTTTTAGCACATACATAGATTCATGCAAAAAATCACAATCAGGAAATAGAACACTTTCTTCACTTCTCAAATTGTCCTTATGCTATCTTTTCATAGTTAACTCCTCTTCTATCCCTAGCATGTGGAAGCTACTGACCTGTTCTTTGTTCATACAGCTTTGCCTTTCCTAGAATGTACTATAAATGATATCATACATGAAACATATAACCTTTTGAGACTGGTTTCTTTTACTCACCGTGATGTATTTGAGATTCATCATTAATACACATTGTGTGTATTAATGTGTGTTTCTTTTAATTGCTAAGTAGTATTTCATTGTATGGATATACCATAGCTTGTTTATACATTCAAATATTAAAGAACATATGGGCTCTTTCCAATATGTAACAATTATGAATAGAGCTGATACCAACATTTGTGTAGAGATTTTTGTGCAAGCATAACTTTTTATTTCTCTAAGATGAATATTAAGGAATGGGCTTGCTGGTTTACAGCAGATTTTGAGATTCCTAATATCCATGTGTTTTCTTCTCATCTTTGCTTTATGTGGAATCTCTTTCTTTATGACTCACAACGTGCTTGAGCTAACAGACATTTTTCTTTCATGCCAGGCCCCAGTGTACCCATTAGCCTGTCTTTATTTTATTTATCTGCTAGGAAATTTGGTCAAACCACTTATAAAGGAACCACAATTTGTCAATAGGGCTCTAAGAATCCAAAATGGACAATCAATATTTGGTTAACCTAGCTCCAGTTTACACATCTAACAAGTAATCAAGCTAATGTTCAAATCCAGTCTACCTTCAGAGCACCCACACTTAAGTACAGAATATTGATTTTTTGTTAATAGTGATCATTATCATAGTGAAGCAGATGAACTCAGAAAGATGCATATGTTTTAGTAGTTTAAATTTCCTTAGAAAACTATAGATTATATAATGTTGCAGGAAAATTTTTACAGTCAATATGTTCATCTTTTTTCGTACAGAATTCGAAGTTAATTCTACTTCAAATTTTCCCTCAGAAGTAATTTATAAGACTGGTACTCTTAAATGCTTCAGTAATATCATGATAATATGATTGATTCAAAAATGAAAATTAAGATTTTTCTTAACTATAAAGGGCATGCTTATTGGTGCAAATTGCAAAAATAGCTTTTTTCCCCATCTCTATCCTTAAAGACATTGAAGCTCAAGATCATTGATAAAAAACTCCTTTTGATTAGCAAGTAGTCCCTGGCAAGTATAACTGAGACCTCTTTATCACTATAGTGGCAAAACACCTCCTAAATATTTAATATCATTACTAAACTTCACCAGCCTGTTTTTCAAAACATTGTAATAGTGACTTGTGAAAACAGAAAAAAAAATCAATATATTTTGATGAGGTATGTTTGTTGTGGGGAGTCTGGAAAGGAGAAGAAGTAAGTGTGTACTTGTGTTGCCAAACAAACACTGGGAATATACAAAGAAAAGAACTGCGACTCTCATAAGCTTCTTGGAAATTCATTTCAGTCAGTGTTTGCTTTTCAAAAAGCCTATTTAGAAAATGTTTCATTTATAAGACAGCAATTAATGTTGCAAAAGCATTAGCTGATAATCTATCCATCCACATAGATCGCTTTCCAAGTGCAGTCAAAACAAAATTTGACTTTTACTTGGCTTTTCAGGGAAAGGTTTTATAATGGAGTAAATCTCTAGCTAGCAGTTTCTACCATTTATCGGAAAAATAATTCATACTTAAAAATATACTCAAAGCAAGGCTCCTTACTGGTCAAGAACAAATAGACCATGGCAGGGCTATCACAGGATTGCATCAGTGTTCTCTCTGACTCATTATACAAAACCACAAGGTATAACGGTGAGAAGTAAAATATGGCCTAATTTTCAGAGGCTTACACAGGAGGGGTGAGTCCATGGATTGAGAGGGGCACACCTCTCTTCCCTTTCAACTGGCTGTATCTGTGCCTGCTCTGATAAGAAGCCTCCCCAGTGGGCCAGCTTTAAGGTTTCTAATCTATTCAGGAAAGAGTATTAATACAAATAAAGATTTGCATCAGCTTAATTTGTATAAAACAGTCAGGTTAGGCTGAGAGCAAAATTCACTGATCTCATAAATAGAAACTTATAAGCTCAAAAGGATTTAGTATCCTCAAATTAGAATCTAGGGAAAATAGCTCACTTTAATATTAGTAATTTTCAACCTTTTTGTCTAGTAGTTTATGAGATAAACTTGCTCCAGTAGTATAGATAATCTTGTCCCTTAAAAATGTCCTTGAAAAGGTATGTGGATTGATTACTGTATTACACATGAGGTGAAGATGATTAGAGTTAACTAACCATCATTCTCAGCAAACTATCGCAAGAACAGAAAACCAAACACCGCATGTTCTCACTCATAGGTGGGAACTGAACAATGAGATCACTTGGACTCGGGAAGGGGAACATCACACACTGGGGCCTATTATGGGGACGGGGGAGAGGGGAGGGATGGCATTGGGAGTTATACCTGATGTAAATGACGAGTTGATGGGTGCTGACAAGTTGATGGGTGCAGCACACCAACATGGCACAAGTATACATATGTAAGAAACCTGCATGTTATTCACATGTACCCTAGAACTTAAAGTATAATAAAAAAAAAAGAAAGAAAATTATTTAACTGCTACTGCATTCTTAGACAGAAATTCTAGCAAAGGTTTCTACACCTACAGTGGTGAATTTGGGATGATTATAACCCACTTGAAAATTTATGATTGAGAGGTGTTATTTCTTTTTCTAATTTTGAGTATCATTGCAGATATTGAATTCCCCCAGAGACTACCTCTAGATTATCATTTAAATTACTCACTGAATTACATATATCAAAGCAATAACTACTGTTATTTTTAACATTTAGCATAATTGTTTATATCATTTCAATTCACTTGAATAAGGAAACATTCAAAGTATAATAAACATAGCTTTAGATGGAGGCAATTTCTACATTAAAAAGTTGTGTAACAAAAACATCTGACTTTTACTTGGCCTTAATGTATTGTACATTTCCAAAAAAAATTATTTCCAATTTACAGGTATCAATCACCACCTTTAAGCAATTATCATAAGCAATGATCATATCTTATGTACCCTGGGAGCCACACAGTAGCATAAGATGCAAGGGCATGTGATATAGCTGATGGACAAGTTACATAAACACTCAGAGGCAAATAGTCATTCAAGACAAAATTTAGACTATAGACAGTAAATGCTAAAGAAATGAAAAGTAGATCAACCCTTCCCTTTGATATGATATGATTAGAAAAGTCTTCTCGGAACTGGTGAGATTGGACTTGGCCCTTAAAGAAGAAGGCAGTATCTGATAAGCAGAAATGTTGAAAAGTGAGTGCCTCCAGATTGATAACATAGCTTGATGATGGATATTATTTAGATCATGGTAGATGATACCATAATAGAAAAGATGAAAATTTCAATAATAACACAATAATGCTTTATTTGTCACTCACACTGAGTCTGATGCAGTTCATGCTGTCTACTTCCTTATAGACATGTTATCTCAAGTATATGACTCACAGGTATTTGGGCAGAAGTGATCACAGGACCTGACATAATTGCAAAGAAGGCTGGGATAAATCAGAGGTACACTTAGAAAAACTGATGGTCATTAATTCTCTCTAAAATAGGTAGGCTCTATTAAGGAGGAATAAAAAAAATCTGAAAAAGGAATACAGATGTCAGATTATACAGTACTTTGAATACCAGGGTTTGCATTTCATCTTGTTAATGGTCAAGTGTTAATCTCAAATAACTGATATGTATTGAAATCACAAAGGCCAAAATATGATCATTCAGAAGACACATATAAAAGGAAAATGTGAGCGGGAATTTAAAAAGATAATACCTGAGTCATTAGAGATGGGAATACACAAGATGATATAGACAACTACTTATGTTTTGCTTCCTCAGAACTAAATTTATATGTGTAGTTGTATGCCTTCTGCCTCTTCACCCTTCCTCCAACACTGGTTTGTACTTGAAATTCAAAAATTATACATTGAGAAGCAAACACATACTAGGAGGTGCTGTAGGTTTTTGGGATGCACTAGTGAAAGAAAATGAAAAATGTCTCTGCCCTCATACAACTTACATTCTGACTTGTTCTAACCTTTTACATTTCTAGATTTTGAAAGAGAACAAGATAGCACCATCTTCAATATACTGCTTCCTTTAAGAGAAATCTAACTATATGCCCCATATGCATCAAGCAATATTCCCCACAGAGGCAGGGCATCTCCTACAGCTTATATCAATGCCTGTGTGATATAGTTTGGATGCAAATCTGTAACCAAGTCTCGTGTTCAAATGAAATCTCACATTAAAATGTGATCCCCAATGTTGGAAGGGGGTCTAGTGAGAGGTGCTTGGGTCATGGGGGTGGATCCCTCATGAATGGCTTAGTGCCATTCTTTGGTAATGACTGAGTTCTCATTCCACTAGGTTCAAGGGATAGTTGGTTGTTTAAATAATTTCACACCTCCTCCTCTCTCTTTTGCTCTGTCTCTTACCATGTAACTCTCTTTTTGCCTTCTCCCATGACTGTAAGCTTCCTGAGGCCCTCATTAGAAGCCAAGCAGATGCTGGTGCCATGCTTGTACAGCCTGCAGAATCATGAGCCAAATAAACCTCTTTTCTTTTACATTATACAGCCTTGGGTATTTCTTTACAGCAATGCAAAATGGACTAACACACTAGGTTCTTTATCAAGTACTCACTGTAACACAAAAGTCATTAAGCAGGTGAGAAAAGCAGTCTCCTGTTCCCTAAAATGCTGAGCTGATAGAATTTGAAGTTCTTAGCCCACACTTCCATAAAAGTCTAACCAGAGCTGCATTTTCTATGAGGACAAAAGTAATTCACACTTTCTCAATTCAATTTATTTACACATATCTTCAATATTCATTAACCACCAACCATAAAGTAGATAATGTACTACAGACATGGAAAAAAATACAAATAAAACAACAAAGACAGCAGAAAACACCCCACAATAAACCAACAAAAGCAAAATTAATGTGGTTGCCTGCTCTTAAGGAGTACACTATTCAACAACTCCCTCTCTTCTAATAAATGGCAGTGATAAGTAGGCTGCAGTGCCATGAAATAGGGTATTGGAGGCCTGTTTGTGAAATGTCTCCCCAGGCCTTAGGCATTGTCTGCCACTCCAATTCAGGTAAGTAAAACTGTCTAATGAATAAGTGGTCAAATGTTGCCATAAACTCTATAATGTATAAGCAAGGAACCTAAAACCATAAATGACTGTCTCAGATTCATCCCATTTCGAGTGGCCAGTCATAATGATATATATCAATGAGTGGGGATGTATACTATCTTATTAATATGATATTGTATATATCATGTACAACAAGGACAGTGGGTTAATTGAAATACTTTGCTGCATCTTTATATACTTTAAAACTAGTTTAGGGGCTTATAAATAACGGGATCTCCATAAAGGTCTGATCAGTGCAAGAATGGAATAAAAAATGGGAATGATGGGTTTGAATGTAACACACGCTTTGTGATGGGACTACCTCCCTAGACATGTACCTCATTGTATTAGTTCATTCTCACATTGCTATAAGGAAATACCCGAGACTGGGTAATTTATAAGGAAGAAGGGTTTAATTGAGTCACAGTTCAGTGTGGCTGAGGAGGCCTCAGGAAACTTACAATCATGGCAGAAGGTGAAGGGAAACCAAGGCACCTTCTTCACAGGGCAGGAGAACGTAGTGAGTGAGGTGGGGGATTGCCCTTTATAAAATCACCAGATCTCATGAGACTTATTCACTGTGGTGAGAACAGTATGGAAAAACCCACCCACATGATTGAATTACCTCCCACCGGGTCCCTCTCATGACATGTGGAGATTATGGGGGCTACAAATCAAGATCAGATTTGGGTGGGGAAACAGCCAAACCATATTATTCCACCCCTGGCCCCTCGCAAATCTCATGCCTTCACATTTAAAATCAATCATGCCTTCCAAACAGTACCCCAAAGTCTTATCTCATTTCAGCATGAACTCAAAGGTCTAAGTCCAAAGTTTTGTCTGAGACAAGGCAAGTACCTTCCATTTATGAGCCTGTAAAATCAAAAGCAAGTTAGTTACTTCCTAGATACAAAGGGGGTACAGACATTGGATGAATATGCCAGTTCCATAGATACAAAGGGGGTACAGACATTGGATGAATATGCCAGTTCCAAATGGGAGAAATTGGCCAAAACAAAGGGTCCACAGGCCCATGCATCTCTGAAGTCCAATAAGGCAGTCATTAAACCTCAAAGTTTCAAAATGATCTCCTTTGACTCCATGTTTTACGTCCAGGTCACAGTGATGTGAGAGGTGGACTCCCATGGTCTTGGGCAGCTCCACCCCTGTGGCTTTGCAGGGTACAGCTTCCTATTCTGACTGCTTTTACAGGCTGGTATTGAGTGTCTGCAACTTTTCCAGGCTCACGGTGCAAGCTGTCAGTGGATCTAATATTCTGGGGTCTGGAGGATGTTGGCCTTCTTCTCACAGCTTCACTTGGCAGTGTTCCAGTGGGGACTCTGTGTGGGGGCTCCAACTTCACATTTCCCTTCTGCACTATGCTAGCAGAAGTTCTCTGTAAGGGTTCTTCCCCTGCAACACACCTCTGCCTGGACATCCAGGCACTTCCATACATCCTCTGAAATCTAGGTGGAGGTTCTGAAACTTCAATTCTTGACTTCCATGTACCTGCAGGCTCAACACAATTTGGAAGCTGCCAAAACTTGGGGCTTGCACCCTCTGAAGCAACAGCCTGAGCTGTATGTTAGTCTCTTTTAGCCATAGCTGGGATGCAGGGCACCAAGTCTTGAAACTGCCCAAAGCAGCAATGGCCTGGGGCTGGCCTATGAAATGAGTTTTTCCTCCTAGGCCTCTCCGCTTGTGATGGAAGAAGCTGCTGTGAAGGTCCCTGACTTGTCCTGGAGACATTTTCCCCATTGTCTTGGTAATTAACATTTGGCTCCTGATTACTTGTGCAATTTCTGCAACCAGCTTGAATTTCTCCTCAGAAAATGGGTTTTTCTTTTCTACTGCAATGTCAGGCTACAAATTTTTTGAACTTTTATGCTCTGCTTCCCTTTTAAACATAAGTTCCAATTCCAAACCATGTCTTTGTGGATGAATATAACTGAATGCTTTTAAGAGCACCCAACTCAAATCTTGAATGCTTTGCTGCTTAGAAATTTCTTCCATCAGATATCCTAACTCATTTCTCTCATGTTCAAAGTTCCACAGATCTCTAGGGCAGGAGCAAAATGCTGCCAGTCTCTGCTAAAGCATAGCAGGAATCACCTTTGCTTTAGTTCCCAATAAGTTCCTCATCTCCATCTGAGACCATCTTAGCCTGGACTTTATTGTCCATATAACTATCAGCCTTTTGGTCAAAACCATTCAACACATCTCTAGGAAGCTCCAAACTTTCCCACATCTTCCTGTCTTGAGCCCTGAAAAGTGTTCCAACCTCTTTCTGTTAATGAGTTCCAAAGTTCCTTCCACATTTTTGGGTGTTTTACAGCAGCACTCCACTACCCAGTATCAATTTACTGTATTAGTTCATTCTCACATTACTATGAGGAAATACCCGAGACTGGGTAATTTATAAAGGAAAGAAGTTTAATTGATTCACAGTTCAGCAAGGCTGGGGAAACCTCAGAAAACTTATAATTATGATGGAATACTAAGGGGAAGCAAGGCACCTTCTTCATAGGGTGGCAGAATGGAGTGTGTGAGTAGAGGAACTGCCCTTTATTAAACCATCAGATCTTATGAGACTTATTCACTATTAAGAGAACAGCATGGGAAAAACTCACCCCAATGATTCAGTTACCTCCCACAATGTCCCTCCCATGACATGTGGGGATTATTGGAATTATAATTCAAGATGAGATTTGGGTGGGGATACAGCAAAGCCATATCACTCATCTCACTTCATATTTTTATGAGTTGCATAATTTCAGTTAAAACACTCATAATTTTTAGAACCTTCTGGACCTCTAACAATAGAGCTTTTTCTAAAATCTTATCTCAACAGAGATATTTCTGAAAGAAGAAAATTTGATGAAGTAAGGTCTTCCTGAGAAAATATGGTCACAAGCACCAATTGTCTTGAGAAAGACAAATACACCTAATGTGTGTTCTGGGCAAATGAAAATAAATGCAGCCTCAGACAAGTAAGCAAGATCCTAGGGAGTAGTCTTAGACTCAAAAGAATAGGACAACAAAAGATGAATTTAAATACCTTTTTCAGTTGAGTTAATGAAAGTAAAAGGTATATCAACCATAGTTGTTCATAGAGGATGAAATGTAGATGAACAGATTAGGATGTCTTGAGTTAGTAGATTGTTCTGATTTGTATGTTATTGTTTTGAATGCCAAAGGCTTAATTTGAATTAAAGAGTTGGAATATAAATATATAGTTAGCTTTGATGCTGTAATTTGGACTGCAAAGTAAAAACTCTAGCTTTAATGTTATAGAAGTAAAGAGTACAATACTGATATGTAATCCCTCATTCCACTTTAGTAAGTCTGTATTCACTGGAGGAGTAGAAACAAGGAAATTACTGCCAATACCAAAAAAACAGTAATGTGTTAGAGAGAGAAACCGTATCTTCAAAATTCATACTAGTAAAGAGATAATTATAGAGTTGTTAGGAAATTCTTATTAATAGTAAAATATGGAATCTAGAATAACCAGCATAATATTGAATGAGAACAAAGTCAGAGGTCAAATGGCACAAGATTTCAAAAGTTGCTATAAAACTATAGTAATTAACATGGTGTAGTATGAACAAAACAAGAGACAAATAGATCAAAAAAATAAAACACAGAGCCCCAAAATAGACCCACATAAATATAGTCCAGTGATTTCAACAAAAGAGTAAAGGCAATTAAATTTATTTGAACAAATTTTCTGGAAAAAAATTAACATTCACATGTAAAAGGTGAATCCAGTCAAACAGATTTTTCATCTATCACAAAAATTAACTCAAAGTGCATCTCTAAATGTAAGATTAAAACCTATAAATCTTACAGAAAATAACAAAGAAGAAAATATAGGGGACCTTTTGTTTGGTGATGATTTTAAATATAATACCAAAGCTGTCTATGAAAAAAAATGTTAAATTGGGCTTCATTAAAATTAAAAACTTCTTCTCTATCAAAAATGCTGTTACCTCCATATTGAAAAGACAAGACACATCTGGTAAAAAATAAATAAATAAATAAAAATAAAACTTTGCAAACGATTGATAAATAATTGGCAACTAAAATATACAAAAAAACTTAAAACTGAAGAGTAAGAAAACAAACAAAAACTGGGCAAAAATTCTCAATAGACACCCACTGAAGAAGATGTACAGATATCAAATAAGCATATGAAAAAAATATTCAACATCATATGTCACTAGGGAATTGAAGTTAAAATAATGCCATATATTGCTACATAACTATTAGATACAAGTCCAAACATTGACAGCAACAAAGAGTTCTGAGAATGTGGAGTCACAGGAACTCTCCATCATTGCTAGTGGGAATACAAAATATTTTAGCCACTTTAGAAGGTAATTTGGGAGTTTGTTACAAAACCAAACATACCATACAGTCCAGTGATTATGCTCCTTGATTTTTATCCAAATGAATTGAAAACTATGACCTATACACAATTCATGAACGTTTATAGCAGCTTTAGTTATAACTGATAAAAGTTGAAAACAATCAAGGTGTTTTCAGTTGATCAATGTATAAATAACTTTGGTACACTGAAATACTACTCAGCACTAAAAGAAAATCAGATCAAATCAAATTTATCAAGCCTTGAAAAACATTAAGAAAACTTAAATGGATACTGCTAAGTGACAGAAAGCAATCTGAAAATGTAACATACTATAATAGTCTAACTATATAACAGTTCTGGAAAAGGCAAAACTGAAAACGTGAAAAGAGCAGGGATTATCTGACATTGAGGAGGAGAGAGAAATAGTCAAACCACAGAAAATGTTAGGGCAGTGAAACTATTTGTATCAGTCTGTTCTTATACTGCTATAGATAAATACCTGAGACTGGGTAATTAATAAAGAGAAGAAGTTTAATTGGCTCATGGTTCTGGAGGTCATACAGGAAGTATATTGCAGCTTCTTCTGTAGAGGCCTGAGGAAACTTACAGTCATGGCAGAAGGTAAAGGGAAAGCAGGCTCATCTTACATGGCCTGACCAGGAGCAAGAGAGAGAGAGAGGAGGGAGGTGCTACACACTTTTAAAACTATCAGATATTGGATATAACTCACTTATTCACTATCACAAGAACAGCACTGAAATTATGGTGCCAAGTCATTTATAAGAACTCTCCCCCTATGATCTAATCACCTCCCATCAGTTCCCACCTCCAACAATGGGGATTACAATTTGACATGAGATTTGGGTGGGAACATAATCTAAACCTATCATTTTGATCCTGCCCCCCACCAAAATCACTTGTCTTTCTCACATTGTAAAATATAATCATATCTTCCAACAGTCCCCCAAAGTCTTAACTAATTCCAGCATTAAGTCAAAGTCCAAAGTCTCATCTAAGACAAGGCTAGTCCCTTCTGCCTACGAGCCTGTAAAATAAAAAACAAGTTAGTTACTCCAAGATACAATGGAGGTAAAGGAATTGAGTAAATATGCTCATTCCAAACAGGAGAAATGGCGAAAAAAAAGGGGTTGCAGACCGCATGCAAGCCTGAAACACAGCAGGACAGCCATTTAACTTTAAAGCTCCAAAATAATCTCCTTTGACTTCATAACCCACATCCAGGGAACACAATGCCAGGGGTAGTTTCTGAAAGCCTTAGGAAACCCTGTCTCCTGTGACCTTGCAGAGTTCAGTCCCTGTGGCTGCCTTTTTGGGTTGGTATTGAGTGCCTGTGTCTGTTCCAGGTATATGGTGCAAGCTATCAGTGGATATTACATTCCAGGGTCTGGATGACAATGGCCTTCTTCTCACAGTTACACTAGGCAGTGTTCCTATGTGGGGGCTCCAATACCACCATTTCCCCTCTGCACTGCCCTAGTAGAGGTTCTTCATGAGGGCTCTGTCCCTGTAGCAGGCTTCTACCTGGACATCCAGGATTTTTCATACAAGATCTAAAATCTAGGTGGAGGCTCCCAAACTTCAACTTCTGCACTCTGTGATCCCTCAGGCTTAATACCACATGGAAGCTAACAAGGCTTAGAGCTTGCACCCTCTGAAGCAGCAGCCTGAGCTGAGCCACTTTGAATCACAGATGAAACTAGAGGGGCAGTGATGCAGGGAGCAGTGTCCCAAGGTGGTGCATGACTGTGGGACCCTGAGCATGGCCCACAAAACTATTCTTCCTTCCTAGGTCTCTGGGTCTATGATAGGAGGGGCTGCCATGAAAGTTTCTAAAATGCTATTGAGGCCTTTTTTTCACATTGTCTTGTCTGTTAGTACTTTTCTTCCTTTTATTTACTCAAATTTCTGCAGCGTACTTGAATTCCTCCCCTGAAAATCAGCTTTTCTTTTCTATCACATGGCCAGGCTGCAAACTTTTCAAACTTTTACACTCTGCTTCTCTTTTAAATATGAGTCCTTATTTTACATCAATTTTTTTTTTTTTTTTTTTGCTCATGCATATGAAGCTATGCTGTTAGAAGCAACCAGGCCACATCTTGGATACTTCATGGCTTAGACATTTCTTCTACCAGATACCGTAAATCATCATTCTCTAGTTCAAAGTTCCATAGACCCATAGATCAGGGGAACAATGCAGTCAACCTCATTGCTAATGCATAACAAAATGGGGCATTTGCTCTATTTCCCAATAAGTTCCTCATCTCCATTTGAGATCTTCTCAGCCTGAACTGTCAGCATTTTGGTTGTGACCATTCAAGTATTTAGGAAGTTTCAAACTTTCTTTCATATTCCTGTCTTCTTCTGAGCCCTCCAAACTCTTCCAACCTCTGCCTGTTACCCAGTTCCAAAGTCACTTCCACATTTTCAGGTATCTTTGTAACAGTGCCCCACTCCTTGGTGCCAATAACCTGTCTGTTCTCGCACTGCAATAAAGAAATACCTGAGACTGGGCAATTTATAAAGAAAAAATGTTTAACTGGCTCATGGTTCTGAAGGCTATACAGGTAGTGGCTTCTTCTGTGGCCTCAGGAAACTGACAGTCATAGCAGAAGGCAAAGGGAAAGCAGGCTCATTTTTACATGGCAGCATCAGGAGCAAGAGAGATGGGGAGGTGCCACACACGTTTAAACAACCAGATCTCATGATAACTCATTAATTCACTATCATAATAACAGTACCAAGGGAATAATGCTAAACCATTTATGAGAACTCTGCCCCCATGATCTAATCACCTCCCATCAGGCCCCATCTGCAACACTGAGGATTAACGGAACGTGAGATTTGCGTGGGAACACAGATCCAAACCATATTACTATGCTATATGATTCTATAATGGTGGATACATGTAATTATTCTTCCTATAAGACTTTATGGAATGTTCAATATGAACAGTGAATGCTAATGTAAACCATAGGCTTTATTTAATAATAATCAATCTTGGTTCATCAATTATAATTAACATATCACACTAATACAAGTTGTAAATACTAGGGAAAATTGGGGGGAAAAGGGGGTGTATCAGGGAAGTTTGTACTATCTGATCATTTTATTTCAGTAAAACCTAAAAAGATCTAAAAATAATAAAGTCTACTATTTAAAATGCATGTTTCAAAGTGAGATATTGCATCAGGTACTACTAGTGTCTAATAGTGTCACTTTGATTTTATTTGTGATAATCCTCAAAGCAAAGAAGATCTTAAGTAACAGTTTCAGAACAAGTTAGATGTCCAATTCAAAGATAATTTGCTGTCAAGTTGTAGTATAGAGAAGAGCATTATCAAGACCCTTCTAATTGGCCATGTTTAAAAATGGAAAATCAGGAACAGAGCTATACAAATTACTGAGAACTATCAGGTAGCGGTCAGAGTGAGGCCTGCTGTCAGTCACAAAGGCATCTCAGAGACTTATCTAGTTCATTTCTGGCTATAAGTCCACATCTTTGTGTCCTTTAATTCTTTCTCTGTTCATCATTTAATGATTTAAAAAAAACTATTTTTAAATTACTTTTGGTTTCTTGGATGAATGATCAGCCCATATTAATGATTTTTAGAATTTCATATAACAGACACAATCTTTAAATATTCATCTCATGTATTTATTAAATGCTTTTACCTTGAACCTATTCACCACTCTTTAAAACACTCCATAGAGTGTGAAGGGAAATATTAAAACAATCATGAGAGACAATGATATATTTGAATTATAATTATGTTATTTATAAAAATACGACAAATGTCATTAGATTTTTTAAAGTTTTACTTTGCAATTTATAAATGTATAACTTCTCTTTAGTTTTTAATAGAGACTACAGAAACCTTGAGTTCTACAAACCATGACTCATTCATTACTAGAATTCTCAAACAAAATATGATCCATCACATACGCTGCATATAATATTTTCGTAATTTAATGCTTGACCAAACTGAAGTAATGGCAGAATTTTTATTTGGCTTAACATATGTATCCAGAAAACTTTGCTGGCATGTCTGAGACTGATAGTTAAACTTAATTTAGATTGCTGGTCCTAGATTGTCTTACAAAGAGCCTATGTCATCAATGTGGTTAGAGTCTATTTCACATTTTCTTAGCCTAAACAGAATACTCATTAACTTCACAGGGAATTCAGAATGCTTAAAGTTTGATTAAGTCTTCTTTGGGAGCCAGAATTGTAGCCAGCTGTAGCCACTTTAGCTGTTCTATTAGAGTTAAATTTTCATATTTAAGGTAATTGATACTGACTTTCTCCATGGTACAGTTTTCACAAAACGTCTGTAAATTGTGTGCTTATTTTAATAAGGTAATATATACTTTCTAATATTTGATTAAATAAGCATTAAAAAGGCAGTACAATGATCATCAATTATTTCTTTATATTTTTTACTTGAGTTTTCATATTGATTCAGGATGTTGGAGATGCTCAAACTCAATCCTCATTTGACCATAGAGCATGGACTACAATATAAATTTATTGATAACATGAATGGTCCATAGGAATACCAAATGATTTATATGACTATGTATTAGTGAAGATAACAGTTTTACAAAGACAATGACAAATGTGACTTTATATTTTATGAAAACAATGCCTAATTGTTAATATGGCAACTTAATTAAGTTAACTGAGTGCTAATATGGCAACTTAATTAAGGCCCTGATCATAGAAACATCCACCCACACTGGCCAATACTAATTCTATAGATAACAGGTTGGTCTATAACTCCATTAAAAATCTATTTCAGGTACCACTTCCCTTGGAGTTATAATACATTGCTGAAGGACTGAAATACCACTGGAATAATAAAAATGGTAACAAAAAGTGCTAATTCTTACAGAAAACTTACCATGTGCCAGAGATTTTTTAAGCACTTTACTTATAATGAATCATCCTTATGACAGAGCTATAAGTAGGTATTATTATCTCAATTTTACACTAAAAGACAATGAAGTACAGATACAGTGGTGTGTTGGTAAATACATTTAAGAAGAATGAGAACTAATTTGTAGTGTTTGCCAATTTCCATGGTATAAACACTCCTGCAATAATCACCATAGATTTAAAGTCACCAATATGACTTTGCTGAACATGAAGTTGAGAAGAGGTGCACAGTACCTCACAATTATATACTACTTATGCCAGTCAGATTAATAGATGTAAGCAATCTGAACAGAATAGATAATAGTAAAATGATAAGTATGAGTTTTGAGTATTTATAAATTTTGTATATATTTTATAGACTTGTACATTTACATAATTAATTTTTAATAATGACTCCACTTAACAATGGACTTACAGAATTTTTGCAAATATAAAAATCAAGTTCTCATGAGTTTATAGAGCCAGTATAAGCTCGCTTTAAACTGCACTACAAGGTTAAATAACTTGCTCAAGGAAAGCATATAAATAATGTGAAGTGTGTGACTGTACCATGCTCACAACAACTACATCAGAGAGGTGCTTATTATTATGCCCATGTTATAAATGAGGAAACAACTATGAAAAGGTTAATTACTTTTCACACAGAAAGACAATGACAGAGATGCTGCTCAAATCTATGGTTCCAGAGTTTCTGCTCCAAGCCACTAGACGAGAATACATCTCAGTGTATCCCAGTTCAGCAAGAAAATACAAACATTGCAAGGACAAAAATCTCTCCACTTCATTGTAACCAATCATCTGTCACTTATGGAAAAAAATGATATGGGAAATATATGTTTATATCAATGTTTCTAAGTGATTTTGCAAACATTCAACTCATTGGACCATTTGATCTTAAAAATCCTATTTGTCCTCATTTCATAAATCACAAAACTGAGTACTCAGTCAATAAATGGCTTATTCAAGTTGTAGCTAGGAAATGATGAGACCAAAATTTAGCTCAGGATTTATTTGAGAAATGTCAATTCCATAGAAAAACTCAGTTCTACAATGTTGGGTTTAAAGCCTGAAGAAAGTATGAAAATGATAACACAGACCTAGATTATTCCTGAATGTGTCAGGCCTATGACAAGAAATGTTTCCTTATTGGGAATGAAACAAGAAACAAGTAAGGAAGAGTTCAATAGCCGCTACTACCCCATCCCTCCTCTCAGACTGCTTCAGGCACAAGTCCACCCACACCCTGAGGCTCTGGCCTGATTTCCTATACTGTGCACCCTCAGTACTCTTAGCCACTGCTCCACCATCAACCTAATCTCCAGAGTAATATGCTGCCTTTTTAATCATAAAATCAAAGGGAAAGCAAAATTCAGAGTTTTTGCAAATTCTAAACTAAACCTCAGTGTTATTTTTGTTCATCATTTATAGTCCTCTTTAATCTTATTAAAAAACAAAAAGTTCAATGCCACTAAATCTAACTAGAAATTTTAGAACCTGGGACACGTAACCAATCACAAGTAATAAAGTTTCATGAGAACCTTCAGTGTGTCTTGCTTTTCTTCTACTATGACATGCGGTATTGCAGAATTTAGATTTAACTACTAAGAATGTAAACAGCTAGACAATAAGCTCCACAAGGGAAGGAATATTTGTCTGTTTTGTTTACCAGGCTGCTTAACATAATGCCTCTTACATAGTAGAGGATCAATGAATATTTGTTGATTTTGTTAATATGGGAACATAGTGGATTAGAGGGCTCCAGAAGAGTACGATAATAAATTTTGTTGTTTTATTCACCACTAAGCTTGTGGTGATTTATTACAGTAGCAATAAAAAGTGAATACAATCAGCACTGATGCAAAGAAAGCTAAGTAAATTCATTCTGTTCTAGAAGCACTAGAGAGCCATTTAGTTTACTCTAGAAAAGAACGTCCTGTTGGGACAGAGTCGGGATGGAACTCAATTCCTCCCATCCCTGACCGTCATGCCCCCACCAAGAAAGGAAGGATATCTAGTGCAAGCAGATGGGGGTGGGGACCTAGTGACCATTGGTGACCATTGGTGACCCCAGGTAGACCATCCAGAGCTTAGACCATAAATCTTGCTCCAGGTGCCATGCCCATTGGTAATGGAGCATTAGAGAGATTAAGATAAGCAATGCCACCCTCCACCCCATAAATCTTACTTAAGACACTGTACCCACTGATTCTGGGAACTTGAGGAAACAAAAATAAGCAGATCCCACTTTAAATCTTACTCAAAGACATTAATACTGTCTCCTGTATGCAGGCAGACCAGAAGAATGACCAATCCTTTACCTTAGCTTCATTATAATACTAAAAATTATACCCAGGGGTGGAGATTTAACACATTAATGAGACATGGGACACATGAAGAAGTATGAAGAAGCAGGTAATCCAACTGAGCGAGTACCAGAAGTTCCCCATCTCTAGATGCTTAAACATTATTCTCTTGTCCCCTTTAAAATTACTCGCCTGATGCTCTTTGGAGAGCCAGTCAAATAATATTCTCTCTTGTGCTGCCCCCTTTGTGTTTGAATATAATCACATAATAAAAGCTTTGTCTGGGAAACTTAGCCCCCTGTCAATTTCTGTTAAATAAGAGTCAAGAACCTGTCATCACTAACACTTAGATGAACTTAGCTCAGATTTTTTTATGTTTGTGTTCCAGAAATGGACAGTATAGGCAACGTTGTAACTGCCTGCATTACTGTGAGAGACCAATGACACAAATGATCCTTCGTACTCAACAGAGACAATCATCACACCTTCTCCAAACATGTTTCTCTGATGTTACTGCCAACAGATAGAATCCAGTGGTCTTGGTTCTTAATTGGCGTCTAAGTGTGAGGAGTAAGCTAATAAGCAGTCACTCCACTCCATCAATGTTCTTCAACATCAGCCTATAATTTTGAGTGCATCTCTCATTCTCTAAATTCTGCAAGAGCCCAAAAATAATTGGAAGCACCCCGTAAAGTTTTTCTTTAAGGCTACTGATTAATCTATACTCACTTCTTCAAACATTCCCAGATATTCTATTGTCAGTTATTTTAAAAAGATCTCTTTTTCTGATCAGAATAGTACTTTTTAAATGAAACTGAAGTTCCTGGAAGTACAATGAATTGAAGCATTTCTTTTGTAAATAGGAGAATCTGCTCCTCAAATATAGGCAATCATTAGTTACTCCTTCAAATTATTTGATGATTACCCTTAATACTTTTGCAACTAGCACTAAGTCAAGAGGTGCCTGCAAAATTAAGTAATCCAAGATTTGACAAAGACTAGTAAAGCCTTGGGCAGCTGGAAAGTTCATTTATCTTTCCCTTCCATTTTTCCTTAAATTGAGTTCATAATTTCTGCCAGGAGTGCTGTGAGAGTTAATTGAGTGTTAAAATTAAGAACTTCTTAGATAACCCTTGGAGCACTGTAGCATGGTATGTAACTTTCAATTCTATTCTCCATTATTAACCATATTCCGAGTAAGACAACTTATACGTCATACATTTTATATATCTATGTTAACATCTGTATTTATATATGAATCTTTAACTAAATTGAATCCTAGCACTATACATTCTTTTCCAGAACAATAAATTACAACAGAAGTTTCTTTTATGGTTTTTTTTTTTTTTTTCCCAAGGCGGAAGATTAAAGGCTTTTAGCATGCCTTAGCCACTTGGAAAGAGCAAAATAGTGCATAAAGATCAACTCTGTTAACTTTAATTCAGGAAGGATAGTGGGAATTCACTGGGATCATGAGTGACACCCTAGAACACAGGGAAAATGCCAGCAAACAGCTCCTGTGACAGCATCCAGCTAACAAAAGGAGTGAAGTCTCAGAATGTCAGAGAGAGAGCCTCCCTCTATGACTCACCTTTCCACTAGGGATCCAAGCAACCTCGGATGAGGGAAAACATTTTGCTTTTCCCAAGCCCTGGAACTAACTTGGGGAGGGGCTTGGAGACGCAATGAGAAAAAGACACCAGGAAAACTTGCAGACATTTTCCCAAACCCAGGACCAAGAGCAGGATGCCATTTTTCTTCGAGGTGCACACAAACTCAGCCATTCTTTGCTGACCCAGCATCATGGCCAGACAGACATTTTAGCCTCAGACCAGAGATTGAAGTGGAGTGGGATAGGGGATTCCACAGTCAGTAGGCACTATAATCCTCTTCTCCCTCGCCACAGGCCTGGGGTGGAAGGAGAGCTGCTCCAGCTGCAATTTCTCCTGGGTGGTGAGACTTGCAGCCAGGGCCAGCCTGGAAACTTAGAAATGATCTGGGTATACCAGCGCTAGATGCCCCAGCCTGCTCCCCTGAGATCGTGGTGCAGCGCTCTCTCTGCTCCACCACCAGAGAGGAATCCAGGCATTTGGAGCACCTGCTTATTGCAGCCTGAGGTGCCCCACTCTTCATTAACGTAGAACAAGGTCCAGCAGGGCCCTTTCCATTCTGTGCTCAGGAAGATCTTCAATCATCTGGAATACTCATACTACTGGATTAGGAGTTTATGCCACCCACCATTCTTGTTCAGATAATTCAGGGCCATAGAAGTTTCCCAGATCCATTCCTAGGCATGCCTGTGGGCACTCGGTGGCCACCCACTGAATTCTCTCTTACTGCTGGTGCTTGTGCCTGCCATTGAGGGACTTGAAGGCAGACTTGCCTGGTCTGGTCCGGCCCATCTTGGCCTCTGCCCCACTGGGGATTCTGAGTTCTCTCCATAGTCACATCCCCTAGGAAAGGATGAAAGGGAAAGGAAAAGAAAAAAAAAATAATATTATACAGGAAGAAAGAAAGAAAAAGAAAAACTCCTACTTGCAAGAAAATAAATACAAAAATGAAAGGTGCCAGCATCTACAGAGGAGAAGAAATCAGCACAAGAATTCTGACCAGTGGAAGAATTCTGGCACTGTGAAAAATCTGAATGTAGTGACACCATCAAAGGATCACACTAGTTCTCCAGTAGTGCTAACCGAAATGAGAACTCAGAGATGACAGAAAAAGAATTTAAAGCATGGATTGCAAGGAAGCTCACTGATATCCAAGACAAGGTTGAAATCAACACAAGGAAACTTCAAAGCAATCCAGGAAATGAAGGAAGAGATAAACGTACTAAAAACTATTAATCAGAGCTTCTGGAATTGAAAAAGTCATTTAAGAAATATCAAAATACAATTGAAAGCTTTAACAATAGACTGGATGAAGCATCAGAAAGAATTTCAAAGCTCAAAGAATGGCCTTTGAAATTAATACAGACAAAAAAAAAAAGAAAAAAGAATTTTTAAAATGAACAATCTTCGAGAAACATGACATTATGTAAAGTGACCAATTTTATGAATTATTATAGCATTCCTGAGAGAGAAGGAGAAAAAGCAATAACCTGGGAAACATATTTGAAGAATGATTCAAGAAAAATCTCTCTAATCTTGCTAGAGATGTTGACATCCTCATACAAGAACTCCAGAGACCATCTACAAAGTAAACACCACCAAGGCAGATCGTCATGAGACTGTCCAAGTCCAATACTTAAGAAAAAAAATCTTAAAGGCAGCTAGAGCAAAAAGTCAGACCACATACAAAGGAAATCCCATCAAGGTAACAGTGGACTTTTCAACAAAAACCTACAAGCCTGGAGAGACTAGGGAGAGACTAGAGAGACTAGTTTTTAGCATTTTTAAAGCCAAGAAATTCCAGCCAAGAAGTTCATCTTCCACTAAACTAAGCTTCATAGACAAAGGAGAAGTAAAATATTTTTTAAAGAATCAAGTGCTAAGGGAATTTATTACCTGTAGACCAGCCTTATAAGAGATGATTCTAAACATAGAAATAAAATAATCATACCTGCTACTAAAAAACATCCTTAAGTACATAACTCACAGACTCTATGAAGCAACCACACAATAGAAATTACAAAGCAACCAGCTAACAACTTTACAATAGAATAAAAATCTCACAGAGCAATATTAACCTTGAATAAAATACACGGAATACCACACTTAAAAGACAGAGAGGCAAGCTGGATAGAAAACAAGACTTCTATCTTCAAGAGACCCATCTCACACATAATAATATGCATACACTCAAAGTCAAGGGTTGGAGAAAGATCTATCATGCAAACAGAAAAGTAAAAAAAGGAAGGGTTACTACTGTTATTTCAGATAAAACAGACTTTAAACCAATTAAAAAATGACAAAGATAAGCATTACATAATGACAAAGGCTTCAATTCAATAAGAAAACTTAACTATTCAAAATATACATGCATTCAACATTTGAGCACCCAGACTCATAAACCAAGTACTTCTTAACCTATAAAATGACTTAGGAAACCACACAAAAATAATGGGGTACTTCAACACTCAACTGACAACATTAGACAGATCACCAAGGCAGAAAACTAACAAAGATATTCTGGACTTAAATTTACACTTGGCCAACTGGACGTAATAAAAATCCACACAGTACTCCATCCATCAACCACAGAATATACACTCTTCCCATCTGTACATGAAACACACTCTAATATTGAACACACCCTTGGCCATAAAACAAATCTCAATAAATATAAATAAATCAAAATGATACCAATCATACTCTCAGACCACAGTGGAATAAAAATTGTAATCACTAGCAAGACAATCTCTCAAAACTGCACAATTACATAGAAATTAAACAACTTTGGATATATACCCAGTAATGGGATGGCTGGGTCATATGGTACTTCTAGTTCTAGATCCTTGAGGAATCGCCATACTGTTTTCCATAATGGTTGAACTAGTTTACAGTCCCACCAACAGTGTAAAAGTGTTCCTATTTCTCCACATCCTCTCCAGCACCTGTTGTTTCCTGACTTTTTAATGATTGCCATTCTAACTGGTGTGAGATGGTATCTCATTGTGGTTTTGATTTGCATTTCTCTGATGGCCAGTGATGATGAGCATTTTTTCATGTGTCTGTTGGCTGTATGAATGTCCTCTTTTGAGAAATGTCTATTCATATCCTTTGCCCACTTTTTGATGGGGTTGTTTGTTTTTTTCTTATAAATTTGTTTGAGTTCTTTGTAGGTTCTGGATATTAGCCCTTTGTCAGATGAGTAGATTGCAAAAATTTTCTCCCATTCTGTAGGTTGCCTGTTCACTCTGATGGTAGTTTCTTTTGCTGTGCAGAAGCTCTTTAGTTTAATTAGATCCCATTTGTCAATTTTGGCTTTTGCTGCCGTTGCTTTTGGTGTTTTAGACATGAAGTCCTTGCCCGTGCCTATGTCCTGAATGGTATTACCTAGGTTTTCTTCTAGGGTTTTTATGGCATTAGGTCTAACATTTAAGTCTCTAATCCCTCTTGAATTAATTTTCATATAAGGAGTAAGGAAAGGATCCAGTTTCAGCTTTCTACTTATGGCTAGCCAATTATCCCAGCACCATTTATTAAATAGGGAATCCTTTCCCCATTTCTTGTTTTTCTCAGGTTTATCAAAGATCAGATGGCTGTAGATGTGTGGTATTATTTCTGAGGACTCTGATCTGTACCCAAAGGAATATAAATCATGCTGCTATAAAGACACATGCACACGTATGTTTATTGCAGCACTATTCACAATAGCAAAGACTTGGAATCAACCCAAATGTCCATCAGAGACAGACTGGATTAAGAAAATGTGGCACATACACACCATGGAATACTATGCAGCCATAAAAAAGGATGAGTTTGTGTCCTTTGTAGGGACATGGATGCAGCTGGAAACCATCATTCTCAGCAAACTATCGCAAGAACAGAAAACCAAACACTGCATGTTCTCACTCATAGGTGGGAACTGAACAATGAGATCACTTGGACTCAGGAAGGGGAACATCACACACCGGGGCCTATCACGGGGAGGGGGGAGGGGGGAGGGATTGCATTGGGAGTTATACCTGACGTAAATGACGAGTTGATGGGTGCTGACGAGTTGATGGGTGCAGCACAGCAACATGGCACAAGTATACATATGTAACAAACCTGCATGTTATGCACATGTACCCTAGAACTTAAAGTATAATTAAAAAAAAAGAAAAAATAATAATAATAAAATAAAATAAAATCGTGTCATTTATAACAACAACAACAACAACAAAAGAAATTAAACAACTTTCTCCTGAATGACTTTTAAAACATGAAATTAAAGCAGAAATTAAAAAATTATTGAAATAATGAAAACAGAGACATAAGATGCCAAAATCTCTGGGATGCAGCAAAAAATAGTGTTAAGAGAAACAATTGTAGCACCAAATGCCTACCTGTAAAAGTTAGGTCTCAAATTAACAATCTTGGCTGGATGTGGTGGCTCATGCCTGTAATCCCAGCACTTTGGGAGGCCAAGGTGAGTGGATCACGAGGTCAGGTGTTCAACACCAGCCTGGCCAACATAGGAAAACCCTGTCTTTACTAAAAAGATAAAAAATTAGCTGGGCATGGTGGCAGGCACCTGTAATCCCAGCTATTCAGGAGGCTAAAGCAGGAGAATTGCTTGAACCTGGGAGGCGGAGGTTGCAGTGAGCCGAGATCACATCACTGCACTCCAGCCTGGGCAACAGTACAAGACTCCGTCTAAAAAAAAATAATAATAAAAATAAAATACAAACAATATATCCCCCAAGCTAGCAGAAGATGATATGCTAGCTAGATTAACAAAGAAAACAAGAGAAAATTCAAATAAGCATAATCAGAAGTGAAAAGGATGGCATTGTAAACAATTCTACAGAAACACTAAAGATCCTCAGAGACTATTATGAACACTTCTATGTACATGAACTAGAAATTCTAGAGGAAACAGATAAATTCCTGAAAACACACAACATTCAAAGATTGAATCAGGAATAAATTAAAACCCTAAACAGACTAAAACCTTGAACAGACCAATAATGGGTTTTGAAGTTGAAGCAGTAATTTAAAAAACTACTGATTTAAAAAAGCCCTGGACCAGAGGAATTCACAGCCAAGTTCTACCAGATGTACAAAGAAGAGCTGGTACCAATACTACTGAAAAATTCCAGAAAAATTGAGGAGGAGGGACTCCTCCCTAACTCATTCTACAAAGCCAGAAACATCTTGATACCAAAACCTGGCAAAGATACGGTGAAAAAAAAAAAAAAAAAAAAAAAAAAACTACAGGCCAACATCCCTGATAAACATAGAAGCAAAAATCCTCAACAAAATACTAGCAAACTGAATCCAACAGCACATCAAAAAAGCTCGTTCACCATGAACAAGTAGGCTTCATTCCTGGGACATAAGGTTGACTCAACATACACACATCAATAAACATGATTCACCACATAAACAGAATTAAAAACAAGAGCCATGTGATCATCTTAAGAGAAGCTTTTATTGAAAAAAAAAAAAAATCTTTTTGAAATAAAACGGCTATTGAAATAAAGCTTTTATTGAAAAAGTTTTCAATAAAATCCAACATCCTTTCATGATAAAAATCCTCAGGAGCCTGGGCACGGTGTCTCACACCTGTAATCCCAACACTTTGGAAGTCCAAGGCAGGGGGATCACGAGGTCATGAGTTCAAGACCAGCCTGGCCAACATGGTGAAACCCTGTCTCTACTGAAAATACAAAAATTAGCTGGGCATGGTGGTGGGCACCTGTAATCTCAGCTACTCGGGAGGCTGAGGCAGGAGACTTGGCTAGAGAGGAAGACTCTGTCTCAAAAAAAAAAAAAAAATCCTCAAGAAAGTAGGCTTCAGAGGAACATAGCTTACAAAAGTAAGAGCCATCTATGACCACCCCAAGGCCAACATCATACTGAATGGGCAAAAGCTGGAAGCATTCCCTTGAGAACTAGAACAGGAACAAGAACTGGACACAGATGACCACTCTCATCACTGCTATTCAACATAGTACTGGCAGTGCTAGCCCGGCAATCAGGCAACAGAAATAAATAAAATACATCCAAATAGAAGAAGTCAAACTATCTCTCCATGTAGACAATATGTTTCTATACCTCAAAAACCCTTTTTAAAGACTCTGCCAAAGACTCCTGGAACTGATACAAGACTTTAGTAAAGTTTCGGGATGCAAAAGCAAGGTACAAATATCAGTGCTATTTTTATAGACTAATAACATTCAAGCTGACAGCCATATCAAGAATGCAATCCCATTTATAACCAAGGAGATGAAAGATCACTACAAGGAAAACTATAAAACACTCTCGAAAGAAGTTATAAATGACACAAACAAGTGGAAAAATAGTGCATGCTTATGAACTGGAAAAATCAATTTTGTTAAAACGACCATACTTCCCAAAGCCATCTACAGAATCAACAATGTTTCCATCAAACTACCAATGTCATTTTCACAGAACTAGAAAAAACTATTCTAAAATTCATATATAACGAAAGAAGAGTCTGAATAACCAAAGCAATCCTAAGCAAAAAGAACAAATCTGGAGGTATCAAATTACCTGACTTCAAACTACACCATAAGGCTACAGTAACCAAAACAGCATGTACTGGTACAAGAACAGGCACATAGACCAATAGAACTGAATAGAGAACCCAGAAATAAAGCCACATACCTCCAGCCATCTGATCTTCAACAAAGTCAACAAAAATAAGGAATGGGGAAATAACTATGTATTCAATAAATGGTGCCGGAATAGTAGGCCAGCCATATGCAGAAGAATAAAACTAGACTCTTATCTGTCAATATGTACAAAAATTAACTCAAGGTGGACTTAAGATTTAAATATAAGACCTAAAAGGATAAGAATTCTAGAAGAAAATCTAGGAAACTCCATTCCAGACACCAGCCTTGGCAAATAATTTTTGGCTAAGCCCTCAAAAACAAAAATTGACAAGTGGAATCTAATTAAACTGAAGAACTTCTGCACAGCAAAAGAAACTATCAAGAGAGTAATCAGGCAACCTACAAAATAGGAAACAATATTTGCCAACTATGTATCTGACAAATGTCTAATATCCAGAATATATAAGGAATTTAACAAGCAAAAAATGTGTAATTCCATTAAAATGGGCAAAAGACATGAACAGACAGTTATCAAAAGAAGACATAGAAGCAGCCAACAAGCTTATGAAAAAATGCTCAGCATCACTAATTATCAGAGAAATCCAAATCAAAACCACAATAAGATACCATTTCACACCAGTCAAAAAAATAACAGATGCTAGTGAGGTAGCAGAGAAAAAGGAGTGCTTATACACTGCTGATACGAATGTAAATTCGTTCAGTCACTGTGAAAGCTTAAATTCTTTAAATTCTTTCTCAAAGACCTTAAAACAGAACTATCATTTACCCAACAATCCTGTTACTGGGTATATATCCAAAAGAAAATAAATTGTTCTACTGAAAAGACACATGCACTCACATGTTCGTTGCAGCACTATTCACAGTAGCAAAGACATGGAATCAGTCTAGGTGCCCATCAATGGTGGACTGGATAAAGAAAATGTAGTACATATACACCATAGACTACTACGCAGCCATAAAATAGAATGAAATTATGTCCTTTGCAGCAACATGGATGCAGTCGGAGGTCACTCTCCTAAGTAAATTAGTGCAGGAACAGAAACCCAAACACCACATGTTCTCACTTATAAATGAGAGCTAAATATTAGGTACTCAGGGGCATAAAGATGAGAACAATAGAAACTGTGGACTAGTAGAGGGGAAAGGGAGGGATAGGAGCAAAGACTGAAAAAACCAACTGCTGGATACTACCCGCAGTAACTGGATGATGGGATCATAACCCAAATCTCTGCATGTTATATACCCAGATAACAAATCTGCTTGTGTACGCACTGAATCTAAAGTAAAAGTTGAAAAAATGTTTATTTTGTAATTTGATATATTCAATGTGCTTTTCAATGTACATCAAATCTTACCATTACATAAAAGCAACACGTAAAACAAAAAAATACAATCTTACTAGCCATTTCTTGCCCAAAAAAAAAGCTTAGGATAATAAAATAATAATGGTAATAGTAATAATAAAATAAAATTTAGATTTCATCTTCTTTTATAGTTTGTTTTTAATCATTTATCTTTTTAATCAACTTTATTGAAAGTATACTTGTATATAATAAAATGCACATATTAATTGTTTAATAAGTTTTAGCAAATATATACACACAGGCAACCATGACCAAACTCAAGTTAGAGAATAGTTCCATAAATCCAAAAGTCCTCTTCTGCCCTTTTGCAATAAATTGCTACCTCCTTCTCCCCCTAGGTATCCACTGAGCACTTCCCTGTCATTGTATGCTTGCTTGTCTTTTTCAGAATCATCAAGATACCAGGCAGTATCTGGATTTTTAATTCAACATAATATCTCAGAGATTAATTCATGTTGTTGAAGATATTAGTAGTGTATTTATTTCTATTCGTTAATGGCATTGCATTGCATATATACACACACACATATATACATATATATACATATATACACATATATATACACGTATATATACACATACGTTTGTCTTTACTCACCTGTTGGATATTTGAGTTTCCAATTTTTGGCTAATATGAAAAAAAGCTGCTCAGAGTACTCCTGTATAAGTCTTTTGGTGGCATAAGTTTTCATTTTTCTTGATACATAACTAAGAGAAGTGTAACCACTAGATCGTACAGCTAGTGCATGTTTAATTTTATGAGCTACCACCAAATTTGTTTTCAAAGTGTAGCAGAAATGTTCTTACCAGAAATGTCTGAACATTCCAGTGGCTTTATATTCTGGTTAACACTCGATATGGTCAGCCTTTTCAATTTTAGTCATTCAAGTTGGTACATGTGGTAATTCATTGTGATTTTGTTTAAAATCTTCCTGATGACTAATAATGTTTCCATGTGATTTTTTGCTATAAAAATATGTTTCTTTTTTTTTTTTTTCTCTCATTTGAGTCGAAGTCTCACTCTGTTGCCCAGGCTGGAATGCTGTGACACTATCATAGTTCACTATTACCTCTAACCCCTGGGCTCAAGTGACCCTCCCACCTCAGCCTTCCAAGTAGCTAGGACTAATGGCACCAGCCACCACACCTGTCAATTATTTTTAACACTTTTTGTAGAGATGGGATCTCATTATGTTGCCCAGGCTGTTCCTAAACACCTGGCCTCAAGCGATCCTCCCTTCTCAGCCTCCCAGTTCTCTGGGGTTTGAGCCACTGCTTCCTGCCTTGTTCTTCTATAGTGTTCGAATCATTTGTCCATCTCGGGGTGGTTTTTTATCTTAAATTTTTATGGATATTTTGCATTATTTAGTCAGACATATGTATTTTAAATATTGCATCTCAATGTGTGGCTTACTTTTTTAATTTGTATGGAATTCAAATTATTTCTCTCATTATTTGTGCTTTTTGTGCCCTTAAAATTTCGTCTTACCCCAAAGTGGCAAATATTTTCTCCGTTTTATTGTCATAGCTTTTACATTTAAAGCTATGATCCATTTTAAGTTAATATTTGTGCATGGTGTAAGGTACAGGTAAAGATCTATTTTTCTAAATGGAAAAATAATTGTTGTAATACTATCTGCTGAAAAGACAGTTGTTTCTCTGTTGTTTACCTTCAAGCCTTTGTCAAAGTTAATTGGCCACATATTTCCAGACTCTCAGGTCTGTTCTACTGATAATATGTGTATATTTATGCCATTAGTACACTGTCTTTATTACTCAAGAATAATAATAACTCATAAAATCAGTAGCACAAGTGCTACAACTTTGTCACTTTTTCAAAATTTCATTTTCTATTCTAGGTCCTGTTTACACTTCCTTATACATGATTTGAGGAAAGTTTACATACAGATGTAGCAGCTTACTTGCCCTGTAATTCCTTTGTTACTGGAATCTCCACTTAATTTCTAACTGCTCTGATAGTCCTGAACTCTGTCTTCTGCCACGTCAGGCCAGTAAGGTCCCTTCAGCTTTCTGTCACCTGAAGTATATTTGGTTGAGCCTTGCATTGTCATTCAGTCAGTGCACTTGCAAGTTCTGTCTTTCAAGGGTAGATTCCTCTCTGGATTGTGTCCCTTTTGTTCACCAGGCTTTGGATTCTCATCCACATAGAAAGTTTTAGGGGAAGCTAGGGGATTTGGGAAGAGATTATACTCATATTTTAGTTCTTACCCCATCTGTGGGTCTCTCACTTCCTGGAATTTCCCCTAAATTTTCATTTATCCTGCCAGCCCTGAACTCTGCACTGTGCCACCTCCAGCTCCAAAGGATATAATTTTCTATTGCCATAGCCGCGGTGATTGGAGATCAACCTCTGGAAAGAAAGCCAAAGGATCTCAGTTTTGATCTGCTTCAATTGAGTCTTTCAAGGGTAAACGTATGTCCAATTTCTCCCTGGTTTTGGTTACTTTCCACTGTTTTTAGAAATAATAATAAAACACAAGCACATGTGCATATACATACATAAACATATCTATAATATTAAGGTTATATACGCACATCTGTTTTGTTTTTATTTCATATTATTATCTATTGAGAAGAGATTATCCTAACTATTTCACTTTAACATTTACTGAAGTTGCCTCCAGATCCATTTTTAAATTTTTTGGACCCAGGCATCATTACTGATAGGGCTTTCACATATGCAACTTGATAATTTCAGATCTAATATAAATATTATATTGATAGATATAAATCAAAATATTAAGGGTGTATATGTGACACAAAAATCAGTTTCCACTTTAGAATTACAGAAACAATGAAATAATGAGAATATAATGAAATATTGGAGAAAACTGATTTGAATACCCTAGGAAATTGAGGCTTACAAAAGCTAAATACCTTTTAAATGTTATACATGCAAACTGTAATACTACTAAATTTTAGGCTCTTTCATTCTCTATCTGGTCTATTTTTAATACACCACAACAATGATACCATACCTTTTATTTGCACTGTTAGTTTCAGTCCATGACAACGGAAAGTTCAGATAATAGATTAACTTAGTAAGTTTTAAGGTCTCTTGCCATCTAGATAGTCTCCAAGTTCATAATCTTAATAAAGGAAAAGCTGACCCATAGTAGTACTGAATATATGAGAAAAGATGACTATCCTTTGTAATTGCCTTTGTAATTTCATTAGACTGTCTTTGTAATCTCATTAGAATGTCTTCATAATCTCATTAGGCTGTCTTCATATATTTCAGTTTCTTTCCATGTTGAAAATTTTCAGTGTAGTGTAATGTAATGAAGACTATCAGCTTCAAAATCAGTTAGACATGGGTTATAATCTCTACTCCACTACTTATAAGCTATGGAATCTTGAAAACTTGCCTAATCTCCCTGAGGTCTAATTTTCTTAACAAAAATATACAATGACTAGATACATTTCATAACATTATTTCAAGAGTTAAATGAAAGCATATTACAACCCAAATATAATAGGGATTCCACTTGGCTCAATCTTTGCATCCTGGTTGCTTCATTAAACTGAATTTTAAAATACTACTTACAGTTCTCAAAAGAAGACAAGTATAATCTTTGTGCACAGCAAAACACTCCATCAGTATCTCTGTCACTGTCAATATCATCTAAATAGATGCAAACATCTCCTCAAATTATTTATATTACCCATTTTTATCACCAAGAAAAGGTTCACTCTCACCTATGTTTCACGTTTCTTTCCGGCTTTTTTTTTTTTAATCTGTCCTGTAAGTAATATTATCTTTCTTATTCAAATATCTCATCATCATTCTTATGTCCTGTCATTAATGTACTCATTGCCCAATTCTTCCTTATACATCTATATTAATGGTACTGTTCAATACATAATTGTCCTTTTATAGTGAATGTCTTAGTCAGCTTGGGCTGCCATAATAAAACACCATAAACTGAGTGGCTTAAATAACAGAAATGTTGATTTTCTTTACTGTTCTTGAGTCTACAATGTCAGATCAGGATGCCAGCATGATTGGATTCTTGTGAGCACTCTTTTCCTTGTTTTCAGGTAGCCGCCTTCTTGCTATGTCCTCACTTGACCTTTCCTAGGTGTGTGCACAGGCCGAGAAAAAAAAATTATATACCTCTCTGTCTTCCAATTCCTGTTTAATAGAGATGGTATCTTGCTATGTTGCTCAGGCTAGAGTACAGGGGCTATTCACAGAAATGATCAAAGCACACTGCAGCCTTAAACTCCTGGGTTCAAGCAATCCTCCTGCCTCAGCCTCCTGAGTAGCTGGAACTACAGGTGTGTGCCAATGTGCCTGGCTTCTCTTCCAATTCTTATAAGGCCACTAACGCCATCATAATGTTATAGGACCAACAGCTTCATATGCCCACTGCACAGTAACATACCAGTACACTGAGACAGCAGGGTTGCAGCAGAGAAAGAGTTTAATGATCACAGGGCAGCCAAGCAAGGAGATGGCAGAAAACACCAAAATCCATCTCCCCAAGGAATATACTGATCTGGGATTTTTAAGAAAATTGTGGAGGGGATGGGACTGGCAAATTGGAATCATTGATTGGTCAGGGTAAGGCGACTGAAATCATTAGGATGTAGAAACTGCATTCTTTGTGTATGTAAGCTTCTTGTTGGGTCATTCAGATCAGCTGATGTCAGTAGTTTCATTGGTATGCAGGACCTAAAAGAATATTTCAATGGGAAAGATTAACATTTCATAATGTATAAGTTGTCATCAATAGAGCAGTTAAAGAGAACTATAACCTATGGTCTATATGATTTTCAGACAATAGGCAAACATGATGAGGAAGCAGGTCAGAGAGAAAGTTGATGTGATGATTAATGCCGCATATGTTCAGGCTTGGCTCATTTTCATTTTATTCTCTCCCTTCCCTGATTAATTTTGTAAAGTTTAGAGGGATGGTTTCAATAATGGGTCCACCCTCATGACTACTCTAACCTCCCATAGGTCCCATCTCTAAATATTATTACGTTGGAGATTAGGTCTTCAACATACAAATTTTGAGGGGATACATTCAGTCCACAATGATGAGTAGGTGGGAATTGAACAAGCACTAACAAGCAAAGGAGGTAGTAAACTCTTTCAAAAATAATTTACCTCTGTTTCTCTTTTTGCTAAATTAGCTGGGCTTTTGGAGGTCACGGTATTGAAGAATTTCCAAGCATATTGGCATGTTGAGCATTGAAGCCTGTTTAAATACAATAGGATTAAGGCAACTGACTTCTGTGTGTGCACATCCCACTCCTTTACACAGTAGAGCCCATTTAAAACTTCTCTGAAGACTTTTGGATTTAGTGATAGCTATGTTGCCTGAAATAATTCAGTCAGGAATAGACTAGTAACATTCTGACTAATCTTTTATTTCCTTGTAAGCCACCTCTTCCATATATGACTGTTATATAACAAGATTTGACCAAGCCCAAAGGCAACTCCATTGCAGAGAATGCACAACTTTTGTGAATAAATATGTCATGGGACAATCTCGTAAGATCTTCTATACATAAAAGAAAAAGTCATATTTCCTGGTTTTATTTTTGTTCACATATCCCCTGTTTCTAATTTAAATGAGGATTTTAAGGTTTATCCCTCAGAACTTGTAAGGGTAGCTAAGAACACAAGTGCAGAAACATTAACTGCCAAAATGTGTGGAGCTAGGGGAATGTGTTAAATGATATGTTATGTTTCTAACTACCACTTTTTTCCTGTTGTTAACAATACCGAAAATGCTGTGGTATTGAAAGTGGTATTTACCAGATAATATTATAAAAATAATGTTCATTTAAATTTATCATCTGTGCAATGAATCAAAAACCATATATTGGGAGAAGGAGCAGGAAAAACCTGCTTTTGTTCTTAATGTTGGATCTTGTTATATAAATAAATATTTGTGTGAATTAAGGTTAAGCCACTGAACCTTCCTGGGATTCAGTTCTCTCATCTATAAAATAAAAGTCAAATGGGAGGGCAGGATTATATAAGCTCTAAGGCTTCTTGTATCATATAATTTTGTCTTCATAATTTCACACATTTTTTCATTACTAAGTTAAAAGGAACCCATGAGAAGAAGGTTAATAAGCGTAAAATTTTAAGAATATATAAAATACATGCTAACTGGCCTTATACATGGTCTAACAATCTTCTTTCTTTCACCTATATGTGATTCTGACCCAGATACAACTGACTCTAAAATCATTTTGTGCCAAACTTGTTATTCTCTCTCTTGCTTTGATCTACCTTTACTCGTCTAAAGCATCCAGTGAATGCTGGGTAGGAAGGGCTGTCTCACCGAGCAGGAAGGAGGCAGAGCAGGCTTTGGAGTCTTGAAAGGCTGTGTAATTTTAGCATAATGAAGCAGAGACTATGCCCCTAACTCTACTGTGGGAAGCTCTGTTCTGATTCCCTTACCTTTCACAGAGTTTCAGAATATTTTGTCCTTCACGCCCAAACCTTACCACGTAGCAAACGGTTATTACCCCTTTTTGTAAAATTCCTGTTTCATATAAAAAAAAAAATCAAGAAACTGTTGCCTACATTTTTTTCAGATAATTGCATTTATGCATAGTACAAACTTCGCATATTAGTCCTGCTTTACTATTACTGGAAAAACCTTAAAATACTTATTTTTATGATAGAAGAGTAGAAAACACACACATTTTAAATTCCCATTCACCTTCAGGATGCATCCATTCGACTGCCCAGGTCTCTCAATGTTTAACTTTCCCATAACTCCACAATATACTGAATATAATATGCTCTATCTGATTAGTTTTGGAATTTGTTCTTGTCTCAGACCATACTTAATAAATACTGTGCATTGGATCTTGAAGGAAATTGGGAAAAACATCTTAAAGTTAATTTTAGAAAAATTGGCCCTCACCCCCCATTATTAAATTACATTTAATTACCTGAAGTAGTTAAAAAAAGAGAGAGCTGAAGGAGAGTTACAAGTTGCTTCTTTTTAAGAATGTGATTATGAATTCATATGCATCACTTCTGCTGACATATCATTAGGTAGGGTTTAATTGCTTGGCTTTAATTTTACTAGTAGCATCATTAAGGAAATGTAGAGAGTAGATGGGTGATCACATCCTCAGACAAATCCATTTAACTAGGAGGAAGAAAGAATGAATGTTCTAGATAACTAGTAGTACCTGCCATAGTTACTAAAATATATTTTAAATCATGTTTTTAACATTATATGTTCCTACCATGTGACTCCAAACATAGCATTACTGTAAAAAGTCTGCAAAAAAATATTGTAAACACTAGTGCTAGAATCAGAATTTGTTATTATCAGTCAATCCAAACCACAGTCACTTCAGTTTGAGGCAGTTTTGTATTGTGCAGTTAATTTGGGATTCACACTGGCAATTCTGGATGTGATGATGGCTTCATCAATCACTCTTTGTTGTATTTTGGGCAAGCCATTTAATGTTGTAAAATTTCAGGAAGAAAATACAGTCTAACTCATAGAATCCATTAGAAAAATTCAAAATGATAAATATATAATTCCTAGTGAAGTATTTGTCTCACACGCCATGTGTGTTACCAATAAATGCTAGCTTTTATTATTTCATTATCAGGAACACTCAAGCAAAAGCTCTACCACTGACATATTTTAAAAGTAGCTATTAGTTCTTGGAAGTGTTTCATCATTTTAAAAATTTATTAGGCAACATTTTAAATATTTGCCATAAGAAATTAATTGAGAGACAATGAAAAAATTTGACCTTAGGAGTGCAGAAATAGCAAGGAATGCTTCTTGTAGATGAGAAGTAGGGAGAAAGCAAGAAAAATACTATTTGTATTTGTTTTGCTTTTGCTTTATAACAAATTACCACAAACCTCACAGTTAATAATGCACTGATGCATTATCTCACATTTTCTGCAGGCATAAGTGCAGGCATAGCATGCCTGGATTCTTTGCTCAGGGACTCATAAAGTTAGAATTGAGAAGATGGCAGGAACTGCAATCTCATCTGAGCTTGGGGTCCTCTTCTAAGCTCACAGGTTACTGTCAGAATTAATTTCCTTGAGGGCATATGATTGAAGATCCCATTTTTTGGTAGTGGTTGGGTGGGGATCAGTCTCAGCTTCTAGACCACTCTGCTAGATGACCTCCTCCATGGGTCCCATCACAGCAGACCTGTGACAACTTCTAGAACAACTAAACAGCAGCTCTCTAATGTCTTGCTTTTTCTCATAAAGGATTCACCTACATGATCAAGTTAGTCCTATCCAAGATGATCTCCCTTTTGATAAACATCTCAAAGTCAAAAGATGTGTAACATAATCCCGAGAGTCACAAGCGTGTGATCCAATCATATTTTCAGGTTCTCACTGCTCTCAACAGGAGGAGATTCTATAAGGTGTGTACTCAGGTAATAGGAACCTTGGGGGCTATTACAGAATTCTGCATATAAATTTTAAAATAAGGCTTAAATTATGCAAACATATATACACACTCTTAATTCAGGAACTATGCCTGCCAAAATTCTAATGAGTATGCGCACCCGTTATCAATGTATTGCCTTTCAGTTCCAAATTCATCCTTCATTTCCTGCTGTAAAGATGGATTTGGACTCTTTAGATCATTTGCCAGCTGGCATGATGTTAAGCTTGGTCATTAGAGGGCACTGGAGAGACATTTCAGGAGAAAAGACTTTTCTCCTCTTCATTCTGGTGCTCCCTTACCAGGCTCCTGCAGCAAATATTTTTCCAGCACCAACTTTCTGTTGCATATGTTATCTCAGAGTGTTGCTCTTGCAACGAACAACTTCTTCAGTGCTTGGCTCCTACAGGGTACATTGGTTATCAGTACCCAATAACCAAGCAGTTTCCTCTGGCACCCTTCAGATAGCTTTTTAGGAAGTGCTTCTAGTAAACTGTCTCCCCCTACAATTCTTTCCCCAGACCCTCTCAGTTAGCGGGCATGTGATTCCAGAGGTGGGGGACATTTCTGTGAATGACATCACCTAGCACTCCAGAGGGCAGATTTCTAGCAAGTTCTGCCAGCACAGCATCTCAGCAACTTCTCCACTCTCCAGGGAGCCATAGCCACATTCTGTCAAATGAAGCCTGGATTGCAGTCCTGCAGGGAGAATGGTCATTTCTTGGGTGATTTATTTTATCCATGGGCATAAAAGCTAATACTCAAAACATGACCATCAATGAATGGATAATTTCATTCATCGTAATATTTGAGGCAAGTCATAGGGCCAATTATATTGAAAAACCTACAGGATAGTGTATTCAAGTAAAAGTAAAAAAATTCCCTATTTTACTCTAATAAATGTGCTCCCTATCTCCAATAAGTGACAACAATTCTCTGAAAAACTACTTTTGCATTTTTATGTATTAACCTTTCTACAAATACTAGCTATATTTTATTTGCATGAAAGGAGAATAAGACATTTAATTAAGAATAAACTACAGATTTAGTAATTCAGAACTTTTTTGTTATTGTTTATTTTGATATAGATACAGTCAAACATTTATGATCTTCTATAAATATTCTCGTGTCACAGAACAAACAATAAAAATGCCTGGTTTCACTTTGCTCTAGTGAACCAAATTTAATTTTCTTTCTGTGACCCTTGTGTCACAGACATATAGAAGAAATTAATAGCTCAGTATTCTCCCTCCCTTAGTCATTACCCCAGGAGACTCAGAAGAAAACAGTTAATTGATTAGATTTTCTAATAAAGTTAATATGCAGTTTCCTTATCACCAAAGTTCATGAAATGGAGTGTAAACATGGAAGAAATCAATTATTCCCTAGTCCAGTTTTTCTAAAGTTTGGTCCATTGAATAGCAGTTCTACAAGGCTGTTATTAAAAGGGTAACATGATTAAATAGACTTGTAAAAACTCGGTAAAAAAATAACTAGATGTTTTTACTACAAGACTTTTAGGGGCTTTAATGAGTTCAGGCCCTTGTGAGAATTTCAGACAGGGAGATATGGAATGCAACATTTACCAAACTTATTTGACCAAGAAATCCAACTTTTATAGAGCACATGTTGAAACCTGCTACTTCTTTCCAACTTACTTTATACATATAAGTAACCTGTATTCCAGAGAAGTGACTTACTGATTGTCACACACGTTTGTTAAAGAACTAGGAATGGAATCCAAGTTTGTATCTTGAAGCACAAATGCTTTGACCTCAACATCCATTCTCCAGCCCATTTTCTTCCAGTTTGAGAAAACTTTCTAACTTAATCTCAAATCTTAAATTCTTATATAATATTATAATAGAAAAATGCATTTTGCCATTTTTACTGTGAAAATTTTTTCATACTTGGGAAGAAAAAGAAAAAGGCTGATAATTTTTTCTTTAATTATGGAGGCTTTTCCTTTCTTTGCTTCTTTTTCTCTGTCTACTATAGTTCTCTCTTTTTCCTCCTACCATATTCTATATGCTGCCACAGGGAAATATATATATAACCACATTACCTAAGACATCGTATTAACCCTGGATAATGATTTATGTCATAGGTTTTGTCTATGTGGTAGATTAGTATAGTCATTAGAATTATTCTTATTAATTTTTATTTATTTTGAGATGGAGTCTCGCTCTGTTGCCCAGGCTGGAGTGCAAGGGCATGATCTTGGCTCACTGCAACCTCTGCTTTCCAGGTTCAAGCGATTCTCCTGCCTTAGTCTCTTGAGTAGCTGGGACTACAGGCAGCTGCCACCACACCCAGCTAACTTTTGTATTTTTAGTAGAGATAGGGTTTCACCATGTTGGTCAGGCTGGTCTCAAACTCCTGACCTCAAGTGGCCTCCCAAAGTGCTGGGATTACAGGTGTGAGCCACCGTGCCCGGTCATTAAAATTATGCATAACATTGCACTAACATTTTTTACATCACATCCTTATTAAATTACCACATGTATAGAAACCTTATTTAATACCAACAGCTACCACTACTGTAGGTAATATTATTACTGACTTTTACAAATTAGGAAAACAAGACTTAACATGTTTAAGTAACTTACCTAAGCTTTCACTACTAATTTTTGTTGAGTTCAATTTAAACAGTGGAAGTAGGAATTCAGATACACACCTTTAACCACTCACTATGTGGTTGGCTGAGCTTTTAACTCTCCAGCAATTAAATGTCAAACTGCTGGTCAAACTGAGATGACACTTTGATACAGTCACAAAGAAGATTAAATACTAATTGCTACAATGATGCCTAACCTGCCCTTGACAGTGATTCATTATACTCTGTCTCCTCCTGTACTTTGCTTTCTATAAAGTATCATTTTTATCTTGTCTCTCATAAATTTCACACAAAGGTAATAGTTATAGTTAACATTGACAAAACTCTGTATTGTGAGTGATCAAATGATCGATATTGAACTACATAATCAGTAAATATGACAATTTTAACTTTAATAGTCTACTAGTAGGAAGGAAAAAATTGAACATGAGTACAATATCTTATCCATACAAACGACAATACTACTAAATTTAATAATGTGAAAGAATTCAATGCCATAATTGAGCATTTGAGAAATGATAACTATTACTTCTATCAACTTATAAATGGACTTTGGATTTAAAATGCAGTTATAACTTAGAATAACCAAAACATTTCATGCTGGTTTTACTCAGAATTTAAAAGGCACTAATGGTAAAGAATTGTTTGGAGATAAAGAGCAGCTTAGAGATCTTTAACTGTAATATGAATTAAAAATTAGAGAAGAAAAATATCTATAATCACAAAAGATTATCATCTTTTCACTCTTTTCAAAAGATGTATTTCTTATTCGATATTTGAAGTTAAATAATAAATTCCCCTTTGTCTTGATTGCAGGAACAACTGTTTTAATAGATTATGGAAGTTTCTATATTTTACTTTACTGTGGTAAAGGGTACCACATTTCTAATTTAAACACTTCTTTTTAAAGAAAGGATGAAGGGGAAAAGAGAGAACAGAAAGACAGGAAAGTACAAAGCAAAATAATCAAGCCTTATTTCCATAAAATACTAGAAAGTTTCTTTTGTAAGAAAAAAATAAAAGAAACAGTGACTAGTTCCTTAGTCCATTTTCTGCTGCTGTAACAGAATACCACAGACTGGGTAATTTACAAAGGAAAGATGTTTATTTGGCTCATGGTTCTGGAGGCTGGGACATCTAAGAGCATGACAATAGTATCTGCTAAGGGTCATCCCATGGCCAAAGACAAAAGGCAGAAGCAAGTGCATGAGGTACAGGGAGGCACCAGCAGCTGGACTCATTTTATTTCTTTGTTTTTACTTTGCGGGGACAGGGTCTCACTTTGTCACCCAGGCTAGAGGGCAGTGGCAGGATCATGGCTAACTACAGCCTCTAATTCCTGGGCTCAAACAATCATTCCACTTCAGCCTCCAAAGTAGCTGGGACTAGAGGCATGTGCCACCACACTCCGCTAATTTTTTAACTTTTTGTAGAGACAGAGTTCCCCCATATTGTCCAGGCTGATCTCAAACTCCTGGGTTCAAACAATCCTGCTGCCTTGGCCTTCCAAGTGCTGAGACTACAGGTGTGAGCCACCATGTTCATCCTAGTCTCACTTTATAATAACCCACTTTTATGATGAATAACCTGCTCCCATGTTAATGACATTAATTAATTCAAGAGGGTTCTGCCCTCATAACCCAAACACCTCTTGTTAAGCCCCATCATCCAGCACTGTTGCATTGGCAATTATGTTTTCAACACATGAACTTTTAAGAGATGCACTCAAATCATAGAACTGAAATGTGATTTTATTTTTATTTCTAATTTGACTCAAAATAAGAAACATAAACAAGAGCACATTCTTCTAAAGAAACAGAAGACAAAGAGATGGAAATAAGTAAAAATCTCCAAATTAGTTCAGAATCTCCAAATTAGTTCAGATTTTTATTATATTATAGTTAAACAAGAGGACAAAACCAAAACTTTGAATTTTTTTTTTCCATAGGTTTCTAGGGAACAGGTGGTATCTGGTTACATGAGTAAGTTCTTTAGTGGTGATTTGTGAGATTTTGGTGCACCCATCACCTGAGCAGTATACACTGAAGTCAATTTGCAGTCTTTTATCTCTCACCCCCTTCCCACCCTTTCCCAGATTCCCCAAAGTCCATTGCATCATTCTTATGCCTTTGCATCCTCATAGCTTAGTTCCCACTTATAAGTGAGAAAATACGATGTTTGATTTTCCATTCTTGAGTTACTTAGAATAATAGTCTCCAATTTCATCCAGGTTGTTTTGAATGCCACTAATTCATTCATTTTTGTGGCTGAGTAGTATTCCATCATATATACATATGTATATATACACACACACACACACATACACACACACACCACAGTTTCTTTATCCACTTGTTGATTGATGGGCATTTGGGCTGGTTCCACATTTTTCCATTGCAAATTATGCTGCTGTAAATTTCTATAAAGATTTACATGCAATATAAGAACAACATAGATGTCAACAATACCTTACATAACAAATTTAAATAATGTCAATAGATTCTATGTTCAGCTTGTTAATAAATAAACTTTTGACCCTGGGAAGTCATTATGCATAATTAAGCCTCAGTTCTCCTGCAATAAAATAGGGTATGATGGCAGGGGACAATACATCTCTTAAATTTCTGAATAACTCTGAAAAGATAAAGCAAGAAAAATTGCTGTAAAGTTTACATTATCATCTCTATTCTCCTAGATTATTTTATCATAATATTATATTTTGCTATATCATAAAATTTTCTATCCTTTGCTCCTACTGGCAAATATTCCTCATTCAATAAACTAAAATTTAAACAAGCATTGATTAATTGACTAGTCTGGGTGCCTGAGACTGTCAAGAAGCATAAGAGATTCAAAAACAGAGTGGGCTGAGTACAGTGGCTCATGCCTCCAATTCCAGCACTTCGGAGGGCAGAGGCAGTCAAAGTGCTGGAGCCCAGGAGTTTCAGACAAGCCTACGCAACATGGTGAAACCCTGTCTCTACAAAAAACAGAAATTTGGCATGGTGGTGTGCACCTGCAGTCCCAGCTACTCGGGAGGCTGAGGAGGGAGGATTGCTTGAGCCAAGGAGGCAGAGGCTGCAGTGAGCTGAGATCATGTCACTGCACCCCAGCCTGAGCGACAGAGCAAGACTCCATCTCAAAAGAAAAGCAACAACAACAAAAAAGAAATGAAAAAACCCAGAGTGAATAACATTTTCCAGTCACAATGTTCTGACATAACTCTTAGAAAAATGAGAAAATACAAATAAACATAGCAATTAATGTGGAAGATAGTAAGTAACCAAGTATCAAAATAATTGGCAGAGACAAATGTAAAAGTCTGAAAAGGATACACTGTGGTGAGATTATTTCAAAGTATTAATTGGTATGTTTTCCTCCTGCCTTATTGACTAGCCTCAACCATTAGTGGCTGGAATTTTGTCTTTCTGATTTTACCCTCAATGCCATTTTAATGAGCTGCTCTAGTTTTATCTTATAAAAACTGTTGATGGTTCATTGTGCTTGAAAATTATACTATTACCCTGTTGACCTGGACCACTGACTTGCATAAGTAGCTCAGGGAAATCAAAAGAAGTCATGTCCTTCCTTTTGAAATGTGTCAGTTACATGCATGCGTGTCTATTCTCCTGCCTACAAGTGAGACTGAAGGAATGCATGCCTTCTGGCAGATATTTAGAAAATGCTGATGCACCAGCATAAAAATTTATTCTGTTTTTTTCTGACTCCCAATGGTTGCTTGACTTATATCAGCAATGGATGATAAATAGCAGGAAAGGAATAGTCAGATAATTATATGTCTTTCCAAACTAATTGAAAACTCTGAGATTATCCAAATAAAAATACTAATTTTTGTTCTGACTCTGCAATCATTACTAATGATGCCATTGTGTTCTTAGACTTGTCAAAAAGTGGGATAGATTTCAAGAATAACTGTGCTCTGAAAGGAGGATATATTCTCATCTTTCTGAACTGATTTATATTCATATTGCTGGATGCTGGAAGAAAGGGTAACGAATTATCACATAATTTTTTTTCAAACTTTTAAACATAATTTTTAAAAAATTGTTTTAAACACATAAAAACAAGTTCATAAATTATCTGAATATGGTAGAAGGTGCATGAGTGAGACGATAAAGTTACCTCAAGCAATTTGAAGCTTAAATGACCCTCTGAACAAAATTGTGCACAAACGAAATGCTTAATAACACATGGAGTAAATAAAGTGATTGTCAATGCATGTGGGATGACCAAAAAATTGTGAAATTCCAGTAAAATTATCAAAATATCCCAAGTGTTATCTCATGTAAGCAGGGTTAAAATGCATTTTTAGTCATCTGAAACCTCATCATCTACATTGCATTCTGTCTAAATAAAACATACATAAATAAGAAAAAACAACCACAGAGCCTAGAAGTTAGAAAAAGGAAGCTCAACAGCTGCAAGGTGACATGGTTGCTCTGAAATAGTTCAGACTGAAAGACACCAAATCTCAATACACAGCCCTTAGCAATAAGAACGTGGTTTACAAAAAGAAATATATAATTGAGTATCACCATGGTCTAAATGAAAAATCCCCTGTATTAGTTTCCTTTCCTCTACTTGCATCCTACAGTAGTTACTAAGCAACCTTACATTTATTAACGTGGTGATCATGAAAATATCCTAAAAAGGGACTCTGAACATTGTAGTTAATAGAAAATAATCTTCATTGTCAATTAATACATTGGACTTACTGTTTATTAACCAGGATCTTGTAAGCTTCTTTTTAATGTGAGTTGGCATCTTCAATCATTATGAAGTATTCTAATAGACCAAACAATGAATCATAAATAAATTATGCAAAATATTTGCATGCAGTGGTACTATCCTATTCTAATAAACTAGATTCATTTTGGTCAACATACAATATATTTTACTGAAGTGCAGTATATATATAAAATATTCACAAATCCACATAAATAGACTAAGTTTTATTAAACTTAATATACTGAATATGTCTCTGTAATAAGAAGCCAGAAACAGAAAACTGTTGTCACTCTGAAGTTATCACCTCAAACTTTAAATGATAAAAGCTGGAGGTGACTGACATCATAACTACCCTGATTTGACCTTTATACAATGTACGCATGTATGAAAACATCACACTATATCCTATACAGGTGTATTATGTGTCAATCATGAACACAATTTTTAAAAATCAGAAGAAAGTTAAAAATAGAAGAAATAAATTTTTACTAGGTTATGAAAGATTACATCATATTTCAAGCATTCTTTTAGTAACTTTTGTTAGAAAATTATAAAATTCCTAATTTCATTTACCATGAATGTAAATGAAATGTAAAAATTCATCTACAGTTAATAGTGTTTAAAAGATCACCTTAATTTTTAGACCATAACTGTTAAAATGTGAGTTCTTTAATCTGAAAATAAGTGCTAGGGACAGTTACACACAACACAGGAAATGAAAGCTCGCAAGGGATTTTTATCCCATCTTTATATGATCAAAGAATGCATTTCCAAATCAAACTCAGCATTTGTAACTATGTTCCTGTAATTCTTAAAACAAAACACAAAACAAATGGTTTCTGAAGTCAATGTAAAACAATTGTGACCCCTCTTCTTTATAACTATTTGCACATTTGGGTTTTCATTACAAAATTCAATATCATTACTAAATAAACATTCTTCAGTATATACTGACAATGACCACTAAGCTCCATATCAAGACATGATCTGAAAATAATGCTTCTGCTTTTGAAGAAATAGAGTATCCAGTAAATTGTGGGAACAAAAAGTGTAAGAGCATTGATTAAGTAGCACTTTGCTTTTCCTCTAAGTTTTCTAATAAACTAGCCAAGGGCATTTTACTTATCTCTCACTTCCATTTTGTATAGTTTTATGCATTATGGCTAAGACTAGAGTGTACAAATAATACAATGATATCTATACAATGATATGTTAACATTAAAAGAATATTTTAAAAAATGGTTTGCCCATAGCAGAAGCAACCATTAGATTGATTGGTATTTTAAGTTACCCTAGAAGGTTCTAAGAATGGAAATGACACAATCTGGATTTCATTTTATTAAGATAATTCTCACTATTGTATTGTGTATAGAGCCCATGGACAGGATAGAGTGGAAACAATGATACCCTTAAGGAAGCTGATGCAGAAGCACAAGGGAGAGATGATAGTGTGTAGTCTGGATAGCAGTAAAGGTAGCAAATGTGGTCAGCTTCCAAATTTACTAAAATGAAAGAGCAGAAATAATTTTGAGAAATAATCTGTCAGATTGCATATTGAGGTATGAGAGTAAAACATGACACAAGAGGGACCCCAAACTCAATCTGAGCAATTGGAAAAATAGGACTGCCAATAATTAAGGAATAGGGGAATGAGGGGGAATGAACAAGTTGAGGTGGAAAAACCAAATTTTGTTTAGATGTTAAATTTGAGATGACTTTTAGATGCTTAAGCAGGGAATTCTGGAAACATGTATATGTGAAATCTGACCTTCAGTTAAAAGTCATTAATGTATAGTTGATATTTACATAATGACTGGCTAAAATTCCAAAAAGATTAAATATAGGCAAAGAAGAGCAGAGACCCAAGGACTGACATCTGTGCCCTTATAATATTAGAAGGATAATGAGAAGAGAAACAAGGAAGATAACAGCAAGAAGGAGCAGCCGGTGAGTCCAGAGTCAAAACAGTAAGGGTAGAGCACCTGAAATGTAGTTTTAGAAAGAAAAGAGTTATCATCAGCATCAAATCTTGCTGATAAATCAAGGAGAAAGTAAGAAATGACTTCTGGATATAGCAAACAGTTTCATAGAAGTGCTCGTTGTGTTGAAAACCTATTTAGAGCATGTAAAAGAGAGATGGGGAGGATCACAGGAATAAGGACAGTGAGCAAAGCCACCTCTTTTGAGAAATTATGTTCTAACAAGATGCAGAGGAATGGGGTAGTGATAGGAAAGAGAAGTGGGGTCAAGAGCATTTTAAAGTTTCTACTGAGAAATCTGCTGTGAATCTGACAGGTTTTCCTTTATAGGTTACCTGATGCTTTTGTCTCACAGCTCTTAAGAGTCTTTCATTCATCTTGACTTTAGATCACCTGATGACTATGTGCCTAGGTGATGATCATTTTGCAATGAATTTCCCAGGTGTTCTTTGAGTTTCTTGTATGTGAATATTTACATCTCTAGCAAGGCCAGAAAAGTTTTTCTCAATTGTTCCCTCAAATAAGAGGAAAATCTTTTAAATTTCTAAAACTTTGGAAAAACTTAGAGATTTAACTCTTTCCAAATAATCTTAGGTTTGGTCATTTAACATAATCCCATGTTTCTTGGAAGTTTTGTTAATTTTTCTATTCTTTTTTGTCTTTGATTGGTTTAATTTGAAAGACTTATCTTTGACCTCTGAAGTTCTTTCTTCTACTTGTTTTAGTCTATTGTTAAAACTTTGCAGTGCATTTTGTATTTCTCAAAGTGTATCTTTCATTTCTAAAAGTTATGAATTGTTTTCCCTTATAAGATCTATTTCTCTGGAGGACTTGTCATTCATATCCTGTAATGTATCTTTAACTTTTTTTTTTTTTTTGAGGCCGAGTCTTGCTCTGTCGCCTAGGCTGGAGTGCAGTGGCATGATCTCGGCTCACTGCAAGCTCCACCTCCCGGGTTCCTGCCATTCTCCTGCCTCAGCCTCCTGAGTAGCTGGGACTACAGGCGCCCACGACCACTCCTGACTAATTTTTTTTTTTTGGTAGAGACATGGTTTCACCGTGTTAGCCAAGATGGGCTTGATCTCTTGACCTTGTGATCCACCCGCCTCGGCCTCTCAAAGTGCTGGAATTACAGGCGTGAGCCACCGCACCCAGCCCTTTAATTTTTTTAAGTTGGTTTTCACCTTTCTCTGGTATCTCTTTGAGTTATAATCAACCTTATGAATTATTTATCTGTCACAGCCAACATTATACTAAATGGGAAAAAGCTGTAAGCATTCCTCCTGAGAAGGAGAACAAGACAAGGATGCCCACTTTTACCACTTCTGTTTAACATAGTACTGGAAGTCCTAGCCAGAGCAATCAGAAAAGAGGAAGAAACAAAGGTCATCCAAATCAGTAAAGAGAAAGTCAAACTGTCACTGTTTGTTGATAATAGAATTGCATACCTAGAAAACCCTAAAGACTTATCCAAAAACCTTCTGGATCTGATAAATGAATTCATAAAGTTTCAGGATACAAAATAAATGTACACAAATCATTAGCACTGCTACACATCAACAATAACCAAGCTAAGAATCAAATCAATAACTCAATCCCTTTTACAACAGCTACACAAAAAATAAGATACTTAGGAATATGCCTAACAGGGGAGGTGAAGGATCTCTACAAGGAAAACTACAAAACAGCAGAAAAAAAACTATTGATGACATAAACAATGGAAACACATTCCATGATTATGAATGGGTAGAATCAATATTGTGAAAATGATCATACTGCCAAAAGCAATCTACAGATTCAACAATTCCCGTAAAAATACAATTATCATTCTTCACAGAAATTGAAAAAAAGTCTTAAAAAGTCACCTGGAACCAAAACAGTGCCTGCATAGCCAAAACAAGGCTAAACAAAAAGAGTAAATCTGGAGGCACACTAGCTGACTTCAAACTATGCTACAAGACTATAGTTACCAAGACAGAATGGTACTTACAGAAAAATAGGCATGTAGATCAATGGAACAGAATAAAGAACCCATAAATAAAGCCAAATGCTTATGGTCAACTGATCTTCAACAAAGCAAACAAAAATATAAAGTGGGAAAAGGACAACCTATTCAACAGATGGTGCTGGAATAATTGGCAAGCCACATGTAGAAAAATGAAACTGGATCCTCATCTCTCACCTTATACAAAATTCAACTCCATGTGGGTCAAACACTTAAATCTGAGACATGAAAGCATAAAACTTCTAGATTATAACATAGGAGAAACTCTTGTAGATGTTGACTTAGGCAAAGATTTCATGACCAAGAATCCGAAAGAAGATGGAACAAGAACAAATAGAAATAGATAGGAATGAATTAAACTAAAAAAGCTTCATCACAGCAAAAGAAATAATCAGCAGACAACCCACAGAGTGGGAGAAAATCTTCACAAACTATGAATCTGACAAAGAGCTAATATCCAGAATCTACAAGGAACTCAAAACAAATCAGAAAAATAAAATCACATCAAAAAGTGGGCTAGGGATATGAATAGAAAATTCTCAAAAGAAGATATACAAATGGCCAACAAACGTATGAAAAAGTAGTTAACATCACTAATTATCAGAAAAACACAAATTAGAACCACTCATTGTGAATGAGTGTGAATTAAAACCATTCACATTGAGTGGTTTTAATTTGTATTTCTCTGATAATAAGTGGTGTTAACCTTACTTCTGTAAGAATGGACATAATTTAAAAATAAAAAAAATAATAGATGTTAGAGTGGATATGGCAAAAAGGGGAACACATTTACACTGCTGGTGGGAATGTAAACTAGTACAACCACTATAGAAAACAGTATGGAGATTCCTCAAGGGACTATAAGTAGAACTACCATTTGACTAGCAATCCCACTACTGGGTATCTACCCAGAGTTATATAGCATGGAATATCATTCAGCCATAAAAAGGATGGAAATAATGGCTTTTGCAGCAACCTGGATGGAGTTGAAGACCATTATTCTAAGTGAAGTAACTCAGGAATGGAAAACCAAGTATTTTATGTGTTCATTTATAAGTGGGAGCTAAGCTACAAGGATGCAAAGGCATAAGAATGATATAATGGATATTGAGGACTTGGGGGAAGGTGGGAGAGTGATAAGACATAAAATTGGGTACAGTATACACTGCTTGAGTGATGGGTGCACCAAAATCTCAGAAATCACCACTAAAGAACATATCCATGTAACTAAGAACCACCCATTCCCCAAAAAGTGTTGAAATAAAATAAATTTTTAAAGAAGACCATTTTTTAAAGATGATAAAGATAACATGTTTATGCAAAAAAGAGAAGCAAGAATAGTTGGAGCTGATTTCCTGGGTACACAAAATAAATGAAGTGTACTGTATACACAAGTGGAGGCATTAGCCTGAGACGGGATCGTGAAAACTTCATTCAAAGTAATAAATCATCACCTGTGGGGAGGGATGGAGAGAAAATATTGAAGATTTGAAAAGGTACTAGAACATCCAACAGAGTGAAAGAGTAAATTAACTAGGGAAATATAGTGAAATATAAACTCAAAGAACCCCCTTGCATTTAGTGATAGTTGACAGTAAATAGTTAAAGTTCTACCACACAGCACTTATTGTGGGTTTTTCACTAGTCCTGCCTAGTGACACATATAGAAAAACAAGGAAGGCAAATATTTGTATTTAATCATGGTTGACATTTTACCTTGATGGCTAATTTATTTTTTTCATTCATATATTTAACTCCTGAGTGCATATTTTCATAGTGCCTACAAAATAAAACACATATTTTAAAGGTAAATTACACTGTATTTGTAATTAACTAGTTTTTATTTTTTAAATAATGATTCACCTCAGGGACACTTTGTAATACTTTGTAGCTATACAATGCATCCTGAAACATACTGACCTCTCACCTTTCATTCTTAAGGTTTTAAAGAATTTATATTACTATCATTTTTAATTTTCTCAGCTGAGTCTGCTCTGTTTCCAAGCTACAGATTAAACAGACCAACAATAACAACAACAAACTCAAGGAAGTGAATATTTTTTCCTTTCTTAATTGTTTTAAAATACCCTATAGTATACTGTGAATACCTATGAAGCTAATGCCATTTTATTATCAGGAGAACGAAATGTTTAACCCCAGTAGAACACATTTATCTTCAAATATTCTTAATGACTTCCAGATTGCTCTGCTATTCCTTCCTTGCCTAGTGGTAATGGGTTAAAGGCAGCAGGAATTAGCTATATTATAATTAGGGAATATCTAGGGGAAAATTCTCAAATACATCAGGACATCAGACATTATTGAGTCTCATTGCAGCCACTCCTTCAAGAGCAATTGAGATCAAAGATCTTCAGAGCTCCTTCCTCTTTCACCCATGAGATATTAAAAACCAAGGTACTGCATATTCTTGACTCTGAAGGTCATTTTACAGTTTTAGTTTGAATGTCAAGTTATAAAAATAGGACAACTAGTTTCTTTGTAACCCTCGGCTTTGCTTCGAAATGTCAAATTGACTTTAGATGGTTAAACTTACATGGCATATCAGTTATACTCAGTACATGGATGAATAAGACATCATGATATGAACTTGAACCCAAATAAAACCCACAAAATTATATTTACAAAAGGAAATACTTACTATATTCACAGTTTCTTAACAATATTTTGCCTTACTTTTCTAAAGTTAAAAATAGTAGAAACAGACTTCCGGTTTCCAGTTCTACCTGTAAGGAGATTGAAAGTTGCCATTTCCATCCTAACAACAAGTAAAAAGCTGAAGAGAATGAAAAATCAACCATTCTTCTTGTATCCTTAAGAGAAGTGAAGACACACAAATTGTTGTCCCCAAGATTTTGGAGAAGAATACAGGGAGTCAAGGAGTGAAAACTTACATAGGAACCAACATTAGAGTAGGAAAATCCGAACAGTAATTGATGACTCACTAGGGGCTCCGTGTGGGCAAGTCTAAGAGGTTAAAACTCCAGGGCATCCAGTTATAAAGCAGTCAGTACTCCATGTTTTGTGAGTTTTATCTCTAGTGGTTTGAGCATGTTCTTATAGTGAATATAAGAGAAAAATAATCATGTATCTGGCAGAAGAAGAAAAAACAATTTCTAAATTCACCAGAATACTCTATTCTTCTTAACATGGGCTGCCCTCAAGAGAAACTGTAAGCTGAGCCTGACCTACTGGGTTTTTTTTAGAACTTGACTGATCTAGGAGAAGTAGCCCATGCTAGACCATCTCTAGCCACCATTGTTCCACCAGGAACAATGTCTGAAAGCACTTGTGAAGTTCACAGTCCAAAAGCCCAGACCCACTAAAAGACTGAAATCTAACCTTGAGACTCTAGAACACTTCCTTTCCCCTACACTTTACCATAGCATTCACAAAAACCTTTTTACAGCTATTTCTTTTGTCCAGCACATCACGTCTGTCAATCAAGAAAAAATTACATGACATGCTAAAAGACAAAAAAAAAAAAAATGCAATTTGAAGTCATCAGAACTTTACTAAGGTTATTGGAATTATCAGATGGGGAATTTAAACAACTACAATTAATATACTGGAGGCTCTAATGGATAAAGTAGACAGTATAAAAGAACAGATGTGTAATCATAGCAGAGAGACTGAAATTCTAAGAACAAACCAAAAAGTAATGCAAGAGGTCAAAAACATTGTAACAAAAATAATGTTTTTGATAGGGTTATTAGTAGACTGAACACTGCTAAAGAAAGTATCTCTGAGCTTTAGGATATACATGAAAAAATAAAAACTGAAGAGCAAGGAAAACAATGAAGAATAAAAACCACCAGAATGGAATATCCAAGGACTGTAGGACAACTAAAACAGGTAGTCATATATGTAATGGGAATATCAGAAGTAGAAGAAAGAGAGAAAAAATACAATCATATTTGAGATAATAATAACTGATAATTTTCCCAAATTAAGTTCAAACACCAAACCACAAATCCACGAAGTTTAGCATACACAAAGTAGGATAAATGCTGAAGGTGGGTTAAAAATAAAAAAAGAAAACCAAAGCTATACTTAGGCATATCATTTTATAAACACAGAAAATCAAAGGAAAATAATCCTGAAAAAAGCTAAAGAAAAAAACATTACCTGTAAAGGAATAAAGTTAAGACTTATATCTGACTTTCCCTCACAAGCCACGCAAGAAAGAAGAGAATGGAGTAAAATATTTAAAGCATTGAGACAGAAGGAAAAAAAATTGAATTCTGTTCCATGCAAAATTATCCTTCAAAAGTAAAGGAGAAATAAAGACTTTCTCAGACAAACAAAAATTGAGGAAATTTATTCCAGTAGACCTGCCTTGCAAGATATATCAAAAGGCATTCTTTCGAGAAAAAGAAAATAGTGTAGGTCAGAAATTTTGATCTTCATAAAGAAAAAAACATTAAAGAATAAACTGGTAAAATAAAAAATTTTATTTGCCTTATTTTTAATTTATCTAACACATAGCAGTTTTCTTAAAATAATAATAGCAACAATGTATTTTTAAGCATTATGTATATATGTATATGTACTAATTTCATTATGTATGCTTCCATATATATCATATAAACATATATAATATTTGGTAGATAAATAGATGATAGATGATAGATAGATAGATAGATAGATACATAGATAGATGATAGATAGACATACTTCTTTATATAGATTTTACATTCATCCCATCAGGTTCTATAATGTGGTAGATTTATTTAACAGAACTTTTTTTCTGTATTTTGCTTTGCCTACTCTATCGTATTTAATCTCCCCTTTTTTTTAATCATGCAGATAAGATAAACATTACCATTACGTTTATCTTTTTTTCCCTAAATGTGAAACTACTCAGAGTTTTACTTAGTTTATCAATATATTTAATGCCATACAATGGTTCCTGTTGAATTTTGATAAAGGAAAGCTGCTCAGGCAGGTGATAAAAAATTTTCTGGAAAATGTCCTTCTCTAGTAGCATATATAAAGAAAGTACATCTTTCACAAAAGAAAATATAAAAAACTAGAATATGGGGGTAAAGAAACTCATCTTGGGAGTTCTTTACTGTTCAGTTAAGAACATTAGGTTAAATTCCTTAGTTCTAGCCGTTACAGTTTAATCTGTGCTGATTTAATCTTATTTAAGCTAGAGAACATCACTAAACACCACAGTTCCTTAATTGTGCCAGACATTAATATTATGAAAAAAATGAGAAGAGATTGTTTTTCTGCATTGAATTTTTTTAGTCTTTATGAGCTAAAATTTATTTTGAGAATGAAAGATGATTATGCTTGGATAGTCTGAGTCCAGGCAGTCACCTCCACTTTTCATCACTTGCTGTTTATCATCTAATATTGTTGCCTAGAGCAAAGTCTTTGTACTGGACAGACTCCAATATATGCCTCAGTGACTCCTGCACCCTGGTATTTACACCCTTGTGTAACTTCCTCCCACTGACTGTGGACTGTACCTAGTGACTTGCTTTTAACAGATAGAATATGTCAGAATCATGGGATGTAACTTCCAAAATCTTGCTTTCTCTGTTAGTCCCTCTGAGGGAAGCCAGTTGTCAAGTTGTGAGCTGCTCTATGGAGAGGCCCACGTGGCAGAGAAATAACGTCTTCTGCAACAGCCAACGGGGAGGGTCTTAGGTCTGCCAACGGCCACATGACTGAGCTTGGAAGTGAATCTTCTGAGCTGGCCAACAACCCATGTAAGTGAGCTTGAAATGGATCCTTCCTTTTTCAAGACTTTAGATGAGGGCAGCTCCAACTGACAACTAGATTTGAGCCTTGAGAGAGATCCTACACAGGAGGACAAGCTGAGCCATGCCTAGACTCTTGATCCAGAAAAACTGTGCAATAACAAATGCTTGTTGCTTTAAAATGTGAAATTTTGAGGTATTTTATTACCTGGCAACAGTTATCTTATACAGTCCTGAAATCTACATCTATATAAAAAGGTTCTCCATTTTATTCTGACCTAGAAGATCCACTACTTTTTGCAGTCCTTTTGGCAAATGCTGGTATACGTACATTCTGAGTTTTCTGAAAAAATGAATTTTTTTCCCTAGACTTCCTAATCTCTCTATAAATAGCTTCCACCATGTTCTGGAAGTTATAGGAGGCAAGAGTATACTATAAAATCCCCTTAATTCATTTTATTCTATGTACATTTTTTTCAGTGTTTTGCCACCAACTTCATGAAATCAACTTTGGCAATTTCTGCCATTGCTGTTCTATGCTCTGAGAATTATTCCATGTATCTCTCTTCTTCATAATGCCAATAAATCTCATTCTTCATACTTCTTCACACTTAACCTCTTATAAATGCTTTTATCTACTTTCTAGTAAAGTAGTACCAACCATATTCAAAGATTCCCTTAGGTACACCACATCATATGCTTAAGCCTTTATTTTTAGTTCTAGTTGCCAATCCTTCTTATATTACCTTAATTTTATTCAAATTAGCCTTTTAAAAATTATAGAATAAATTTATGAATGTAAAAAACATAGGAAGAGACACAGTCCTTTCTTCTGATCCCACTTTTTTTTTTTCATTTCATGATCATGGCCTATCCTTTTGGAATTTTAGTAATTTATGGTACTTTAGTAATTTATGGTTTATATATTTTAGTCTGTGTTATTTCCTAATATTAACTACCATAACATTTATTTTAGCTCTCACTTTTTAGTAATGCATCACTGCATTGCAAGTTATATTGTCTGTCCCTCTAATTTTCTCTTGAAGCTCAATTTTCTGAATTTTAGACATACAGGTTTTATTAAACCCAGCCTATCTGCTGATAGTGCCAAGTTTCTACATTTGAAATACATGATCTCAGGTCTACACTTCCCCGAGTTTCAGAGTTTAAATGCACAAGAATCACTTTCTTGTCAGATACAAATGTCACTATACCTTTTCATTACTATGCCACAGTGTCATGACTGGTCTATATTCTGGTCTGCTTTTGTGTACCTCCTCCTGTCTTATTGATTCATAATTTCTATAATTCCTATTCAGAAACTATGCTTCTATATAGTTATATGTGGCATTTTTTAAGTGAGTCACTTTGGGATTTTTACATGCATGTCTGTGAATTCGTTATTTTAGTAAAAGGAAGCCTGAAAGAGATGAGGGTGAGGGGAGAGAGGAGAGAGAGTGAAAGAGAGAGAGAAAGTCTACGCCTATTTTGAAGAGTGCCTCTTCTCTGCTCTGAAGAATAATGAGGACCAGTGAAGTTAGGAGTAAAGAACAAAACTTTAGGAGGTGGAAGAAAATATTCGTTCCAGAACATAGGAACAGGATCATTTTAAGACAGCCAAAAGAGCCTCACATGCATATACAGAGCTCTAGGATCCCAGTCATAAGTTCCTGCTAACTAACTTGAATGGCTCAACACTACATTTCAGCATATTACTCTCCTATATCCTTACTTCATTTCCCATGTTATTAGAAATTCAGAAGGAACTTGAGAATTTCTTTTCTTCTGAATGACGTTTTGAATTCCATATTGCCAGAAGAAATACACAACTCAATGATCCCAACCCTTGCTCATGCATCCACTGAGAGTCTATGTAAAATGCTGTAGTACATATTGGGAAGAAATACATGGGTATGAAAAAAATTGTGTGCCCTATTTGACCTTAAAATCTATATAAAGGCAAATTAAATACAACTCTATTTCCCATACTTCAGTAGCAGAATTCTAATTTCTTGACAAAATCACATAATTGTACTAGTCAAGAAATTATCCAATTTAATACTCAGATTTCATATATGTAAAAATTGAAAAACAGAGTTTAAGTGACTCATCCAAGGAAGGCTACAAATTTTAGAAACAAAGGAAATAGATTCTAGAAGCTATGTCATCTGGAAGCTAGCAGAGTTTACGGTTTAGGAAAGTCAACCTTCAATTTGACCAAACTGGGATTTAAAGCACAATTTTGATTATTAGTATTGCTTATCTTAAAATCATTTCCTCACCTGTAAAACAGGATGATATTACTCTATAGCTCGTAAAAATGCTGTGTGAATTAAATGAGATGATACTTGTAGAACACAACTGAGCTTGGTACCTTGCCAGCATTCAATAAATATTAATTGCCACCAACTTCTAATATTAGTCTGACTTCCAAGTTAATGTTCTACCTAGAAAACAATCAAGTCTCTTGATAAGCTTAAAATTTCTCAGCTATTTTATAGATAATAGATGGAAAGAATACTGTCCCTCTTGCTGACATTCACACTTTTAGTACTTAGCTAACTAAAATTTGTATGCCTTATTGCTTCAGCCATTACACCTCAGAGTGGATTTGACAGATAAAACAAGACAGGCCATTACATTTGAATTTATTAGAAATTCGCTTTTCACTGGGCGTCTTGAATTTTTATTTGTTAAATCTGGAATCCCTACCTCAAAGACTACTCAAATATAACGGTACCAATACATCTTCCAAATTTCTGTCACTGCTATGTAAGCATAAACAATTTCAGTCAAATATCAGTTAAAGATCTACTTAAAGTTTTTCAATATTATCTCAGATATGCTTTCTCAATATTTCATTCTTTGAATAAATTTAGGCACAACAAAGCTTAGACCTCAGTGTGTAAGCATATCCTTAAGCTACAAATCTCATTTACCAAGATCAATGGCTTTTTTTTTTTTTTTTTTGCAAACACCAATATTAGTGATTCAGAAGAGAATTTTAGCTCATGATGTCCTTTTAATTTCCCCCTAAGAGCTATAAAGGTGGATAAAATTAAAGATAGGAGGTTTAATGCTGCTTGTTGAAAGCATTTATTTTAGAAAACTTTTAATTAAGTTCTTTCTCTGCTTCTTTGAAATTGATGTAAATGATTTTTAAAGCTAAATAAGCCCCTTGCCAGATTGATGACCCAGGAATGTCTCAATCAAGGACCTGGAAGCCACCTCATGAAATGTAATCATCAAGGAAGACAGTGACCCTACCTCCCAATTTCTGTAGGAGGGCAGGAGTCTAACTTTGGCCAATGCCTTGCTCAAAACTAACTCTTGCCATAAAGATATGGGAAATGTATTGTTTTCCTTTGGATAAAGCAAGTTAACAAACTCAGATGGCCACCCCAATTACCAGGGGTAGTCATCCATGTGAATGGTGACAAATGGCGCTGTCAAGTCCTCTTGAGAACTAGATATTGTTTATCTTAAGAACATGCATGTAATAGGTTATATCTGCTTTGCTATATAAAAAGGAAAGATGTCTTTTGTCTTTGCAATCTTTTAGTGGATTGCCTGTGCTGTGTATCACATTCTGCTTTAACGTTTATTCAGTAATAAAATTGTTTTCTTCCATTTCTACCCTGTGGAGAGGTTTTCTGAAGTGAGAGGGGATTTTGTTTTAAATTATATTTCTCCAACACTTTAATTTCAGGCCACAGTGAATCTGGACTGGTTCCTCTGGTTTGTAACAGTGATTTTTGGTTTAAAAGTCAAAGAGAGGATGGCATGTAAATTTGTTTCCAAAATGAATAAATAAAAAAGAGGTTTTCACAAATTAATGCTAATTTTCTGCGTAGTCTGGTCCATTCACACCACAGGAATAATTTTCCGCTTCCTTACTTTCTATCTCTGCTTTTGATAAAAAGTTTCGAGGATATAAAATATCTCTTGCTCAACAAGCAGTATGGACAAAGCAATGCTGTAAATGACTTTGAGATCCATGTGTAAATATCTATTGGTAACTGAAATTAGAAAACTGTTCTTGAACTAATCAAGAAATGAAGTGTTCGGCAGATCATGAGCCAAAAAAAGTAATTATTTGCAATGAAGACAATTTTTTTAAAAGACACTAAATTTTCTGAACATTTCAGAGAAAATTTTTTTCTTATTTACCAAAGTTCTTTATTTTAATGGTTTCTTCTACTTCACATATAAAACAGGTATAACCTTGCTGAAAAAGCTTATATAAATAACCAATATTGATGATATTCTTGAAATAATGTTTTGATAATGGTATGTTTTACTTAGAACAAAGCAATTTCCACAACTTTCATTCAGAATCCTCCAGACAAAACTAGTTTTTGCTCCAGTCTTCTGCTAATAGCAAAACAGTAAGTTGTATGAAACTTTCTAACTTGAACCAGTAAAATCTTTGAAAATTATTGGTATAGCCCCCAAAATTGTAATGATATTACACTTCAATTTGCCCATGTGTGTTTCTATTGTCTACTGTCAATAGCAACACAAATTTTAAAATACTGCCACTTTCATCATTTTCTCAGCCTATATCAATTGATATAAAAAGCTTTTCTTCATCTGCCTGCATTGTGGTCCTCCACATTAAATAGCAATCACCTAAAATGCAAAAGAGCAATCATTATAAATTGACCTAATCATTCATTATGGCACGATTCATTCTCTAGGAGAACATCATAACAGCTTATAGATTTGATATGTAAATACTAACTTTTGTTATTTTTCCAAAGGAGGGGTATCAGACTATGTGATATATATACATATATGTATGAATATATATTTCTTCTTCTTGAAATAAAAGTTGTGCAATTTTTATTAAGCTTTTATTTTATAAAAGGCAAAATCAATAATCTATGTAGCCAAGTGAAAGGCAATTTCAAACAATTTTATGTGAAATTAAATTTTTATAGCTTTTTTTCTCTCCCACAAATTCTAACAAGAAAAATAGTGTCTTCTCAAATGTTAAGACAAATATTAAATGTCGAATCTTGGCAGGCTTTCAAATACATGATATAAAGTCTTGACTTTACACTTGTATAATTGTCTAACCAAAAATACTGCTTTATTCAAACCATAAGGCAGTTTTTAAGTCAATATATTATTGGCATGCCTTAAAGCTAAAAATATGTGGGTTTCTCTTTTTAAGCAATTTTGTATAATGACCTGAGAATTATAACCATTTTCAGTGTTATATGTCTGTTACTGACCACTGATGTGAAAATAATGATAGGATCATTGATTTATCTGTATTATTAATGGCCGTCTCCAAAGATACGCAAAGAGCAAATGAAAAGTAGTATCACTAAGCCAACTATTAGTTATCCCCAAAGTAATTTCTGCTCAGAACAGGTTTTTACAAGTAGCTCAAACTGCTCACATTTTATAGTAAATATAATAATAGTAACATCGTGTCCACTGTCAAGTGTTTTAACTTGACATATTTTAATTTTTAAATTTAAATTAAAATTGACATATTTTAATTTTAAGTTTTTTAAGAGACAGGGATCTTGTTATGTTGCCCAGGCTAGTCTCCAACTCCTGGCCTCAAGTGATCCTCTATATCAGCCCTCTGAGGAGCTGGAATTGCATTTTCAATTGGGAAATCCAAACTGTATATTCTTAAGACTGCCCATACAATGAAGACATTATCTAAACATAAAATATTTTAAAGAGCATAATATATTAAACTGTTGATTCAGACTATCAAACGGTAAAAGAATAAAGATTTTAGAGTGAGAATAACCAGTGTAGGTCCTCCTCAAAGATAAATGCTTTTAAATGTTTCTATTTCTATCCATTATATGATCTGAGCCTCCTCCTCCTCTGGTCTTATTTTTGAAACATACTACTAATTTAAATTTCTCTTTTGGTTAACTTAGTAAAATTAAATAATATTCTCAAAACTCTCTTTTGCTATCTATGTAATAATTTAATAATTTATAACTGTTCATTACATAAGATAATAGTATTTTGATTCCTTCCTTCCATCTCTACTAGCCATTTGCCCCCAGTTTTTTTCCATTTCACCTTTATTTTTTACATTGGTAAGGCTGATAACATATGAATTTTTTGTAAACAAATATATAATAAGTGTTTTTACTAAAGACTGATTTCAAAGTTTAAAACCAATAAAAAGACTTTACGTTAACATATCTATACAAATATTGATAACTGAAGTATCAAGGGGTTTGTTAATATTGCATAATATTTTCTAAGGGTCTAAGGTCAGGAAACCTATGCTATTATATTTGAAGGGAACCGTTCCTAAGTGCAAAGTCAAGCGGATTTTATTTTCTCCAGTTGTTCAGTGGATCATGCCATGTTTTATTTTACTTCTTAATGACTTGGATAATGACTTAACTGCACATTTCCTCTCCTCCCCTACAAGACGCCAATGGCCTTTTATTTTCTTCTTGCTGACAAGAACATATGATCATATTAAATTCTTGAAATTGTCACATTCTTTAATATACCTATTGCCCCCAAATCCCCTTTTTTGATGTTTAGATTAACGATGAAATAACTATTCTCTTACAAGTTATATATGGTACTCTCACTATAATCTGAGAATTTCCACTTTTTCCTCTGCTGAATCAAGATAACTATTTCCTAGATTCCATATCTTCCCTTCTTGCTTTCTACCTTGTATTGCTGGAATTCGTCCTCAGTTCCTTCCTTAGAAAATACATGAGTTACATTTTCTGAAACCTTGAAGTTGCTTTGTTAAGTCTTTATATTTGATTAATATGTTTATGAATATATAATTTTAGGTTTAAAATTATTTTCCCATATTACTTTGAAGGGATTACTACCACTAAATTCTGGTATCCTATATTGTGAACTACCTCTTTTTTGTGGATGATGTTTTTTTCAAAGTTTTTCAGAATTATGTTCTTTACACTTAGAGTTTGGAAACTCTACCATACCAAGTCTAGAATTGGATTTTTGAAAATTCCCTTTTAGATCTAAACTTGTGTGCCTAGGCCAGGCACAGTGGCTCACACCTGCAATCTCAGTACTTTGGGAGGCCGAGTTGGGCAGATCACTTGAGCCAAGGAGTTCAAGACCAGACTGACTAGGCAACATGGTGAAACCCCGTCTCTACAAAAAATACAGAAGTTAGCCAGGCATGATGGCATGCACCTGTAGTCCCAGCTAGTTGAAGGCACAGGTGGGAGAATTGCCTGTGTCCTGAAGGTCAAGGCTGCAGTGAGCAGATTGTGCCACTGCACTCCAGCCTGGGTGACAGAATGGGATCCTGTCTCTAAACAAATGAATAAATAAAGTTGTGTGCCTTTCTTCAACACCAGGAGGTATCCTGCCACTTATTTAATTAAGTCCTCACTTTTATTTTCTTTGTTCTCTCTTTGAGGATCTCTAATTGGTAGAATCTTGTACTTTCAGAATAGATCTCTCAAATTTTTATCTTTTTCTCATCATTTTCAACTCTTCGTGTTTTAGACTGATGTTCAGAAAAGTTTCTTAAACTTCAAATGTAAACTCATATAAAACATGTTTAAACATTAGCAATTATATTTTTAATTTTCAAGAAATCCTATATATGACTTTTTCTTAGCATATTATGCTTTTTATGAATGCAATATCTTCTCAAATAACTGAGGGTAGGAATTAGGATGTATTTCTTTCTAGTTTTGCCAGTCTTATATGTCTTCTAAGGTAAGTTATTCTGTTTTATTTTAACTTTAATCTTTCTTGTATGCCTGAAGATCTCACACTGTTTTCATGTTATAAAGGAAATTTTAAAAAAAGATTATTCTAGGTATCTGATTTGTGTTTCACTTGCTGTGGTATAAGTGGCTTTGTTTCCCTTGTATACCTCTCCCCTGAATGGAAAAGCTAGAGGGAATGTCCAAGAACACATGGGAGGACTCTCCTGCACAGGAAGGCTTACCTTAGATCCAGGATCAGGAAGACAGCTGACAAGTCAGCAGGCTCCTACCACCCCAGGCACCACCCGAGGAGCTATTTACTCTAAGGTGGCAACACCCAAGCTAATATTCCTAGTTCTTCCAAAGAGGTTATTTAAATTTCTTTAGTGAGAAGGACTCTTGTTCTTTTTATTTTGTTTGTGTTTGTTTTTGTTATGTTGCTTTTAATGCAAGGGCCAGACTGCATAAAGAAAGGAGGAAAGGGAGACTATGTAAGGTAGTTAAAGCACACAGCTACCTTTGCTCACAGAGTTTCAGTTAATCTCATTCTTACTAGTCCCACCTCTTACTCCTATGGTTTGAAATCAATTTACATCAAACCTAGATCTTCTGTGGGGTTCCTGAGGAAGATGGGCTCCCATGCCACATCTTTACATGTACTCTCAGCTGTTTCATCAATTAAGTTGTCTTTATAGGATCCATGTCTTTGGGATTTTGGCACCATTCTCTAGTATTGAACTTCCTTCAAGCCAAAATGGTGCAAAAAATACTTTGTTTACACTATTATTGGAGTATGTTAATGGGCAGGAGGTCCAATCACATTAGCCTCAAGAGTTCCTCAGATGCTGTTAAGTCGTCTGATGAATGGTGAGGATGGTTAATTCATCTGTTAATTCATCTGAGGACAGTTGAGCCATGTTGTTTTCAGCCATCTCATATTTGCCCTTGAAGAACTGTAGTGAATTCTAAACAGTCTTGTCACTTTAGTAGAATCTCCAGTTCCAAGTATCTCTAATTTATTCTAAGGAAGTTATTTAACCTCACCGTGCTGAGTTCTGCTCCCTTATTGTGGAACCACATATTGCCGTGTTTTCAACACAGACCTGAAGGTTAGCCTTATTTGTACCTCTTCAGGTACAGAAAAAGTATAACAACTCCAAATGAATTTTTATCAAAATAATATAATAAAGTATCACTATTTAGAGAAAAATTACTCAATTCACCCAATAAACAGCCACTTGCCCCTATAATATAGTTATTGACATATTATGTGGTCAGCCCCAAAAAGTGAACTTTCTTGCCTTCTTCAGTGCAGAAAATCAAGTTCACATATGGACTAAGGAAAAGAGGATCTCCTCACAGTGATGAGAAGTCTGCAAAAAAAATTATCTACAAAGAATAATTTTTTTTTTGTTACAACCCTCAAAATTTCAGAGAATTATGTGACAGCTGCATTTGGAACCAACTAGAGCTGGACTCCATATTGTCTTCATCCCTGGATCCAGCATGTGGGAGCATTCTATCTGAAGCATCGCTGGTCATCAGGACAGCGGGAAAATGGAACATAGGATCATGTGCTAGCTCTTAAAGCTCCTTCCCCCAAGTGACACCTCTCACTTCAATTCCTATTCCATAGGCCAAAGCAAGTCAGATAGCCAAGACTAATATACATGTGTGATGAAGTGTAATTGTTTCCCAGAGAATAGAGGCAAATATTTTTGAATAACAATGTTGTTTATTACACTGGATGCAATTACAGTATTTCACAGTTGTATCCCAGCTTCACTGTGTAGATTTTATTTTTTGCATACATATATTTTATCCTTAAATAGGCAGCTGTTGTTATCACCTTTTCCAATGTTAAAGAAACTGAATAACAGGAACAAAATGAACAAAGAGAATTCTTACTACTTAGAGTTGTCTGAAAACAGTTTGAGTTCATTTGGTCATAGTAAGTTCCCTGTTATTGAAAATATTTAAGCAGAAACAAAATGACTACTCGGCAGGGGTTCTCAAGAAAGAGGATTTATGCATTCTGTGAATAACCTTTAAAATCCCTTTTATTCCAGAGATTCTGTGTTCTACAAGTTGTCCAAGGTCACACAGCTAGTAAGAGGCTATAAAACATAAATGTCGCTTCCAAAGAAGTGACCTCATTTACAAGAAGAGAAAAACAGACTCCAGTTTAATTTAATACTCTAGTGTTCAGGTGACATTATTGTAAAATTCAAATGTTAAAAAAGTTTTATTATGTATCACTGTTCAATCAGGATATGGCAAGATTCTGTTCATTTGATAACTAAAATGCTATGGATTATTACTGTTACCATATCAAATTTTCCAAATATCCTAGAGATTGCTGTACTGACATAGTTATGAATAAAATATAGACCATTTCATTCATTCCCCAGAAATAAACATTTTCTAGAGTTGCATAATAAATAAACAAATGTTCTAAGAGAGACTTAAAAACCAGTATTTAAAAAAAAAAAGAAAAAAAAAAAAAAACCCTCCTTGAATTGAAGACCTATATTGAAACCTTCCTTTCTGAAGACATTTTAGGATATTTTGTAAAGAAATAATTCATTACCTGATGACACTCCTTTCTTATCACATGCTCCTAAGGGTTTTATAGCTTTAATAACTCTATAGTGATATGATTCTAACATGGTTATTTCACAAAGTGATTTGTATTTTTACCATTTTTAAAGGAAAAATGTAATAATAAACACGGGAATTAAACCTAATTTTATTCTCTAGATGTAGCTTACATAAAAAAGAAAAAAGAACCCTGATTTTAATATTAAAGTTATTGTACTTTTAAAACATTTCAAATTTTCATTTAATAATTCACAATTAACAAAGCTAAGTCAGTTACAAAATGCAGAATGATACATATTTGCTTATCTTAGATGTATTGATTTATTCATTATTCATATTAGGAGCCAGGGAATAAAGACTTCAGAACTAAATAAAATAGCATTTTGAATATATTTGGGAACTACGTAAAATAGCATGTTCATCTTCTGGCACAAATAAAGATTTGGCGATTTAGGTATCACAGGCCTGACAACTAATTAGAAGCTCATCCAGGGCAGCTCATCCAAGGCAGCTTAAAACATCAATTTGCACCACTGTGTAACCAAATGAAATGCTTTTCAAGCTGGTCACTAGCCCGTGCTCCAGTAAATAACCCTCTTCAAATCCAGATGATTGCAAACATTTAAAATGTATTTGGGGAGAGAAACACTTTTGGAATTTAAGTTGTTAGAAACCATGGAGTTCAGAAGACAGTGCAATGACATATTCACCATACTCATAGAAAAAGACTGTCAACATGAAAATTAAACAACACAATTCTAAATAACTAATGGGTCACAGAACCAATTATTAAAGAAGTTAGAATATACTTTAGAAAAAATGCAACATATTAAACTTGTATAATATTTTTAAAAAGCTGTACTAACAGGAAACTTATTTTTGTGAAAGTCTATATTAAGAAAGAAGAAAGATCTCAAAAAAAAAAAAAAAACAACTTCTACTTTAAGAAACTGGAAACATGTTTGCTAAGTAAATGCAAAAAAAGCAAAGCAAATAAAGAAATATAAAAGCAGAAATAAGTAAAATACAGAATATTAAAATAATAGAGGGACACAATGAAACCGAAAGGTAGTTCTCTGAAGCAATCAACGAAATGACACACCTTTAGCTACACAGCCCATAAAAAAGGGGCAAAAGAGAGAGAGAAGGATTGAATTACAAAAATCAGAAATGAATGAGGGGTTATTACTGTAAAACTTACAGAAATAAAAATAATGATGAGAATACTATGAAAAAAATTGACAACAAATTTGATAAATAGATGAAACAGACAATATCCTAGAAAAGCCCAAATCACCCAAAAGGATGCAAGAACAAATGGAATTTCTGAACAGACCTGTCACACATTAAGGGAAATGAATTAGTAACCAAAACTTCTGCAGTGTAAGGTTTAAAATTAAGGCTCAATACTATGTGCTTCCTTGATATTTGGTAAAATCTGGAGACCCTTCAATGATATGAATGCGATTTCCCTCCTCACTCTACTCCTGGAGATAAAGTCTCCAGTCCAACAACTTTCACTATCAAAGAGGCAGGCACATTTCCTGCTTATTCCTGAGGGCTGAGTTTTGGTTCCCTTCTGGCCTGTGGAATTGTTCGAGCAAGCCAATCCCATCCTTTCTTGGAAGCCAGGGAGCACCTCACCCTATTGATACTACAGCTGCTGGTTACTTACACTATTCCTGAATGTAATCTCCCTGTGGTCCTGCATGAGGTGAGATGTCCTTTTCCCTCAGGATGTCGGTCTACCTGACTACTAAACTGCTGTAGATCTCATCTTCCCAGTGTTAGGTCTCATGAGTTCAGCTACCTCAAGACACTAGAACAGCAGTCTAGTCCTATTCACCAACAAGGTGAACAGGAAAAGCTTAAAACATCTTCCTACAAAGAAAAGCCTGCAAAGTGCTGTCTTCACTGGCAAATTCTTTAAAATGTTTGAAGGAGAAACAACACCAGTTCTTCACAACTCTTTCCAAAAATATTTGTAAATCATATATCTAATAAGGGACATATATCCAGATATATAAAAATATTTAAAACTAAAAAGAAAGAAGTAACCCAATTAAAAATCGAGTAACTGATTTAAATAGAAATCTCTCCAAATAAGATATGCAAATGGAAAATAAGCACATAAAAAGATGCCCAACATCATTAGTCATTAGAAAAATGCAAATCAAACCCACAAAATACCACTTTACAACTAGTAGGACGGCTACAATGGGGGAAAAGGATAATACAAGTGTTAGTAAGGTTGGGGAAAAATTAAAACCCACATACATTGCTGGTGGGAATGTAAAATGGAGCAACTGTTATATAGTCCAGATATTTATTTAAAAAAATTAAATTAAAAACTCAAAAGTAAAAAAAAAAAACACTAGCAAAATTATTTGAAAATATTAAACACAAAGGAGTAATTTCTAATATATGCTTCTTCAAATTAACAACATGTTATTTCACTTTTTTGCAATTAGATTTGTACACATTTAAAATATTTTTTAAAATCTAGTACTGATAACATGTAAATAAATATTACTCTTTGGAAGCCAATTTATTCTATTTTTCAAAATGTGAAATGCATGTGTGACCTATAATCTAACAATTCTGTATCTAGGATTTTATACTATAGGAATACTCACATATTTGCCAAAGAAAAACTTTTTTGTTTTTCTGAGGCAGTTTCCTTCTGTCACCCAGGCTGGAGTGCAATGGCAGGATCTCCCCTTATTTCAACATCTGCCTCCTGAGCAGAAGCTATTCTCATGTCGCAGCCTCCTTAGTATCTGGGATTACAGGCATGTGCCATCATAGCTGGGCTAATTTCTGTTTTTTTCAGGAGAGACTGGGTTTACCATGTTGGTCAGGCTGGTCTCAAACTCCTGGCATCAAGTTATCTGCCCCACTGGGCCTCCCAAAGTGCTGAGATTACAGGCATGAGCCACCACACCAAGCCCACAAACTACTCTTAATAGCATTATTTGAAATAGTAAAAATATAGAAATAACTTAGATTCCCATTAAAAAGGGACTAGTTACATGATATGAACTTCTATATCAGAAGCAAAAATAGAATGGCATAGACTTATATTTACAGATAGAAATATCTTTAAAATATATCATAAAATAAATAATGTAAGTTGCATAATTATATATGATGTAATAATAGTTATGAAATATGTATATATATGTGTTAATATGCATACACATACATTTATACACAAAGTATGTGTGTATTAAAAGGCATAGAAAAAAATTGATACATGTTTCAAATTGTTAGCAGTCATTCCTTTATAGTAGGTAGAGTGAGAACTGGTCAAGGTTGAGGTTCGTTTATTGATTTTACTTTCATCTATGTTAAGTCTTTTGATTGTGTTAATCTTTTTAAGGATCAGCAAGTTACACGGTAATTCACAAATTTAACACACAGGAAAAATGAGTTCTACCATCTCCTCTCCCTGAGGTTCCTTCCCACTCAGGTAAGACAAGGGAAGCAATGAGTATATACCAAATATCTTACACATTTACACACATGGCCCAGTAAGTAATATTTTGCAGATCTGGGGAACCTAAGAATACTCCAGCATACTGGATCAGCATTCTCACTTTAATTTCTAACCCCAAGACCAGTCCTATGACTATACTTAAAACAAATAATAAAATAAAATAATAGCATTTATTGTAACCTGATGATCTAAATTTAATCAAAACAATAGGAACAAATATTTTAGAATGAACTCTGTTTGCAACAAAGGACGCCTTAAACAAACAAGCAAATAAAAACTGCATTGCCTCCTCAAGAATTTCTCCCTTCATTGATCATTTCTCTAACAGTTGGAGACACTTTATACCAGAGCAATATCTCATTTTAGCATAATGTAATCTAGTTGTTTTCCTGACTGCTTTAAAACAATCTCTTCCACATCATCTAATGCAAGGTTCATATGTTAATTGAAACCAATGATATAGCTCATTATTTGCATATTTATTTGCTTATAGAGCCACCCAGGCACTATTTTGCAAGTATCCGAAGTGAGGTTTGGGCTGTGGCATCACCTTCTGTACTTTGTGGCCCTGGTCATGCTATGCCATGTTGAAAGCTCACAAACACCACACTCTGGGTATGCTCTGTCACTGTTCTTAAACTCATCCCCAGACTTCTCACCCTTACTCTCTCTTTCTTTACTGTATTTGATTTTGATGTGGTTATGTTAACACTTAGTCATCATCAGCTCAAAATTGTAATAGTCTGCAGTTTGCAGCCCTTCCTTAATTTAAGCAATTTAAGCATAAAATATACAGTTCTTTTTAAGTTTTTAATTTTTTCCACATTCTCTCCTATTACAAGACTTCCTACCAAACATTTATTTTTAATATTTATTTTACTTTAGTATTTATTTTTAATATTTTATCTTTAAATATGCATATCTACAAAATGTATGTAATTATACATTTTAATATTCTATAAATAACATTTAATTAATCATTATAATATGCAATTATATATCCATATATGTAATTATTATATATACATATACATTTTTTATTTGTAAAATATCTTGTAAATAATGAATTGATCTGAGAAATAACTTAAAATTTTGCAGGAATTGCTTTAATAAGAAAAAACTGGACTGTTAAAATTTGTGAATTTTTAAATTTATATTCATATACATTTAAAGTAAAATAAAAATTAAAATTAAAATAAAAACATACACACTATATATATATCATGATATACTTCTATTATTAGCATCATGATAGCAAATTCTTATAATCAGAAACAAAAGGAAAATTTTCATTTTTAAGCAGTAAGTTTATGTATATTATTTATAATTTGATATTAGTTTTGAGTGTAAAGTGTCTGATTCTTAGAAAATAAAAGCTCAATACATAATTTTGTGCCAAGTTTGAAAACTAACGATGTATACAAAGAGCTAGTACTAATGTTAGAAAACTTTTGATAGTACCAAGTTTGAAAACTAATGATTTATACAAAAATCTAGGACTAAAAACAGAAGAAAAGAGAATGTATTCACAGGGAGAGGAAGCAAGGGTAAGTTCCCAAATTTTTCAACATTAGAAAACTCATCATCAAGTCCCAAAGGGACTGCTATTATTTCACTATTTATTGGCATTATGTTAAATCATTCTAGCAAGCTTTTACTTGAATTATCTTTCTTAATTCTCACAACATATGCTGAAAACTATTATTATCCCCAAATAGAGAAATGGAGGCTTGAAAAGTTTAATAACTGAAAGCTCATACTCTTAGTAATGGTTAGAATCATTCTTCAAATACTGCTTCTCTGGCCTTAGGACCTGAGCTTTTAAACATATTTGAAACTAACTTTTGACAATTTGGCACAGAAAAAACACCAAAAATTTGGATTCAGAAAATCTAGCTATAAATCTCAGATTTTCCACACAGCACATTGATGAGCAACTCATTAATGCCTAAGCTTAAGTTTCTTGATTCATAACATAGTATAATATGCAATTAGACATGAGAGAATCTACCCCTGAAAGTAACTCTGGCTGCTCCAACAGACAGACTCTGAGGAGTCAGTAATTTAACATAAAAAAGTTTCATTCTGACTCCCTAAATTCTAAATAGGCATCCAAAAATGGTGAGCAGTTCTCCTCCATGTGTGTATTAGGGACCCAGGGTCATTTTACCATGTGATTCCATTATCCTCAATTCATAGCTCCTAACATAGCTCTGAGATTTGTCCCCATGCTAGATAAGACAAAACAGAGGTTCTTAAGGGTATATATCACCCAGGCAAGTGGCCACAGCTTACATAAGAGACACTGGAAAACATAGTCCAATTTCATACTCGGGAAAAAGAGGAATCCGACTGGCTGATTGGCTAACAATCTCCCCCTGTAAATATGTATTTACATATACAGACATTATATGTAAAAGTACTATTTTAAGTATTTAGTCTTAGTCATTGTCATTCCAGACCTTCCATTCTTGAAGAAGTCTTAGCTTTAAAGAAACGCATGTGGGGCTGGGCGTGGTGGTTCACGCCTGTAATCCCAGCACTTTGGGAGGTTGGGGTGGGTGGACCACCTGAGGTCCGCAGTTCGAGACCAGCCTGGCCAGAGTGGTGAAACCTCATCTCTATTAAAAATACAAAAAATTAGCAGGGCGTGGTAGCAGGCACCTGTAATCCCAGCTACTCAGGAGGCTGAGGCAAGAGAATCACTTGAATCCAGGAGGTGGAGGTTGCAGTGAGCTGAGATCATGCCATTGCACTCCAGCCTGGGCAACAAGAACAAAACTCCTTCTTTAAATAAATAAATAAAAAGAAACACATGAGATACATGAGCATTAACCCCTGTGTCTCCTTATTATATAGAAGAGGGTTGGTCTATGTTGAACCAAACGTCTCAATATGGAAAATCAAAAGATCCTCTGGATAGTTTATGACTTTCAGGAGACAGCTGCATGCACCCCTTCAAAGAAAAACAGATTTCTGTATCTAAACTAATAGTGGGAAAATCACTTTAATCTAGAGAATCCCCCCGCAGGAGACTATGCTATCTAAAATGTTTTTCTTTTTTCTTACGGAACGTCTTTCCATTCCAAGCCATACAAGATCTAATTCATGTTTGGAGAAAAAAAGAGAGGAAAGATAAATTTTAATTTCACATATAATTATCTTTGAGTGAGAAAAGCATGCGTCCATGCTTTACATATGTTTCGTCTCTTTCTAGATCGTTTCTTTTACTTTTTCTCTCTTATGATGTTTTAAATTCCCCTATTAGAGTACTTTTTCATTGCATTTTAATAATTAATTATTGCTGACATATAGGTATATCATTTTTAGCAATTTATACCAATGTCTTTAGTTATCATGCATATTTTTTTATTTTCATAGCAAAGGCCTTGTTCTGTTGACCAGTGGCATGATAATGGCTCACGCCTCCACCTTCCAGGCTCAAGTGATCCTCCCACCTTAGCCACTGGAGTATCTGGGACTTCAAGCACATGCCATCACACCAAGCTAATTTTTAAAATTTTTTGTAGAGATGTGGCCTCACTATGCTGCACAGACTGGTCTCAAACTCCTGGGCTCAAGTAGTCATCCTGCTTTGGCCTCCCAGGGTGCTGGGATTACAAGTATGTGAGCCACCACTCCTGGCCTTGCGTGATATTTATGAAGAGTATAACTACTCTGCATTATAAGTGAGACATATCTTATTTCATCATCTTTAGATATATAAATTACCTTGATTATTTGGACAAATCAAAGGATCAGAGGCAACAGAACATAACAGTTAAAAGCACAGGCTATAGTCCCCCTCCCTGAGTTTGAATGCATGACCTTCGGAAAGCTGTTTTACCTCCCTATGCCTCAGTGTCCTCATAGTAACTAGAAATAAAATTAGTGTAGATTTCATAAGATTGCTGTAAGTTAATATTTGTAAGTTGCTTAGAATAGTTTCTGGTGACAGGTAAGTGGTTGTCATATAAATAAACAAAATAAACTAGAAATTTAAACTAGAGAAACTGAGATATCTAAAAATTAGAGAGAAACTCCAATATCTAAAAATGTTCTAATGTATCTAATAACTAATATTCAAGAGATATTAATAATTATTTTATCATCACTTTGTAAGTGTATGAATTTGGATATATTATTATTTTCATACCTAATTTGTTTCATCTGTAAGAAAATTATAAAAATAGCTACCACTTCATTGGATTATTACAACAAAGGAACTGAAGTTTAAAGGCTTTAACTAAGTGGTGCTTGAACAGATGAAAAGACATGGGAGAGGGGCACTGATTACATAATAAAGGAAGCATTATATGGTTATTTGAACATATGAATTGCCCAGTAATTCATGGTGATGAGGCACCTGAACAATAATGTAGGAAAAAGAATTAGAATTCCACTATTACTTCTTATGTCAATATGAACCTATATATAAAAAGTGAAATACTTAAAATATTAGGCAAAAAATAGAAATGAACAAATTATATAATCTCACTAAATGCATAAAATTACAAAGAAAAAATGTATTTTACTCCAGTAACCTAATAAAACTTATGTACCAGATCAGAAAAATATCTGTTGGCTTGTAAGCATGTCGTATTATTCTCAGATTCTACAAATCACATCTTCTGCCTTTTCGGAATTTTTATTTAGCACGTTTTCAAATAAATTAACTTGTGAACAACTATAAGCAAGACCATAAGATGCGTTAAATCAGGAGTTCAAGTCGTGTTATGTCAATTCTAGAAAACACATGAAATTAGACTAAAAGTTGTTGAGAATAATATTAATTTATATTTGTGACACATTACCCAATGACACCAGGCTATACCTGTTTAAAATTACGTAAAAATTTTTACTGTTCCTTAGGAAATAAAGAGATTTATTTACAATGAGTTGAATCAAACATTTATGCTGTTTCCTACTTCTTGATCCATGTAATATTACATATCTACTATTAGACCCAGACATAAAAATGGCCCTCTAGGTTGTCCTTGCCAAATAACAGGAAACTGCAAAGCTGTTACATAATCCCGTTTGTCAGCATCTTTTATGATCCTCTCAGGCACTGCGTTTCATTTATTTTAGGATTTACTTTGCTGTGTCAATTTGGATGCTAATTTAATTTTCTAAATAGTTAATTCTGAGTTGTTCCTCAATTAACTTGCCAAATTATTGAAGTATGAATTATGCCATCAGGGATTGCTGTCTAAGTGAACAATCATGTTTTTGAAGCATTATACCGTCTGTTCATTCTGGCATAACAGATACAGCTTATTGAGTCATCAAACTTTTGGATGCTATTAACTTAAAATACAAAATCAAGAATCTAGAGTTTTGTCCGTTATGACAAAAGATCCCATAATGAATGTTAAGAAATGGCAACACCATGCAAGGTTGCAGCGGTTTGGTTAAATATGCCAAGTTCTTCATAATCATCTATATACCTGGAGATACTTATATTACTTCCATCTTCCCAAATTAATTTTATTTCTATTATGAATTTGCTAAACTACGCTTATCCTAGATACTTTATTCTTATTATTTTCTCTGCCTGAAAACGTGTACTTAGAATCGTCTGTGTTCTTCTTATTCTTTGGGTCCTAGCTCATTTTTTATATAAATATAAAACCTTTTCATTTTAGAGCAATTTTAGATTTACCAAAAAATTGCAAAGACAGTACAGAGAGTTCTCACATTCTCCATATCCACTTTCCCCTATCATTACATCTTCCATTACTGTGGTACATCTGTTATAGCTAATGAACCAATATTGACACATCATTATTAACTGAAATCCATACTTCATTCACATTTTCTTATTTTTTACCCAATATATTTTTTGTTGTTGTTTCAGGATCTCATCTCAGATACTTCATTACATTTAGCTATCGTGTGTTCTTTGTCTTCTCTTGACTGTGACAGTTTTTCAGGCCTTTCCTGTTTTTGATTACATTGATAGCTATGAAGAATCATGGTCAGGTATTTTATAAAATATTCTTCACATGAGATTTGTCTGTTGGCTTTTCTTATGATTACTTTAGGGTTCTGGGTTTTTGAGAGGAAGATGACCAAGATAAATTACCAATTTCATCATATAGAAATGGAACATAATACTGACATGACATCACTGTTTATGTTGACCTTGATCACCTGCTTGAGGTAGTTTGTCATGTTTCTCCCCTGAATAGCTATTCATTTTTTATCTCTTTTCCTTACTGTACTCATTGGAAAGAGGTCACTACAAGCAGCCCACACTTAATACTAATTCAGCATAATGTCTACCTAAGTTATTTGTAATTCTTCTGCACAAATTTGCCTCTTCTCTTCCATTTATTTACTTACTCAATTATTTATATCAGTACGGACTCACGGATATTCATTTTATACTTTTGTTTATAATCGAATACTACAATTACATATTTTGTTCCTCAAACTGTTTCAGCTTTGGCCATTGATAGCTCTTCTGGTTGGCTCCTGTGTTCCTTTCACACACTCTCATTATTATGAGCTTATTTTTTATTTGAGTACTTTCTTCTTTCAAGGTCATCTTAAATAACTTTTCTTTCTCAATCCTGGAATCAGCCATTTCTCTACAAATTCCCTCATTCCTTTTTTTAAGAAAATATTAAAAACCAAGATTTAGGCACTTGGTGTGGTCACTGATACTGGAATGTCATTGCCTCTGGGGTTCTCAACTGACAGAGCAAGGAAATATATGTGTGACTACTAACCCATGTACGCATACATATCGATAAATATGTCTATGTGAAACTATCTCTATTGAACTAAACATAAGTTTATATGTGGGCCCCTAACTCGAAAAATTATATTATCACATGAATTATTCTAGCTTCTACTAAATACTTACCTATAAACTAACATTCCAAAAATGAGAAACCTGGCTCTCACAATTCACCATTTATGTATTTAATTGTTCAATCATAGCACATATAATTATATACATAGCACATATATATAATTATAAGTATAGGGTTGTTTATACACTATTACATTATCATACAGATTAGCTTTACCACTCTAGAAAAAAAATCCCCTATGCTTCACCTATTCAGCTCACCGTCACTCTCCTAGAACTCCTAGAAAAACACTAATCTTTTTACTATTTCTATAGTTTTGCCACTTACAAAATGTCATAGTTTAATAGTAAAGTATGTAGCTTCTTCAGATTGACTTCAATATAATTTATTCATGTCTGTTTGTGGCCTATTTTCTCTTTCTATTGTTGAATCATATTCAATGGTAAGGATGTGAGAGGAGGTGCCAGCTGGGCTTCCTGGGCCGAGTAGGGGCTCAGAAAGCTGTGAAATGCACTCATTTCCTGCATCAGGACTTACTTTGGTCGTGGACGAATAATATTGAAGATATATGCTTAAAATATTCCTAACACCAGGAGTTGTGCATGTGTTTTCCTCCCCAAGGAAGCTGTAACAGTGAAAATTTTGCTGTAAGTTTCCCTGTGTCTTCTCTCCCTCTCTCCTTTCCCCCTCCCCCAAAACGAAAGTAAAAGGAATGTTAACTGCCCATTTTTCTGTGACCAGCGGACCTTATCTATACTTCCAATTCCAATTCCTTGTAAAAATACTTTGTAAAATCCTGTAAGATGCTATCTCCTTTGCCATGCCCTGCAAGGTCATAAAGTAGATAAAACCTAAGTTATAATTCCAGTTTTCCTCAAAATCTAAGACATGTCACAAAATAATTTACTGCTTTTTGTTTCTCACTCCTGTAACAAGCTTCCCACCTCACGCATCTCCTGCCTTAGTGAGTTTAAAAGGCAATCACCCAAACCAACAGTGGCTACCCATTCAGGACCCCTTTCACCCTGTGGAAGCTTTGTACTTTCACTCTGCTCAATAAAGCTTAGAGCTTTTTCTTGCTCTTGGTCCATGTCTCTATCACTCACCATGGTCAGCTTCTACACCAATTCTTTGGTGTGGCTAGGCAAGAACCTTAGACGTTACATCTTGGCGAGCCAGACAGGAGACTCCAGGTAAGGCATCTAGATCATCACGCAGTGAGTACGATTGAACCTCTTTCGTTTGCTATTCTGTCCTGTACTTCCTTAGAATTAGGAAGCAAATACCGGGCACCTGTCAGCCACTTAAAGGTGAATAGCACGGCCACCTGACTAAAGACACAGGTGTCAGGCTGTCTTGGAAAGGGCTCTCTAACAACCCCCGACCCCGTGGGGTCAGGAGCGTTGGTTTGTCCGGAACCAGTTCTAACTCTTTTGCTTTCCTTGGTGGTCCCGAAGTACACCTGGGAGTGCTCCGTAGAAGTCTTGTTCTCCCAGATATCCTGGTTGAGACCATGGCCCCACTAGAGGCTCCCCTTGCATGGTTACTGAGCATGAGATAGCCACATCTTCTGACTCCTGCTTCCTGGGTCCTATTAAACTTCTTTCCTCACCTCATAAGCAAAGTTATTCCAGCTAGGCAGGATCAAGATTCCCTGTTTAGAAGTCTTAAATTCTTGGGGTGGTGCCCAGAAGATCCCTGTTCATGGTGCCCTCCAAGGTTTAGGCAGCTGTCACCATTTGATGGCTCTTTTGGAGGACCAGTTCCCCACTATAGTGTATGGTCCCCCACATCAGGACAATTTAAAGACGGGTCTGTAATTTTCACGTGGATAGTAGAAGCCTTAGGGCATTTTCTCCATTGCTGCCCAAATAAACTTTCCCCTTCCTTGGGGCCTCTCAAGTACAATCCGTGGTGCACAGGCACGGGTCTTAGAGCCGTTGTATTGCTGTTTCAACCATTCAATAATTGGTACTGGATGGAAGAAAATATAGTCAGTTGGGACACAGGATACTGGTACCGCTTCGAGAGTGGGGGCTTACTCTTTTGATGGCAAGTGAGGACAGAAGGCTGTTCTGTACAGCAGCTGTTCTCTCAGCCCTGACCTAGAGGACATCCACACCCGCTTTAAGCTTACTAAGCCTCCTGTCGCTAATTCAGAGATTTCAGCTTGAAGGACAGTTTTGTGGCCAGGCCCACATAAATTGGGCCTCAGCATGCAAGCATCAGTGGTGCCTCCGACCCAGGCCTTGACACTCTGGAACAGGTAGGATGCACTGGCAGAAGGACCACAATAAATCAAACAGTCTTTGTGCCCCGTTTAGTGGTCAATGGCTGCACAGCAGGGGAAAAGGGAAGTTTCCACCCCTTAGGTAAGCATGGTTAAATCCAGTAGACGGAGAGCTCAGGAAAAGTAGCCATACGCTTTGAGCACAATTGGACCTGACCCTTAGGGGACGCTCTAAGGGAAGATGAGTCCCAGGACTAATCAGGGGTGCGGGCATCCCTGTGTTTAAAATTCCAGATGGGCACCACATCTTCAAAACCGGACATTTCCTTAAGATGTATTCTGAATAACTAGGACAAATTCAACCTTGAAACCTTAAAAAAGCAACAGCTGATTTTCTTCTGTACCACTGCCTGGCCACAGTATTCCTTACAAAATGGAGAAACTTGGCCTCCTGAGGGAAGTATTAATTATAACATTCTTCTACAACTAGATCTTTTCTGTAAACAGGAAGGTAAATGGAGTGAAGTCCCTTATGTACAGGCTTTCTTTGTCCTTTGTGACAATACTGCCCTGTGTCAAGTCTGCAAGCTTTGCCCAAATGACAGAGGCCCACAATTGCCTCCATACTCAGGGCCTCTTCCCTCAGTCCCACTCTCCTCCCCCACTGACTCTCTTCCATCCAGCCCCATCAAAGTGTTAAAGTCACACTAGAAAGAAAATGTAAACTCTGCAAGCCAGGCACCCAAACTATGTCCCTTACAAACAGTAGGAAGAGAATTTAGACCCATTTACGTGCATGCCACTTTCTCACTCTCAGATTTAAAACAAATAAAGGCAGATTTGGGGAAATTCTCTCATGATCCTGATAACTATATAGATATCCTGCAAAGATTAGGGCAGTCATTTGATCTAACATGGAGAAATATCATGTTACTTGTTGATCAGACCTTAAGTCCTACTGAAAAGGAAGCAGCTTTAACAGCAGCCCAGCAATTAGGGGATCTGTGGTACCTTAGCCAGGTAAATGATTGAAAGGCCCTGGAAGAGAGGGAAAAATTCCCCACAGGGCAACAGGCAGTCCCCACTGTAGACCCTCACTGGGATACTGACTCAGATCATGGAGATTGCAGCCACAGGCATTTCCTAACTTGCATTTTAGAAGGGTTGAGGAAGACTAGGAAAAGACTCCGAACTACTCAATGCTATCCACAATTACACAGGGAAAAGAGGAAAACTCCTCTGCTTTTCTAGATAGGCTAAGGGAGGCCCTAAGAAAACACACCTCCCTAACTCCGGATTCCCTGGAAGGCCAATTTATTCTAAAGGATAAATGTATCACCCAAGCAGCAGCCGATATTAGGAGAAAACTCCAAAAGTGTGTCATAGGCCCGGAACAAAATTTGGAGGCATTATTAAATCCGTCAACCTCAGTATTCTATAACAGGGACCAAGAGGAACAGGCCGAAAGGGAAAAGCAAGATAAGAGAAAGACTGCAGACTTAGTCATGGCCCTCAGACAGGCAGACCTTGGTGGCTCAGAGGGAACCAAAAGAGGAGCAGGCCAATTGCCTAGTAGGGCTTGTTATCAGTGTGCTTTGCAAGGACACTTTAAGAAAGATTGTCCAAGCAGAAATAAACTGTCCCCTTGCCCATGTCCAATATGCCAAGGCAATCACTGGAAGACACACTGCCCCAGAGGATGAAGGCCCTCTAGGCCAGAAGCACCCAACCAGATGATTCAGCAACAGGACTGAGGGTGCCCAGGGCAAGCACCAGCTCATGCCATCACCCTCACAGAGTCACGGGTAAGTTTGATCATGGAGGGCCCGGAAGTGGACTTCCTCCTGGATACTGGCACTTACTTCTCAGTTTTAATCTCCTGCCCCAGGTGACTGTCCTCAAAGTCTGTTGCTATCCAAGGAATCTTAGGACAGCCTGTAACCAGGTATTTCTCCTGCCTCCTCAGCTGAAATTAGGAGACTTTGCTCTTTTCACATGCCTTTCTTGTTATGCCCTAAAGTCCCACACCCTTATTAAGGAGGGACATATTAGTCAAAGCTGGGGCTATTATCTACATGAATATGGGGAACAAATTACCCATTTGTTGTCCCCTCCTTGAAGAAGGAATCAGCTCTGATGTCTGGGCATTGAAAGGACAATTCGGAAGGGCAAAGAATGCCCATCCAAGTTCAAATCAGGCTAAAAGACCCCACCACTTTTCCTTGTCAAAGGCAATATCACTTAAGGTCTGAAGCTCACAACGGATTACAGGATATTGTTAGACATTTAAAAACTCAAGGGTTAGTAAGAAAATGCAGCAGTCCTTGCAACTCCCCAGTCCTAGGAAAACAAAAACCAAATGGTCAGTGGAGACTAGTGCAAGACCTCAGAATCATCAGTGAGGCACTAATTCCTTTATATCCTGCTGTACCCAACCCTTATACACTGCTCTCTCAAATATCAGAGGAAGCAGAATGGTTCACTGTTTTGACCTCAAAGATGCCTTCTCCTTCATTCCCCTGCACTCTCCCAGTTCATGTTGCTATTCCGTTAATCAGTTGAGAATCATTATTGAAAATGTCAAAGAAATAAAAGAACAGATAAAAAGTAGGAAAAATGAGCTTAAACACTCAGGACCCTGGAATATGTTTAACCGATGGATACCTTGGCTCCTCCCCTTTCTAGGACCTGTGACAGCCATCCTACTATTACTCGCCTTTGGCCCTTGCATTTTTAACCTCCTTGTCAAATTTGTTCCCTCCAGGATTGAAGCCATCAAGCTACAAATGATCTTACAAATGGAACCTCAAATGAGCTCAACTCACGGCTTCTACCGACGACCTGTGGTTCAACCCACTGGTCCCTCGATTAGCCTAGAAAGCTCCCCTCTGGAGAACACCAAACTGCAGGCCCCTTCTTCGCCCCTAATCAGCAGGAAGTAGCCGAAACGACTGCCGCACAGTTTCCAACAGTAGTTGGGGTGTCCTGTTTAGAGGCAGGACTGAGAGGAGGTGCCAGCTGGGCTTCCTGGGTCAAGTAGGGACCCCGAAAGCTGTGAAACTCACTCATTTCCTGCATCAGGACTTACTTAGTCCTGGATGAATAATGTTGAAGATATATGCTTAAAATATTCCTAACACCGGGATTTGTGCATGTGTTTTCCTCCCCAAGAAGGCTATAAACAGTGAAAATTTTGCTGTAAGTTTCCTTGTGTGCTCTCCCCCTCTCTCCCTTCCCCCTCCCCCGAAACTAAAATAAAAGAAATGTTAACTGCCCATTTTCCTGTGACCAGAGGACCTTATCTATGCTCCCAATTTCAATTCCTTGTAAATATACTTTGTAAAGTCCTGTAAGATCCTGTCTTCTTTGCCATGCCACTGCAAGGTCATAAAGTAGATGAAATCTAAGTTGCAAATCCAGTTTTCCTCAAAATCTAAGACTTGTCACAAAATAATTTAAAAACAAAGGCACAAAATGCCTTTGTTTCTTGTTCCTGTGACAAGCTTCCAGCCTCACACATCTCCCACCTTAAAGAGTTTAAAAGGCAATCACCCAAAACCAACAGTGGCTACCTGTTCCGGACCCATTCCATGCTGTGGAAGCTTTGTACTTTCACTCAGATTAATAAAGCTTACGTGTTTTTTTTCTCGCTCTCGGTCCATGTCTCTATCACCGGCCGTGGTCAGTCACCACACCAATTTTTTTTTGCTGTGGCTAGGCAAGAATCTTAGGCGTTACAGATACACCACAGTGTGTTTATAAAAATTCACTTATTGAAATACATCTTGGTTGCTTTCAGTTTTTAGTGATCATGGGGGAAAAAAAGCTGCTTTATACATCCATATGCATATTTTTGTGCAGAAAAACACTTCCTTTTTTTTTTTTTGAAATGGAGTCTTGCTCAGTCTCCCAGGCTGGAGTGCAGTGATGCCATCTCTGCACACTGCAACCTCCACCTCCTGGGTTCAAGTGATTCTCCTGCCTCAGCCTACCAAGTATCTGGGACTACAGGCACATGCCACTACACCGGGCTAATTTTTTTTTGTATCTTTAGTAGAGACGGGGTTTCACCGTGTTAGCCAGGATGATCTTGATCTCCTGATCTCGTGATCCACCTGCCTCGGCCTCCCAAAGTGCCGGGATTACAGGCTTGAGCCAGATTTAAATGTCCTTTGTATTTTTGAATTTTGCAAAAATATTTTTTTGTAATCTGTCATTTGTGTTTTGATTCTCTTAACAGTGTCTTCTGCGGAGCAGATGTTTTAAATCTAATACAAACTAAATTTTTATTTCAGTGATGATGTAACCAGCAGTGAATCCATACAGGTCTGCAGCAAACTTGAGTCCTTGCTTCTCAGAGGAAAGAATTCGGCCAAGGGGCAGAAATAGGTTTAAGGCAGAGGCAGAGACTGAGGCAAATTTTAGAGCAGGAGCAAAAGGAAGCAAAGTACATGTAACCACCCAATGGGTTCATCTGGCCCACTGCCTAGACAGAGCCAATTTATCAAGACAGAGGAATTGCAATGGAGAAAGAGTAATTCACATAGAGCTGGCTGTGTGGGAGACAAGAGTTTTATCATTACTCAAATCAGTCTCCCCAAAAACTCAGGGATTGGAGTTTTTAAGGATAATTTAGCAGATATAGACTTGGGAAGTAGGGAGTGCTCATTGGTTGGGTTGAGAATGAAATCATAAGGTGTTAAAGTGAGTTCTTCTTGCTGACTTCTGTTCCTGGGTGGGACTGCAGAATTGGTTGAGCCAGATGATTGGTCTGGGTGGTGTCATCTGCTGCATCAGAATGCAGGGTCTTGCAAAATATCTCAAGTACTGATTTTAGGTTTTACAGCAGTGATGTTATTCCCAGGAGCAATTTGGAGAGGTTCAGACTTTTGCAGTCAGAGGCTGCAGGGCCCTCAAACCATAACCTCTAATCTTCTAGCTAATTTGTTAGTCCTACGAAGGCAGGCTCATCCCCTGGCAAGAACGGGTTTTATTTTCTTTCAAGAAAGGGCTACTATCAATTTTTTTTCAGAGATTAATCTATAAATTCCTTCCCAAGGGTAGTTCGACCTATGCCCAGGAATGAACCAAGACAACTTAGAGGTTAGAAGCAAGATGAGTTGGTTAGGTCTGATCTCTTTCACTGTCATAATTTCCTCAGCTATGATTTTTGCAGAGGCCATTTCACACATTTTGAAGAAGGGCCAACCTGGTAACTGGAGAGATACAAGTGCCCCACCCAGCCTTTGGCTTGGGATTTTTATAATTGGCTTGGTTCTGGGATTTGCGTTTCTCCTCCCTTGAGGCAGGCTGTTGCTCACCTGACCCATGCCCAGTGTCAGTCAGCACTTGGGAGGGTGACTGCATGCATATTGCATTTACTGAGGTTGTGCACGGTGTTCTCTAGCGTTGATTTTCCTGTACCAGTCCATGCCTCCAGAGGAAGGTCATACATTTTTCATTTTACCTCTCAGTACACATGCTCGAGCCTGCTCGCCCAGCTCCTGAGATCTTACTGGGAAACTGCTGATCACCAACTCCAGGTATTTTCTCTCTCTGGGAATACTGTCTTCCCAGGGTGCCAGCTGCAACAAATTATCATTTCAGAGAGACAGTTTAGCAACTGCCTGACCATCACCTGATGATCACATGACATTCCTTGGGGTGGTGTGCTGTGGTGCTCTCCTTCCTGCTTATGTCTGCAACCACATACTCTAACAATGAAACTTTCAGTATTGCATCTTCCATGTATTTCCCAAAATGCTGTCTATACCCCTATAATAAGAGATGTTCACTATACCCTTTTTTTTATTACAAGCTGTTTTTATGTCTTCATTAACCTATACATTCATAATCCCTTTGCTAATACTAAAACAGATTTGATGTATATATCTAATTAGCATGTTTAAATACAGAGCATTTATAAAACTGCCATGACAAGCCTCTCTCTGCTTTTTTTTTCTTTAAATCTTCTTTTGGTTAAAAGATTTTGTTAAATCCCTCATCTCTCTATCTATGCAATGAAAGTATTTCCATTTCTTGTGGTTTAAGACCTGTTATAGACCACTTTAAAAATAGGACAATGGGTATTCAGAGATACTTTTCTGACTACTCCCCTATTTTCCACACAGAATTATGTAATTAATATTACAAGAAATTCTGGCCGTCAAATAAATAGAAATATTTAGGGGTATCATTAGGAGCGGGTCAGGACTGGAATTTGTTGTAAGGTTTTATATATCAGATTTTAAAAACACCAAATGAAATGGCTATTTATTAGTGCTGAGAGGTACTATTAAAAGGTACAGGGAAGTAGAACAAAATAGTCATAAAGCACCATCTCAAATAAAACAGTTCCTATGAAAATATTATTAAGCAAAAGAAGGGCTAGAGATTTGTAAAATATACATTTTATTATTTTTTAACACAAAGTATTAAATGCATTCATTTAAAAGAACAAATACTATTTAAAGGTATTTTAGAAATACTCAACATGAATATGTGAATTTTAAATCATGTTGATAATTATTAAATTATAGAAATATGTGTCTGAAAGTTTTCTGAGATATTAAAGCCCCCATGGTGTAACTGGTCTTGGTATTATTGCTTTATTTTATTCTGGGAATTCTGTGTTTGATGGAAATGTGGATTCAATTGAACCAAATGTGTACTGTATATGTAAGCATTTATGACTATTGATTTTATTTTGGAAAACTTTCTAGTTGATACTAAGTGAGTGAGAAATTTCCCTATAATGCCATATGAAAATCCCCTACAAATCTACCTCGCATGCTAAACTGGAGCTAACATATAATGTTGGACTTGCAGAGGAATGATTCTTAGAGTTTAGGTTTGGAATCATTTTTATTGCAAAAGGATAATATTGAATCAGCACAAGCTGTTCTTGTTAAATACTTTCATAGAATTCCCACAAATATTTCTTAGTTTTTGAAGACATTTCTTTAAGTTCATAGGTTGGAGACAAGCAGAATTTCTATGTTGCGGTCTGGAGACAGAATTCTTTCTCATCCAGGGGAGCACAATCTTTTCTCTAAAGGCCTTTAACTGATTGGCTAAGGTCCATCCACATTATAAAAGTTAATCTGCTTTACATAATGTCTACTGATTTAAGTTAGTCACATCTAAAAACAAACACAAATTTCACAATAATATCTAGACTGGTTTTTAAAAAAGCAACTTGGCACCATACCCTAGCCAAGTTTACACACAAAATAAACTGTCACAGGCAGAGACCCCCACGTTTCATTCTCTCACTTCCTTCAATTATTGACAAGTACTTTCCTGACCAGCTTGTTTAAAATTTAACCTACACACCTCCATGCCACCTTTCTTCAAATTCTCTTTATTCTCATTTTCCATTTTATATGTTTTTTTTTTTCACAGAATTTATTGCTAGTGGACATAAACTATATTTAACTTATCCACTTAGATATCTCCAACAAAATGTAAACTCTAAAAGGGCAAGGAATCTTGTCAATTTTATTTACATAGAAATGTCCTTGACGTTTGATAGGTTCTTAATAAGTACTTGTTGAATTAAGTAATTGAATACTGCATAAAATTTGATTATTGGAACTCCTACTTACTAGTTGCACAAATTTGTGAAGTCACTTAATGTTCTCAGGTTTTGCTTTATTCATGTGGAAAAGAGTTATTGAAATATATTATTTGACTGTACACTAAGTATAGTTCCTAATCCAATAGTATTAATGCTAGAATTACCATTATTTGATACCAGACATAAATTCAGAGACCTGTGACACTGCTTTGAATTCCTTTTCATTTGACCATCCCCAACTGGCTCTGCCTCAGTCCAGACAAGGGAAAAAAATAGACCTTAATACCACTGATGGTCAGTTGATAGATAATCAAGAGTTAATTGATAATAAATAGGTTTTGGCTTTTCTGTTTATTGGAATTGTTTAGGTATGTTATTCTTATGGTGTAAGACAGTATGTCTAAAAAGGTGGTGGTAAGATTACTAAACACTGAAATTATTATTTTAGATTCAAGAGGATAAGAGAAGATACAGAGGCAGTATTATAGAGTTGTTATAAATCCAGACCTGAATTTAGATTTTCTAGACTCAAATTCTAGTTTCATTACTTACCAGCTATGTGATTTAAGTATCTTACGTAAACTCTAAGCCTCAGTTTCCTCAAATATAAAATGGAATGATAAATGCATCTACCTCATAGGGTCACTATAGATTTTAGGACAGATGATGTTTGGAAGGTACTTAGCACAACATTTAGCTCAAAATCGTTAAAAAAAAAAAAAAAGTTTTTCTTCTTGTCATTGCTGACATTACTCTGTCAAATGATCATCTTCAAAACTGAGGAAAAAGTCAGGACATAAATTCAGTTACTCTGAGGATTTTTACCACAGCAACGTCCTTACCTTAAGGAACACTCTATATTGCCTTCCCCCTATAAAATATTTTTGGTATAAAATTAAACAACCTATTTATTAATATTACACTATGTGCCAAATCCTGTGTTCTGTGCATTAGTGTAAGTTTTGAAGGTGGGTGTACCATGCAAAAATATTTGTGACATAGTCACTTAATGTAAGAAGTTCCTATGAAAATGTATAATGTAAGACAAGATATGATAATGGGATATGAGAAATATATTTCAGGCATAGCTAGTAGAACTAGATCAGTCCCAGAAACTTCTTTTAACAGATAAACTGGGTTGGTTTCACGGAAAAATTTTCAGTCCACAAAGACAGAGATGTAGTTCAAGCACCCTACAGTGAAATTAAAACTATTTGAGAATATAAATGTTAAAGGCTGCAGCTGTCAAATTTCATAGAAGCAATTATTCTATCTGATATCTTGAAAGTGATCTAACTCACATATTGATACCCCATTGACATGACCACAGACCATGGCCTCCCCAGGGATTCTGCCAGGCAGCAGCAGTGGTCCCAGCCTTAGCCAGTAAGCCAAAAATAATAACTACCCATGAGTTGATGTTTGGAGTTAGTTTTAGATGGAGGTGAGAATTTATCTCTTTTTTGTTTCCGGTCTCAGAAATAGTGCACTTAATCTCAACATTCCTGGTTAACCATGCACAAAGTTGGCAGATTTATTGTTCTATCTATGTGCTTTGGTTTCATTTGTGTTAGATAATTTATTTTCTGTTTAAATAAAAGAAAGTCACCTTCAGAATTTAGAAAATGAAGTATTAAATTATAAGCTTTTATATCAGAAATCTAAGAAAAATATTTTAATTTTTTACTTATCTTTATTGAATAACTTAATCCTTCAAGCAATGATAAATTTTTATATTGCTCTTAGAAAGATGATTAATGATATCTGTTAAAATTTTTAAAATTACATCATCATTAAAACAACAATGTCATTACTGAGGCATTATCTTATATTTAAAAACACTAATGATTAAAGACGTAGGCACAGGATGTTATTTATTATGACTATTTTTATTAAAATAAGTAAAATTGCAAAAAGTAAAAAAAGAAATTAAATACCCATCACTAAGTGAATTAGTGAATAAATTAATAAATATATGTCCATATCAAAAGATACTTTGCAGCAGCCATTTAGAAGAGGAATTGGACCTCTATTACCAGCAATTTGATTAACTAAACCGATGTTAAAAACCTTTTACTAACAACTCCAATGATAGGTGGTAATAGATGCTGAATTAAAAATGTGGTTTTCTTTTTAAAAACTATTATAGCTTAAAATGAAAGAAACAAAAAACAAAAATTCAAGTACCAAAGCAATGATCATGATGAAAGCCAAAGCAATAGGTGTGTGAGCTGGTGTTTCTGCAGCCATGAAAGAGGTTTGGACTCCGTAATGTTGAGAAGGTTAGGTTTCAACCTTTACCTCCTCCAGGAAGAGGAGATTAAAGCCCAGATACACAGGAGGTATGGAGTTACAACTTAAGTCTCTGAAAAAACAAAGACTGTTGGAATGGATATAATTCTAGATAAAGAATAAATCAATAATTTGATATATGAACCCAAAAAGTATACAATAAATCTAATGTTTCTTGCCAATCTGAGTAGAAAGAAATTATCCCATGGAAAAGTGAAATCATACCCCACAGAGTTTAGAGTCCAAATGTACTCTACCCAGTTGTCGTAAAGAAACCCCAAGTCAAAAAGCATTATTAAAAACTTGTGCCAAACAAGTGATGCCCCTGGACAAAATCAAAGTCGAAATTGTCCTAGCATGATATTTCAGAAACAAACATCATGTGGAATCCTATAAATAAAAAAATAAATAAAAAGTGTACCTAAAAATAAGTTCACAGAAAAAATTTTTAAATATGTAATGAAACAAAACACCGTGTGTAGAGATAGAAAATGCAACAAATAAAAGGATTAGGACGCTCAAAAAATGAAGTACAATAATTTGCATTAGGCTAATAAACAATTATGTGCAATATTATTAGCAATATACTTTCAAAGTGTAGAATCCACAAGGAAGAAAATTGGGAGGCCAAAGTGGATCACCTGAGGTTAGGTGTTCAAGACTAGCCTGGGCAACATGGCAAAACCCTGTCTCTACTAAAAGCACAAAAATTAGTCGGGCACGGTGGTGCGTGCCTGTAATCCCAGCTACTCGGGTGACTGAAGTAGGAGAATCGCTTGGACCAGGGAGGCGGACGTTGTGGTGAGCAGATGTTAGGCCACTGTATTCCAGCGTGGGTGACAGAGTTAGACTTCGTCTCAAAAAAAAAAAAAGAAAAGAAAAAGAAAGAAAGAAAGACAAAAGCTAATGAGCCTGTTACAAATTGTTTATTTTGTTTTATTTTTTTGAGATGGGGTCTCGCTCTGTTGCTCACTCTGTCACTGCAGCCTCGATTGCCCAAGCTCCACTATGCCTGGCTAAATTTTTTTTATTATTATTTTTCAAACAGGGTATCGCTATGGTGCCAAGCCTAATCTCAAACTCCTGGGCTTCAAGTGATCCTCTTGTCTTGGTCTCCCAAAATAATGGGATTACAGGCATGGGCCACCACACATAGCATGTTACACATATTTTAAACACATGAGTTAGAGCTGCACTAGGAACTTGAAGGTGACAAGAAAAGGAAGAAAAGAAAAGAAAAAAGAAAAAAAAAAAAGAAAGAATTTTTTTTTAAGAAAAGAAGCATTAAATGACCAATGGGGATTCTTGTTCGTCACATTTCTACACTGCTTAAACTTTATTTATTCTGGAATTCTCATATAATGTAAGTTGCACAAGTATAAATTTCTTATATAATAATATATATTGCACATAAATAAGAGGTACATATTATAATATTTTAGGTCCACCGATATAGCTCCCTTTTAAAAAAATACATACCAACATACATACCGACACACACACACACACACACACACACACACACACACACCCATTAGCTCCAGACATACCTACAACCCAATGAATACAAAAACACTGATTTCTAAAAGGAGGCAGTGTATTCAAGTCATATTCTTGTCACTGTCTTTTTTTGTTTCTATTTCTTAGTTCAGATTTCCTTCTTAGCACTTGTAATTATCAAGGATGAATAAGGGGTCACATAATTCATTTCATTAAAGATGCAATTAGATATTTTGCTTTCTCATTGTGAGACTGATTACTGTGACTTTCAGGCAGTTGAGGGTGTCTTTATTTGGATTTAAAGCTAGTGCTAGACCTTTAATGAAGCTGTTAACAAACCTATATTCAATCTTTTAATTTTATGGAAGATAATATTCTTCCACAGACATGAGTAGGAGCCATTCTTTCTTAACAGGATGCTCTAGCAAAAATTATGTGAGAGTCTCTGGAATCACATCCTGCTGCTACTAATATTAGCATCTATGTATTCAATCATTTTATCGATGCATGAGTCTGACTCAGCCTTCTAAAGCTTTTGCAGAGTAAAGAACTAGTTTGATCAAAGCACCATTTCTTGTGATAGGTTCTTCAAACTTATTTTCACTAATAAATAATCGTTTTTCAGGAAGAAGTTTGCCAAAGCATAGTTGCAGAAGTTACAGACTTTGGTCTTTAAGAAGATCAATGCACACTAGGCATTCCTCCTATAAACGCAATTCTTTTCTGCAACTTTGAACTGTTATTCACTTAGATTTTAGTGACTTCAGTGTTATTCTTTCTATACGGATGCCAAGCCTAGATTTCTTCTTTTGTTTTAAATCAGGCAACATCTTTTCTCATATTCATTACCTCCATTTACATTTATATCCACTCGAAAAATACAATACAATGTTAAGCAAAGTGAAATAGAGATTACTATGCCATCTGGGGAAAGAATAAATCAGTATTTCTGTCTGGAGAGACCAAAAAAAAGGAGTTTATATAAGTTACATAATTTAACTTAATGAGGTCACCAGACACAAACTACAAATAACAATATTTCAAAAACCACAGGCATAATTCTTAAAAGATACAGCTATTTTAGCCTCTGGAAAGAGAAGCAGAACATTGTTAATTATAAACACTTTTTCTGGGACAATAATGTTTCTGCTATGGGTGGCTTCAATTAGATTTGGGGAAAAAATTCTGTACTTCCCTTTTAAGAGATGAGTCACGCAATTAAAACTTCTCTATTTCTTTTCTGTCCTCATTGTTCTCCAGAATTAGGAATAGTAACAGTCCTGAAATCGTGGATTTCCTTATCTAGAAAATGCAATATCTTCCCTTCCATTTGTCTTAAAATATTAGTACTGTTCTTCCTTATTGATAGGTGGGTTCTATGGAATTTGTATGAGTTATAAAAAGCTATGCATCGGGATGGATGATTTTTTTTAAAACGGTCTCCCATAAGGTTACTGCAGCACTTGAAGGAACATGGCTTAGCAAGCAGTTACCTTTGTGCAATGCAAATATTCTTTACTAGTACTTGACTGCCTTGTTAAGATTTATTCAGTTTCACTACTTATTAATTGTACTTATGATTGACATGGTGAATCAATTCTCTTGCTTTATAACTAAACAGTTGCTTTATAACTAAACTTTATAGTTATAGTTCTGTTTTATAGCGACTTCTGTTGCTTTATAACTAAATAGTAGTTTTATAACCAAATACCACAAAATTAGCAGCTTCAAAACACATACACATATTATCCAAGTTACTGTAGATCAAAAGTCTGAAGACTCCTTACCTGGGTCATCCACTCAGAGTCTTACAGGCTGAGAGCCAGGGCTGCATTTTCATCTGAGGCTTGAGGTCATCTGTAAGCTCACATGGCCGAATTCACTTCCTTGAGGTCAAAGAATGAAGGCCCTACTATTGAAAAGACAAGAGGGAGAAATGATCAAACAGGACCAAATGAAAGCTCTAGAAATGACAAAATAACTCAATTAGATATACAATGAATGAGATTACCAGCAGACAAAAATAAAACAAAAAGAAAAATATTAAACTGAAAAGCAAGTCAAAATAAAATGCAGAGATTGAAGAGAAAGAGATGTCTAAAAAAGATGAAATAAAGTAAAAAACAAAATGGACTTCGTGACATGGAATAATGGCCTATCATATTGGAAGGAATGAAGACAAAGGGGATTGGGCATAATTGCTAATCATTTTCAAAAAATGTTGAATATTAGTTACAAAGTTAGCAAGAAGATAAATGTTAAAGTATATCAACTAAATATATTAACTATAGATTCAAGAAGCATTATAGGCCAGGCACAGTGGCTCGTGCCTGTAATCCCAGCACTCTGGGAGGCCAAAGCGGGTGGATCACCCGAGGTGAGGAGTTTGAGACCAGCCAAGCCAACATGGTGAAACCCCATCTCTACTAAAAATACAAAAATTAGCCAGGCATGGTGGCACATGCCTGTAGTCCCAGCTTAAAGGGAGACTGAGGCAGGAGAATTGCTTGAACCCAGGAGGCAGAAGTTGCAGTGAGCTGAGATGGCACTACTGCACTCCAGCCTACACAGCAACAGAGCAAGACCCCATCTCAAAAAACACAAAACAAACAAAACAAAAAACCTTGCACAAGATACATATGAAATCATAAGAATCATAAATATTCTAGAAAATGTATTAATATGAAAGACAAAACAATTAAGTGAAACCAAAGTAAAACATAAACATATTACTTCACAAATAGCAGAATAGCAGCACACAAACTGCTGACTTCTCAACAGAAATCATTGTAGCTGGAAGACTATAGAATGATGTCTCAAACCACTGAATGAGGATAACTGTATTATAAGAATTTTACATCCAAATTGAGAGAGGTGATATTGAAAGACCCAAGTTAAGAAAAATACTAAATACTAAATAGTACTCTTCGGGGAAATGTAGAGGTATAACACAGGTTATATTGATTAATCTGAATTAGTCTAAATAAATATTGACTGTAAAATAACAATAATAGTATTTTGGGGTTTTAAGTATATAGTTTTGTAAAACAACTTTTACAGAAAAAGGATTAAAAATTAATAGGGTATTCCACAGGCCTTCAGTTTGCCAAAAAAAAAAAAAGTAATTTTAGAAACATAACAAATCTTAAGAATGTGCATTATAATCTCTAGAGTGACCAATAAACTAAAAAGGCAAGTCCACATTAATGGTGAAAGACAAAATTATTTCCTCAGATCAAGAACAAGGCAAGGATGCTCATTCTCACTATTCCCATTTAATGATATTCTCGATTTAACAATCATCAATGATGTGATACTCAACATGAAATGAATAAATAATAACCTGTTGTTGTATCCATGAGAAAGGTAGTCTCATAAGAGAGAATCTTAATTCAGATGATCAATAAATTCCTAAATTTAGAAACACGACTTCTTTGAATTGAACCAAATGATGAATGCCCCAATAGGACCTTTTCACTGTTTGTGGGCAGACACTGCGGTATATACTTTTCATTCATCATCTCACTGAATAGTAATAAATTCAAGTATTTTAAGATGACAATAGTAGATGTTTAAAGAGGTTAGAGAATTTTTCCAAGGCTACAACAGATAATAAGTCAAATAATTCAGATTCAAGGTAGGCAGTGTCATTTTAAATTCTGAATCTTTAACCACTATCATTTTCCTGAATCTACTGTCCTTTATTATCACTAGCAAATTGGTTCAACTCAGTTTACACATTTTTAAATTTGGAAAGTATACCTTCTCTAAAAATGGTGACAAATAAAAGAAAGTTAAATCTAAATTTAACTGTATTTCATCAGTTTAAATGACCTTACACACACTGTTCATTCTCATAACCAAGTGCCTTCTTTAAATGCCAAGAATATGCCTACCAGTGGATCTAAACTTGAAGGATTTATCTTAAATATATACAATTAGAAGAGTAAACAGTTCAAAATATTCCTAGGGGTGGTTAGAATTCAGAGAAAATTATTCTCTCTAGCTTGTACAATTTTGACTTGACTCTCTCTTCCTCAGCCCATTCTTTCAATATCTAGGACTGTTGACCTGAAACATCTGTTGGCTTCTCCATCACACCTCACAAAAGATAAATATGGCCTAACGTTTGTCTCTGAAGTTGTTTTAGCTAATTGCCTCAACAGGAAGAGAATTTCAAAGAGATTCTGCCAGATTTCCTATGCATGGAAGCATAACCAGATAAAAATAAAATCCCTCATTCATCTGTGTGCATTACTTAAAAAATATGCCACCTACTGTGCACAGAAAATAATCTGGCAACTCTAGACCAATTAGTAGGGCCAATTACTTGTGATTTGGGATGTAAATAATTTCACAAAGTTCCACCAATGAACACTGTAATCCTTTGACCTTGTCAAGGAAGCACAAAATACTGTTGAGCCGAGATACATATTTATTTGTTTTTCACATACAGTGAGCGCTAAGAGGGTCAAATGAACAGAGTTCTCTCCCCTTTTTTTTTATTTCTTAGTCCTTCAGAAGTGGCCATCTGTGTTGGCACTGCTTCTTGGCCAGTCAAAATGCAGGTTCCCCAGATATTTTATTTTTTCTATTTTATCTCAAAATTTGTTCTACACTGCCAATCCTTTGGATATGAAGCTCTGGCTATGACTTTGAGGAAAATTTTCCCAGCTGTTCACATAGGTTTCTTATTAAATCTCCCTGCCAATAAAAACTACAGCTTAGATTTCATATTTTTTTAAAAAATTAAAAGCTAATTTATGTTGTACATTTCTAAATCCCAGTACCACCAATACCTTCAATAATTGTACAGAATGCATCTGCTTGATTTTTTTTTCTGCTTTCATATATCCATTCAGGACCTGGCACAGTATCAGTATCATTCAATAAATATTTGTTGAATGAATGAATTAATGAGTGAAGATCATATTAGGGTTGATGTCAGTCTTCTAACAAATGGACACTAAAGTACAGAAAACCTTTTTTTGAGGAAGAAAATGTTAGTTGTTAACAATTTAAATCTAGTAGAGTCACGTTTTTCATTAGAAAAGACAGAAAACTATAAGAGTGACTTGTGTTTGTATTGATAGAAACACTGTACAGAAAATATATAATCATTCAATTTGCTGATGATTAATTAAAATTAGCCAGTTTGTGGTCATTAAGCTGCTTTGAATATATTATCTTTAATTTAGAAGGAAATATAAACATACTGAGTGTGATCCACTAATTTTAGGGTTCAGAATTTTAATTGGAAATTTTATTGAAGGTTTGCAATTTAAAATGTTGTTTTCTGAAGGAGCATCGGGAATTTCACACCAAAATATGGCTCCTAGGTATACTGAGTATTTTGAATTAAAGGCCCTTAAAAATCAATAGACACTGAAAGAGGCTTTTCCCCTATCTACATAAAGATCAGATGCTTCGCCCTCCACCCTACAAGGATAACAATAGTGTTTTGTTTTTGTTTTTTCCCTCCCCCTCTGATACGGTTTGGATGTGTGTCCCTGCCCAAATCTCACATCAAATTGGAGGAGGGGCCTGGCGGGAGTTGATTAGATAATGGTGGTGGATTTCCCCCTTGCTGTTCTCATGACAATGAGTAAGTTCTCATGAGATCTGATGACCTAAAAGTTTGTGGCACTTCCCCCTTCACTCTCTCTCCTGCTGCCATGTGAAGAACGTGTTTGCTTCCCCTTCACCTTTCGCCATGATTGTAAGTTTCCTGAGGCTTCCTAGTCAGGCTTCCTGTTAAGCCTGTGGACCTGTGAGTCAGTTAAATCTCTTTTCTTCATAAATTACCCATTCTCAGTAGTTCTTCATAGCAGTGTAAGAACAGATTAACACACCCTCCCTGTTATCTCATTATCTGTTGGAGAAAAGAAGACCAAGAATGTAACCACACCTCAATAAACTCTCACAAGATAATATCTGTCTCTTAGTCTCATTCAATTTCCAAAGAGAAGTATTTACAGTACTCTGTTCCTTGATTCATTAATTCTCTCTAGTAATAATGTATTGCCCCTTAATAAATTTACATATATTCCCCACCCCCTCTGAAATAAGGCTATATATAAGTATCTGGGCCCCATAGTGGGGTTGGGTTAATCATTTTGTTGTTCTCCCCCATGTTCACATTAATACATCTATATACTTTTTCTCCTAATAATCTGCCTTTTGTCAGTTGATTTTTCAGTGAAACTTCAGAGAGCAAAGGAGAATTTTTCCTTTGGCCCCTATACTTACATAGAGCACTACTTTAAAAAGTTACTCTTTAAAAGCTCTCAGATTCATAGTGCAGAAGTACATATACTATACAGCATATAGTATAGTATAAATGCAAGAAGAACTTAGTATAAATTGAAACTATTGTAAAATACCAACAAAGATTTCTGCAGTTAGCAAAATCATCAAAGTGAAATATATCTAATGTCCTTACTCATAACAGCAGATTAAAAACAAATCTATTTAATTCATTTAGCTCTAGGTGATGCAAACTACTAGATTTATTTCTTCTCTTAATAAAAATCAAAATCATTGGTTTTAAACTGACTTCTTAATAGCACCAGTTACAAAGGTCTTACAGTATTTCTATGCTTCTAATTGTTTCTTCTTATGACCACCAGCAAGGTACTGACTAATACAGAAAGACAGATTTTTCTTTATTTCACTCATGTAAACAACATATGAACTATAAATAGTCTATAATAGCATATTATGTATGCAAGTTTGAAGCATGTAACTTCATATAACTGAGCATTAAATGTAAAATGGCTACAAAGTCTGACTCTCTCATCTCTAGCTCTGTAAATTACGACTTGTCAGTGGCCAGAAAAATGGTCTCACTTCCTCTGATATTCTAGGGAAATAATCCACTCTGCTGAGGACCTAGGTTTTAAATTTCATGACCTATATAAAAGGCAAAGCTTTTTAAAAGTTTGTTTTCTATGTGGTAATTTCTGTATATCACAAAGTCATGGACTAGCTTCCTCTTCATTTGTGTCTACAAAACAGACAGAGCAGTATGCTCTATAAGATAGTGGTTTCCAAATATTTTGTATAAAACATATTTCTTCTGTCTGGACGTATTGTTTTTCAATAACAATCAGACAGAAAAGAAAACATGTCCTTCAAATGACTGAAGAGTATGAAAATAAGTAATTAAAAATTAAAGTTATTGGAACTTCAAATTATTTTGAGCCTTAAGGGAATGTAAACATGGGTCCTGAATCATGTGATAGGCAGCTGTAACCTTTATTCCTCTGATTATAGATCAGCCTTTTGTTTATCTACACTGTTTTGTAAAATGTTATAAAAGACTAAAGGTCACCAGGGAAGGCCCTTTCCCTCTTAAATGTTGATTTTCATTATAGATTAACTTTCTCCTTCTCTTACATAAAGACCTCATAACTATCATATTGTCTAAGATGGAATGTGAAATAGACTCTTTAAATTGAACCAAAAAAAAGATGTTAAAAAAAACAGCCAGCCAAATTGCTGTAACTCATAAACCAGCTTTCTATGGAAAATGTTGTAACCTTATTAATTTTTTTTTTTTTCTGCCTATGTAAGCAAGAGCTTAACTTTTCAGGTTTGAAGCATTGACTGCATTCCTTTGGAGTCTGTGTTTCTCATATGGCTATCCTAACTTTGCGGTTAAATAAATTCTTTTATACTCAATTCTGACCCTTTCAGTTATTTCACTTCGACAAGAGGAATCCATATCCTTTACCAAAGAGCAGTGGATGAACAGGACTTATCATCCTTTATTCTACAGCTTTGCTTTTTACCAGATTTGCATAGTGTCAAGATTATTTTCCTCTAATTGGATGCACTATCAAATCCCAGACTTTGACTGGATGGAGGGGAAGTGTACTGAAAGCCCTGGTAAGCTCCAACATGCTAATATTTTAAAATAAAACAATCAATGTTCTTATTAGGCAGATATTGTTATAATAAATATTTCTATAGTATCTGAAATTACCATTAAGAATAATGTAGTTAAGATTTTTTGGTCGCAAATTAGAGGTATCCATTTTGAAGCAGCTTTAATAATGAATTCAAGGATGCTAAAGTACTTTAGAAAATTCAAGAAGACGAACAAGAGTGGGCCGTAGCAACAAGCTAGAAAACAGAGCTCAGAACACCATCATAACTATTTTGCTGTCTTCTGTATATACCCAACTCTAAACTTGTTTAGGTCCTCATCTATTTGTCTACGTATCTAACCCAAGACCAGTTGTTATTTCTCTAAAAAAAAAGTAACTCCTTGTCCTGGCAGTAGACCTTGAAACTCAAAAAGGACACATGACCTAAACTGTGTCAGTCCAGCTCCTTACTCCAAAATTTGAGAAGTGAGATAGAGAAAGAGAGAATATGCTTCCTAATATGCTTTAAGGATACCAGATTAAACAAATAAAAATACAGGTTGCTCCGTTACACTTGAATTTCAGATAAACAGCAACTAACTGTCAGCACCTATTTACACTAAAACATTATTCACTGCTCAGAGGAAATAAAAATGTAACTGAGCATCCTCTATTTCATCTGGGAACCTTGGCACCTTTTGATGATCTTATAACACATAAAAAGGGATTTTCAGTGATAATTCTATACAAAAGATACTGTAGTTTTCATCTTTACATAACTTCTTTGTAGGAAAAAAGGTGGCAACTAAGACTTCTGGCTTGAAGCACTCCACCTTAAAAAAAAAAAAAATCAGTTAAACATAAGAAAGATTTACTTAAAACAGTGAATGGCTGTTTTTAACTTTGGTGACTTACTACACATCTAAATTTTTAAAAGAACCAAAAGATAGAGAGTATGGTCTGATTTCTATACCTCTTTCCTCTTTCAAGCTCTATAGGAAAGTAAAGAAAAGGAAAAAATACAGAAGTCATTTGAAAAAAATATTAAAGAAATTTATTTTGAAAACTCCTTCCCTAAAAATAGGTCAGAAAATCAGGATGGTGATATTTATGAAAGGACAACTAGCCTAGCCTGGTTGGATAAATGCAAGAAGAACTTAGTATAAACTGAAACTTTATTGTAAAGCACTGACAAAGATTCTTTGCTTAGTCATGCTCCTAGACCTTCTTGTAGGCCCATCTGTGCACTGCCTTAAAAAAAAACAGTTTAGCAAGAACTCTGTTAAATCAGTTTAACATGAACCCCTCACCCCACCCTTGATATCTGATCACTCTCACTATATTATCAGTTTCCTCATCCTCCATCATCCCCCAGATGATGCCTGATCTCCCGGATCAGCCTTCAGCAACAATCTTGTTAGGTCAGTTTAGCCAAAATACCCTGTGCCAGTTGATGATCTGAATTGGGTCACTCTTCTCATACCGAACTAAATCAGAGTTGAGAGGCCACGTGGAAAAAAAACACTCAGGGTACATAGCATTGCTCTAGAAATGTAATTCTCTGCACATATGATGGCTGAAATAGCCTGTGTTAACCTGAAACCTGTTTATCTATAGCTGCTGAGATAATTTGCTGTAACTCTAGGACTAATTTTGCGCACCACCTCTGCCCACCAATTAGAGCTTGCCACCCTCCCCCCCCTCCCCCACCAAAGCTTTACTAATACCAATGAACTTTCTCTTGGGACCACAAGTAACATTACTCCTTTTTTATAAAACCCCCAACTTTCTCTTTGCTCTTCAGATATACCAAAGAGTTTCCAGTCTGTGTCTATGGCTCAAACTGCAATTCTTTCATGTCAAATAAGATATAAGAGATTCATCTCTACACTTTTATTTTGACCTCCACATGCCTACCCCTTGATGTTTCCTCTTCACAATTTCTTATCCACTGACCTGTGGATCCACCCTGTTTCGTGGCTATAAATTCCTACTTGGCCATACTGTATTAGGAATTGAACCCAATCTCTTTCTCCCACTGAAAAATTCTGTTGCAATGGTCCTTTTACCTATCGCAATTATCCTGAATAATGCCTGACTTACTATGTGTAAGAAATGTCATCCAATTTTTTTTGTTTTTTATTTAACAATATCAATATGAAAGTTAACTGGCTTTGGAAGTGAATGCTAATTCGAACGGGTAAATTTATGTCTACTCATATGACAAACATTTATTCAGCAGAAACATAAAACACCTAACAGGAATGAAATGGGTCTTACTAGGAGTTTGAGTTATTGGCCTTTATCCTCAGTGCCTTTCAAAAAGTCCAGTAAATATACATTAGCTAAAAGCAAATGTCCTCTGATTATCCAATGTTAATCAAATAAAAACTGAAGTTAAAATAATGTCTACAGGCTTTTGCTCACCAAGTTTATTCATTAAAAGTATCATTGAGATAATCTGTATAAAAATATCCAGTATTCCCATTTCAGGAAGTATTGCTTTTTTATACTAAATATTGCTGTTATTTATAATCTAAGTTTTGCTTAATTGATAACTTAAAAGATTTAAACATACACAAAACACTTGCCTAAAATTCATTAATTTGTTAGAGAATAGTATTGCTGCTTTCAGAAAATTCCTCAAGAAAAATATTATTTAATTAAGTAAGCACAGAATTTAAAAGAAATATTAAGGCATTATGAATATTCACAAAGCTAGTGGGGTTTAGAAAAATGGGACATTTTGTTTACCAAACTAAAATTTTATTTAAAAAACAAATACAAATTAATCCTTTTAGCCCTAGAAAAGCAGTTAAGAATAATCTGAAAAATAATGGACCTGTAAAATCTGTCTTGTTGCCTCCAAAAAATAATGATGTAGAATCAAAGTTTAATTTTGAAACAATTAAAAACATAAGAAGGGTTTTCAATGACTGGCAAGTTAGTTACCCTGATTAACTTAAATATCTTTCTACTGAAACATTAATCTAGGGTTCTAGTCTAAGTATTTGCATGGATATAGAATCAAGAACCTTAGATTTAATTTCATAGCGCCTAGGAAAGAATTGTTATGTCCTTGTCTCAGTGGGTAATCTTGAATAATTCACTTATGTCCTCAGTTTCTTCATCTGTTTTATGGAATGATGACACATAGCCAATTAACTCACGCTATTAGGAGCAAATAAATGATCTGTAGGTTATTCAGATCCTCCTATTTGTCTCATATGAATCAGCATGTTACAGTCTCTATGTTGGTGTTGGCCATGATCTCCAAATTCTATTTCTCTACCCCATGGGCTCACAACTTGACTACATTTCTCGGTATTCTCTGCATGAGAACACTGTCAAAAATGATCAATGCCACTCTCAGGCCTTGCTTTGCAAAACCTGCACAATCATTCATGATCTCTCTCCCTTCTTCTTTGCAGAGTCAAATGCTGAGAACCCAGTGGAAGACTCCAAGACCTTAGGGGATTGTCCAGTCGCTTGTCCAACCCATAGTCCATGGGCCACATGTAGCTCAGGATGGCACTGAATGCGGCCCAATACAAATTCATAAACTTTCTTAAAACATTATGGGTTTTTTTGTGACTTTTTTTTAGTAGCTCATAAGCTATGGTTAGTCGTAGTGTATTTTATGTGTGGCCTAAGACAATTATTCTTCTTCCAGTGTGGCACAGGGAAGCCAAGAGATTGTACACCCGTGCATTAGACAGAACAAGCAGCAGAAACGGATTAGATCATTATACAACATAGGTATGCATCAAAACACAGCATAAAATTTTTTGTGTTCCATAAATATATACAATTGCAATGTGTCAATTAAAATGAATAAATACAAATACATAGGTGGCTGGATGCTGTGACTTATGCCTGTAATCCTAGTACTTTGGGAGTCCGAGGCAGGCAGATCACTTGAGCCCAGGAGTTCGAGATCAGCCTGGGCAACATGGCAAAACCCTGTTTCTACAAAAAATATAAAAAATTAATTGGGCATGGTGGCACGTGCCTATAGTCCCAGCTACCTCTGAGATTGAGTTGGGAGAATCACCTGAGCCCAGGAAGTCGAGGCTGCAGTGAGCCACGATGGCGCCACTGAACTCCAGCTGGGGCAACAGAGTAAGACCCTGTCCATCTCCCAGATAGCTCCCCAAAAGTAGGCAAATCATTACTCTCAGATTCAGATGATTTTCAAATAAATGTGTGTAACAGACCTTACTACCATAAATAGAAAGATGGTTACACACATAAACTCAACTGCCATGGAGTCATTATCTTTATTGTATGCTGATTTCTTATATAATAGTGTAATATGATACGAGGAAATAACAATGATAGCTAAAATGCATTGAATATAGATTATATACCAAGCAGTTTCAAGCACAACGTGTGATTGATCTCAATTAATACAACAAACCACATGAGGAAAACATATTATTCCTATTTTACTGACACGAAATTGAAGCTTAGGAATGTTAAATAACTTGCCCATACTCATGAAGTAGAAAGTGTTGAACTAGGACTGTCTAACTGTCAAGTCCATGGCATTCACTAAACTACAGTATGAAGAAGCAACCTGGAATGACAGCCAGGACACCAGGAATGTAAACTCAGCCCTAACACTAATATTAAGGATATGATCCTGAGAAGAGATTATTTTTCTTATCTGGGCCTCAAATTTCTCCGGTCTCTTCCAGCGTTAATTTTTTGTTATTCTTATCCAGGATCAAAAAGCTTAGAATTGCTTGGAGACTAATGACCTTCTGCATCAACTTTGCTGGTGCTTAAGTGTTTATCTCCTGAAATAGAGGACATTTCTTAAAATTCTGATTAAAAATCTAAAAAAATAACTGTGACATTAATATCAAAAGTTTGAAGCAGGTGTCAATCTGTGTTTGGGTATTTTTCTATTCAGAATACCCTTATGATGTGCTTCCCATATATACATAAAACCTATTTAGAGAAATAACTTTGTAAGTAGGGTTGCAGAACATCCTGTATATACACAGGACCTGCTGTATAATTAATGATATTTTCCTGTATCCTATATTGACTTTGTCAGAATGCTTTAAAAGCCCTCTATTCAGTCGTTCTGTTAATTTTTTTAAAAAGTCAGCAGTTAGAGTTATTTTTAGACTATAGTAATTAGAGTTTAAATTACTTAAAAGATGGCAACACTAGGTGAATATCATACCACTGAAAATAAAAATTTGAACAATTCCTTATGATCTCTCCTGCAAACTTGGTTGTGGGAAAACCAAATGGAGGAATAAGAATTAAACGTACTAATTTTTCATATTCAAAAAAGAAAATGACCATTCTTTTGGCTAAAATCCCAGGTTCTGAACAAGAAAACATCTTTAGAGATAACCTCAGATTAGTAAATCTGCTCCCAAAAATCAGCCAATCAGCAGCAGTCTCAGAATAATAACTATACTTTGGAAAGTTAGCAAATCAGTTACAGTCCCAAGCTTCTGAAAGTCAGCCAATGAGTAATTCGCTCCGGTGACCGCATTACTGAAAGTCAGCCATCAAGAGTGGCCTTTCTCCCAAGACCTTACTAACACAGGTGCATATCTGTCAATCCCTAAACACTTCTGCTCCTGAAAATCTGACAATTCTAGAACACTGACCTTCCCAAAACCTTACATAAAATTAACAAAGCTGTGCCTTCCAAGAATGGGTCTCCCTTGCAGGCAAATGGAAAGTTCATTTTTTACATCAGATGTGAATTCTATTTATTCATTCACATATTTCCAATATTTTGACAGTTCAACCCCTGTTTACATTTATTTATGAGTTCAGACTTGTGAGTGACAGACTTCCCCAGACACTGTGAGATGAGCAAATTTAATTTCTTCATTTCTTCTGGTAATTACTGTTAACTTTCTTTTAATTGTATATATTTGAAGGTGCCTCTGTAGTATAATAGATAGCACATTGAACTCCTAAAATTGTGCATATTCGAGCCCCCAATGGAAAAAAAAAATAAGTGTAAATGTTTGGACAAATAACCTAAGAGGTGGTCATTTATTAAACAAGGAAAAATTATTTTGAAGCAATTTGTATAATATGCAACTGTTCATTTAATATCATTCAATATCAAAAATGGTGGAAAGTAATATATAAACCAGCATATACTAACAGCTAGGCATAAGAGATACCTGATCTATTCAACTAGTACCAAAAAAAGTCATAAATTAACACCCTTTGACAATCATCTCCAGATTTCCCCATTCCTCATTTCCTGGCAAACACCATTTTACTCTGCTTCAATGAGTTATTTTCATATCTTGATTATTATGAGCAATGCTTCAATGAGTATGGAAGAAAGGTATAGATATCTATTTGAGATTTTGCTTTCATTTCCTTTGGATATTTACCCAGAAGTGGGGTTGCTAGATCCTATGGTACTTCTGTTTTTTAATTTTTTTTTTAGGAACCTCCCATACTTTATTTATATATATATATATATATATAATGTCTGTACTAGTTTACATTTCTACAAACAGTTTACAATGGCAGGCTTCCTTTTTCTCCACCCCCTTGCCAACACTTGTTATCACTTCTATTTCTTTATAATGACCATCTTAACAGATGCGAGTTAATATCTTATTGTTATTTTGATTTGCACATTGAGGACCTTTTCATGGATCTTCTGGCCATTTGTTTGTCTTCTTTGAAAAAAATGTCTATTCACTGACACCAACAAAGATTGTTATTGACATTGCCAATGCCAGAGCAAAGAAACTTATTGACAGCTAAAGCTACTGCTGTACTTCTTTATAATTTACTCACTTCCCTAGCTCCTCCTCCAAAGCCATTACCTTTTCAGAGTTTAAATTTTTGGTTCCACACTCTTCTAATTGGGAGATAATGTGCAAGAAGGGCCAGAGGAGTAATAGCCTCCCTATATATATATATATTTTTTAATTTTCTCTGTATTTCTTAAGGGTGGACGGCTCTATTCAGCCTTCCTTCTTGTAATTTCCTTCTGAGTTGGTACTCTTAGATTGGTTTTTACACATCGCATATTGTGTTTTCATCCTCCCCATGTATTTCAGTAGGTTCTTTTGCTTTCAGGATTTAGAAGCATTGCCAAAGACAGCCAGGAAGAAGGAAGCTGTAGAGGTGGTTTTTGTTTGTTTCTGCTTTTGTGGTGGAGGGAAGGGGCAAGAGATAAGAGGCTGTTACCTCAGTAAAAACCTTCAGGCCACAAAGCAAAAAGTTGCATAGCCACAGTGAAGATCTAATTGGATCTAGTTTTTAAGTCACAGTTATTGCCAGTTTAGGTTAAGTTTTGGTTTTGGAGCTTTTATACACAATATTTTATTTAGGCATCACAGTTTTGCAACCTCTGCTCCAAACAAAAATAGATTTTTTTTTTTTTTTTTTTAAAGAGAGTTTAATCTCTGAACTCTCAATGATTCATATATACATATAACATCTGTGATGTTATATTATGGTCTGGGTATAAAGAAGGCCTCATACAATAAATTTGGAAGTGTTCCCTCATTTTTAATTTTCTGGAAGAGTTTAATTTTCTGGAGAAAGACTGGCGTTAACTCTTCTTTAAGTGCTTCGTAGAATTCACCGGTGAAGCTGTCTAGTTATGGATTTTTCTTTGTTGGTAGGTTTTCTATTACAGACTCAATATCCTTAATGTTGGTCTCATCAGATTTTTTATTTCTTTATGACTCAGTCTTGATAGGTTGTGTGTTTCTGCAACTTATCCATTTCTTTTAGGTTATCTAATTTGTTGGCATAAAACTTCATTTATTGGTTTACAGTAGTCTCTTATGAATCTTTGTATTTCTTCAAAGAAAAACTTAACAATTGCGGTAACAGTTGTAATATCTCTTTTATTTATAATTTAATTTGAGTCTGTTCTCCTTTTATTTTTCGTTAGTCCAACTAAGTCTTTTCAAAAAACAACTCTTAATTTTATTGATCTTTTATTTAGACCCTATTTCATTTATTTCCTCTCTGATCTTTTTTATGTCCTTTCTTCTGCTGACTTTAGGCTTAGTTTGTTCTTTTTTTTATTCTTTGATATATAAAATTAGGTTGTTTATTTAACTATCTATCTATTTATTTATTTATTTATTTGGAGACTGAGTCTCGCTCACTCTGTTGCCCAGGCTGGAGTACAGTGGCGCAATCTTGGCTCAGTGCAAGCCCTGTCTCCCAGGTTCACGCCATTCTCCTGCCTCAGCCTCCCGATTAGCTGGGACTACAGGTGCCCACCACCACTCCCGGCTAATTTTTTGCATTTTTTAGTAGAGACGGGGTTTCACCATGTTAGCCAAGATGGTCTCGATCTCCTGACCTCATGATCCACGTGCTTCAGCCTCCCAAAGTGCTGAGATTACAGGCGTGAGCCACTGCGCCCACCTGTCTTTTTATTGATGTAGGCATTTATCACTATAAACTTTTCTCTTTGAATTGCTATTGCTGTATCAAAAAAGTTTTGGTATGTTGTGTTTCCATTTTCATTTCCCTTAAGATATAATTTTTTATTTCCCTTTTGCTTTCTTCTTTAACTCATTGCTTGCTCACAAGTGTGTTGTTTAATTTACACATTTAAAAATTTTAAATTGACCATATTATTGGTATGTAGTTTTACACCATTGGGATTATGGGGAAAGGATTCCGTATTTCATAAATGGTGCTGGGGAAACTGGCTAACCATATGTAGAAAGCTGAAACTGGATCCCTTCTTTATACCTCATACAAAAATTAATTCAAGATGGATTAAAGACTTAAATGTTAGACCTAAAACCATAAAAACCCTAGAAGAAAACCTAGGCAATACCATTCAGGCCATAGGCATGGGCGAGGACTTCATGTCTAAAACACCAAAAGCAACAGCAACAAAAGCCAAAATTGACAAATGGGATCTAATTAAACTAAAGAGTTTCTGCACAGCAAAAGAAACTACCATCAGAGTGAACAGGTAACTTACAGAATGGGAGAAAATTTTTACAATCTACCCATCTGACAAAGGGCTAATATCCAGAATCTACAAAGAATGTAAAGAAATTTATAAGAAAAAATCAAACCCCATCAAAAAGTAGGCAAAGGGTATGAACAGACGCGTCTCAAAAGAAGACATTTATGCAGTCAAAAGACATATGAAAAAATGCTCATCATCACTGGCCATCAGAGAAATGCAAATCAAAACCACAATGAGATACCATCTCACACCAGTTAGAATGGCAATCATTAAAAAGTCAAGAAACAACAGGTGCTGGAGAGGATGTGGAGAAATAGGAACACTTTTACACTGTTGGTGAAACTGTAAACTAGCTCAACCATTGTGGAAGACAGTGTGGCGATTCCTCAAGGATCTAGAACTAGAAATACCATTTGACTCAGCCATCCCAATACTGGGTATATACCCAAAGGATTATAAATCATGCTACTATAAAGACACATGCACACACATGTTTATTGTGGCACTATTCACAATAGCAAAGACTTGGAACCAACCCAAATGTCCATCAGTGATAGACTGGATTAAGAAAATGTGGCACATATATACCGTGGAATACTACGCAGCCATAAAAAAGGATGAGTTCATGTCCTTTGTAGGGACATGGATGAAGCTGGAAACCATCATTCGGAGCAAACTATCACAAGGACAGAAAATCAAACACTGCATGTTCTCACTCATAGGTGGGAATTGAACACTGAGAATGCTTGAACACAGGATGGGGAACATCACACACTGGGGCCTGTCATAGGATGGTGGAATAGGGGAGGGATAGCATTAGGAGATTTACCTAATGTAAATGATGAGTTAATGGGTTCAGCACACCAACATAGCACATGTATACATACATAACAAACCTGCACGTTGTGCACATGTACTCTAGAACTTAAAGTATAATTTTAAAAAATTTAAAAAAAAGAAAAATTCTTGAAAATACTTTGATTTTCTCATGGAATTTTAAAGTCAGCTAAGTCAATTTGGTCTACAGTGTTGCTCAAGTAAGCAGTTTCCTTATTGATTTTCTGCCTGGATAATCTAAACATTGTTGAAAGTGGGATATTGAAGTCCCACACAATTATTGTATTGCTATTTTTCTCTTCAGTTCTGTTAATATCAGTTTTATATATTTAGGTGCTAAAATGTTGTGTGCACATATATTCAGAATTTTCATATCCTCCTCTTGATACATTGTTCATTTCGTCGTTATATAATGACCTTCTTCGTGTCTTGTGAAAAATTTTGACTGATTGTCAATTTTTTTTTAAATATATGTATAGTAGTAATCCCTGCACTCTTTTGCTTACCATTTTCATGGAATATCTTTTTCTGTTTTTTCACTTTTAGCCAATGTGTGTCCTTAAGTTTAAGTGAGTCTCTCTTACAGGCAGCATATTGATGTATCTTATTATTATTATTATGTATTTATTCAATTACTTTGTGTCTTTTGATTGGAGAATATAACTTTTTTACATTTAAAGTAGTTATTGATAAAGACATATTATTTCAATTTCGTTGTTTTCAGTTTTGTAGTTCCTTTGTTCCTTTCTTCCTATCTTGTTGTCTTTCTGTGTTACTTGATTTTTTTATAATAATATGTTTGTATTCCTTTTTCTTTTATCCTTTGTGTATCTATGAGAGGTTTTTGTCTTGGTGGCTATGTTGAGGCTTACATAAATTGTTTCATACTTAAAACATTCTATTTCAAGTTGAAAACAACTCAACTTCAATCACATGTAAAACTCCACTTTTACTCCTCCCCCACATTTCATGCTATTGATATCACAGTTTACATCATTTTATAATGTGTATCTACTAACAAAGTATTATAGCTATAGTGATTTTTAATACTTTTGTCTTTGAATTTTTATACTAATGTAAACAGTTATTTATATATTACCCTTACAGAACTAGAGTAATCTGAATTTGAGTATACATTTACCTTTGCTAATGAGTTTTATGCTTAAATATGTTTTCATGTTGTTGCTTGGCATTTTTTTATTACACCTCAAAGAGGTCCCTTTAGCATTTCTGTAATGGAGGTCTCCTTGTGGTGAACTACCTCAGATTATGTTTCTCTAGGAATGTCTTTATCTACATTTTTGAAGGATAGCTCTGTGAGATGTAGTATTCTTAGTTGTCAGTTCTTTCTCTCTCAGTTCTTAAATACCTCCTCTCATTTCTCCTTGGCTTGCAAGGCTCCTGCTGAGAAGTCTACTGATAACCTCATAGGGGTTTCCTTGCATGTGACAAATCTCTTTTCTCTTGCAGCTTTCAAGACACTCTTTTTTTTTTTTTTTTTTTGACAAATGAATATAACGTGTTCAGGATATTCTTATTTGAGTTTATCATGCTTCAGATCTTTTGAGCTTCATGAAACTGGATGTCTGTATCACTCTCAAAATTTAGAAAGGTTTAACCCAGTATTTCATTAAATAACTTTTTTTTTTTTTTGCCTTTTTCTCTCTTCTATTCTGGGACTCCTCTTATTTGTATATTCATATGCTTCATGGTGTCCCATGGGTTCCATATGTTTTCTTCTAATTTTCTTTTTGTTCCTTTTGTTGGCTAATTTCAAATGATGGTTTGTTATCCATATAGACCTGCATTAATGTCTGTGCATTTGAAGGGAAATAACATTCCTTTCAATCTTTAAATACTCCTTTTGGAAGGTAAAGACTTTATTCTGTCGTGTTTCTAGAATACTGGGATTGCCTTTGGTACTGTCATTGAGTAGTGTTAGAATCAGGTCACATGGCTGCTGCTGGGTTCAGAGTAGGTTCTGCGGTTGTCACTACTGTTACTGGGGGCCTAAGTGGGAGTGAATCCTCTCTGGACTGAGTGAACTAAACTGCTTATAGGACCTTGGTCAGTAGGGCTGGTCCTGGAATGAGGGTATGCAGACAGATGGACTGTTACTAGGTGTGCACACAGGTGTGTCTTCCTGCAGGTACTTTGTGAGAGTGTATGTTGTGTCACTCAGTGGATCCCTGGGCAGGCAGTATTTGCTGTAGTATGGCTGAGAGGGGCTGGAACAAAGTTACAGGGTTGCTTCAGGGTGCACAGCTGGGACCAAGGTCTGCAGGCCTGCTTTCTAGAGCACTGGACAAATGTGTCTCCTGGCATGTACCCGTACAAGCAGGACTGCTCTCAGACCACATCTAAGAGGGGCTGGAATCATTCATATGGATATTTTAGGATCTGCTCTGAGCCAAGATTAGCAAGTATGCCTCAGGGACTCAAACAAGAGTATCTTTCTCCTGGACCCTTTGTGGGCAGGACTGCTCTCAAACTTCAGCTAAAAGTGGCATGAGTCAAGTTGCCTTTTCAGGGTCCTCAACTGGTACCGACATCAGCAGCTCTGTCACCTGAGGCAGAAATGAGAGTGACTCCTCCCAGGTTTCTTTGTAGATAGTTCTGGTAACAAGACCAAGACAAAACCTGGCCGTAACTATGTTCACAGTGGGATGGGGCCATTTCTGGATCTGGAGCTAACACCACAGTTGGTGATCCTGCCACTTGGGCACAGGTCTGTCTTCTCAAAAGAGCCCTTCTAGGGGTGTGTGTGTGTGTGTGTGTGTGTGTGTAATTTTTTTCATAGGGACAGGGTCTCACTATGTTGCCCAGGCTGGTCTTGAACACCTGAGCTCAAGCAATCCTCCTGCTTCAGCTTCCCAAAGTGTTAGAATTATAGGCATGATCCACTGCACCCAGCCCCTTCTAGGTCTTGAGCTCCACTAGGTTTTTATAACCTTCTAGCTGAATCCCCAAACTCCACAAAACATGTGTGTCTATAAATAGCTGCAAAATTATTGCTGCAGGGATGGGTTGTGATCAAGGAACCTCCTATTCCACCATCTTTTTCACATCCTTACCAAAATTAGAATTTGTGATAGTTTAATTCAGGTGAAGAAGATACAATAACTTTCTGTACTGTATAATATTATCAGCCTTTCAGCTCAAGGGACTGTTTGGATGCACTGCTACCAGAAATGTTTTTAATTCCAAAATTGCAATCAAGTTTTCAACTGCCAGAAAGAAATGTACTGAAACAGAAAAGGATGATAGCTCCATTTACTATTACAGATGCTACTAAATATCTGAATGGCTGGCACGTTCAAGGGTACAAGTAATAATAATGCAGAAGTCATTATTTATTTTGGTAGTGCAATATTTTTTCTTCTGAAGAAGGCTTCTTATAAGGATATTGTGAACAAAATCTTATCCATATGAGACTCCAGAAACAATAGCAAATATTTGTGGAGACTCTCATATTGAGCTAGAAGTTAATGAGAAAATTTGTATTGCTTTTGGTAAAGATAATAAAATTGTGGTGGATGTTTATGTAAACAGGCAGACATGTTCATTCACAATTGAAACAAAGCATGATTCATTCTATGGAAGGTGTTGTTTGTCCTTTCCATATCTTGCATAATGTGACTCAAAGAACATCTGATGTCCTTTTAATTGACATTGACATTATTATCATAAAATTTTTCTCCTCTTTCAGGAATTACGATTAAAACTTAGCAAAGTATTTTTGTGTTTGTGTTGCCATTCAATATTTTTCAGTTTCTTTCATTAAAAATCCATTTGCTCTCTTTAACAAATATAGTTGAGAGACACTTGAGTTTATTTGAAATACTGTAGTTTTATCAAAATTGCACATGATAATTCCATTTGATAACATGCTGGAAGGAAGAGTATTTAATTCTATGTGTCATGTAAAAGAATATAGGGATAAAAATTGATAACAGTGTTCTTTTTTGTTGGTGGACACCATTTAATAAGGTCATTGATCAACAGATGCACTATAATTCCACTGAATGGAAAAACAAATTATGTCATGAAAGGTGGTATTATATGTATTAATAAATCAAATTTATAGAGCAATTTTCAGTGTTATTAACTTTAAACCAAGATATATTCAGTATATTGGCTCATAATGCTAATACTGACATGTCTCCTTATTGATAAATACTTAATGGGCAATGGAATAAAATAAATTGAATGTGACTACTGTAGAAGATATGTTACAATGTAAATGGAACACATGTAACTGCATAAAATTTTATAAGCAAATTTTGAAAACTAAGGAACTATTAAGGAGAGAGAAATCAACAGACAAATGAAGGAAGACGTATGTAATTTAGAGACATATTTCACATTAATAATTTTTAATAGAGGTGTGGCTCATAGAATATTTTAATTTTATCATATTTAGCATATGCACAGACAATTACGAATAATTTAATTGGGTATCCTGTACTATTGCTAAATTTCGCAACCTTCTTTTTAAGGGTGTTTTTAAAGGTAAAATAGTAATTGAAATGCTCCAAGTCTTAAGAAAAACTACCCATTAAATAAAAAGCCTACTTTTAATGTCAAGAAAAGGTTTATCTCTGCTGGATGGGGTCAAATGGGTTATTACCCCTTGAGACTTCTTCAGGGAATATCTTGATTCTGAGAAGATACTTTGAGACAGAATTCAACCTTGACAATTTTCTCTATGAGAACAAGTCAAACGAATAGGTTTGCAATGCCTTCCAAGCCACAGGTACCCTTAGAAAAAAGTTTTTCTTCTGTGAAATTCCTTACCTAGACAAGAGGTCAAAGAACAGGTAGATGGGTGATTAATGATACACTATCTTTTCCATACCTCTATAATACACAATAAATTGGTTTCCTTTTCACTGATAATTTGTATCCTAATTGCACGATGTAAGTGGGGAAAACAAAAAAATGGAATAATCTGTAACATACTTAGCATAATTCAAAACCAATTTACAACACCTAGAAAAATAATCTCTGATCATGCACAGATTTTCTGTAGATTATTTATTCTTATAATTTCAAAATGGTCTACACTATGATTCCACTTGTTTGTTAATCTTGCAGGTGTTAAAAAATATATTCAGTGGGCCATGTGTGGTGACTCACACCTGTAATCCCAGCACTTTGGGAGGCCGAGACAGGCGGATCATGAGGTCAGGAGATCGAGACCATCCTGGTTAACACGGTGAAATCTCGTCTCTACTAAAAATGCAAAAACATTAGCTGGGTGTGGTGGCGGGCACCTGTAGTCCCAGCTACTAGGGAGGCTGAGAGAGGCTGCAGGGGCAGAGAATGGTGTAGACAAGGAGGGCAGAATGGGAGGCTTACATGAGGCAGAGATCCCAGCTACTGCCTCAGCCTGGAGCAGCTAAGGCAGACTCTGCTCTCAAAAAAAAAAAAAATATATATATATATATATATATATAGAGAGAGAGAGAGAGAGAGAGAGAGAGAGTGTATATATATGTGTGTGTGTGTGTGTGTGTATATATATATATATATTCAGTGATATTTGTTAAAGCATGGCTAGGCACACTTTGTTCAGCCCCATTACAATAGGCATAGAGATCAATGAGATTTCGCATTCAGGGAGAAAGAGTTGGCTCGATTTTGAATATAGCATGAGCAAGTAGGAATTTATAACCAAGGAAGAGAGGATTTGGGAGTAGTGGGAGAGGGGGTGAGTGGATAGAAAATTACTATTAGCAAACATCAATGCTTTTAGTTTGGGGGACTCTTGTCAAACCAACCTAACAGCATTCTTGCTTAAGGCAAGCCAGGGAGACCAAACATCACCTGGGGAAGGCTAGGTTTGAAAATCCAATCAAATATTGACAATGGGAAAGTTTCTTGTTAAAATGACTTAGCAGGGCTCTTACTGAACCTGAAAGGCACAGATGGACCTAGGAGAAGCTTCAGGAGCCTAAGTTTGACCAGGCAAAGAATCTTTATCAAAACCAAAAATCTTTGTTTTCATCAGAACTTGGATCACATACCTCTGTCTTCCGCTAAGATATTATACAATCAATCTAGGATGGAATTTTATGCTTCCTTTACAATTTAACTATTATATTTTATGGCCTAATTTGACCTCAAATAATATATGCATTTGCAACTATGTGAAATATTAAATGGCTTCTTGTGGTGTTTTAGAGCTTCTTATTTAAATGTACGAGTATTTTCAAAATATAGCTTTGACAAATTTATGTTAAATCGTACTGAAGTTTTTAATCATCTGTCTTTAGTGGGCGTTTAAAAAAATAAACTCTTCATTCAATATTGTCATTCATCACTAACTGTGCTTATGAATGTGCATATTCAAAGAAATGTGCCTGCCATATTTGGATCATAGCTATTGCTACTGAGAGAAGAAAAGAGGAAGACAAGGCAGGAAAGAAAATCTACTTAAAAACCTATGGATACAAAATGCAATGCATAAAAAGACTCTCAGAGAATTTCTCTGTGTTAATATATTCACTCTACACAAATTATTAGACCTTCCAAAGACTTATGAACTATGAATAGCTGCACCCAACTTTAGTCTGGAACAGTCACACATCCCTCCTGCAATACAATTGAGAACTCATCCAGCGATGTTGCTACTAGGCATATGAAATAAGGAACTCATCCAAAAGCTGTGCCAAATCTGCCCTGGATCAAGTTGAGTTGTAGTTAACTTCTTACAATGGGGAAAAAATTAGAACAAAATTTATCTTTCTTAATTAGATTAAATTCAAAGAGTAAAATATTCCTGTATCTTGTCTGCCTTGGCTGCGGAGCTGTAACATGGCCATCATCGTTCCAGCTCTCCTGGAGCCTCACTAGCATCTGGTAACTGCTCACAGTGGTGTTGCTTTCTTGCTTACAAATATGTCAAAGTACTTAGAAATTTCTAGGATTTTCCCCAGTGAAGAATGCTTCGTGCTGAGTTCCTCATTACGATTGGCTACTAATGCCTGGGTTTCTGGCATGGCTCGTTTCTCTTCATGAACATTTGAAGAGATAATGGTTTAGGAAACCGATGAAGTAACCATTTTTAAATCCCTGCCACAGAATTCACTAGGCTCCTAGTGAATGATTTTTACCTTTAATTTGTATGTCTGTATCTTTCCCCATAAGACAATAAATCATTGTGTATTATCTGTGGCAAATTCTAGGCTCATTTGAGTTTTATCTTTAGTCACAGTTCATCTGCTCCTTAATCCTGATCTTTTAATACTTTTTTTACCCAACTTTATTATCCATCTTTTCTCTCAAGTCTACCTATCAGCATACTCAATATGGTCATTTTCTTGTCTCTTCTTTCTACATTAGCTTTCTGCATCAACTTGGTCTTAAGCTTTGAACAGATGTTCCTCCATCCTTAGGGTCTTCTGTTATTCAAGATGAGGACTCTTCTCCTTTTCATTATGTCCAGTAGAACCCTCATCATCCTATTTCTCATCTAATGCACAAGTGAAGATAGCCCCTGCCCAGTCCCTTTTCAAAAAAATGAGAATCTTGGGACTTTAATTATTGAACTGTGGTCAAACCATCAGTACCCAACATCATGCTATGGCTATGCCCCATTTCTTTGAGACAGAGTCTCACTCTGTCACCCAGGCTGGAGTGCAGTGGTGCAATCTCAGCTCACTGCAACCTCTGCCTCCTGGGTTCAAGAGATTCTCCTGCCTTAGCCTCCCGAGTAGCTGGGATTACAGACACTTGCTACCACACCCGACTAATTTTTGTATTTTTAGTAGAGACAGGGTTTCACCATGTTGGCCAGGCTGGTCTCTTACTCCTGACCTCAGGTGATCTGCCAACCTCAGCCTCCCAAAGTTCTGGGATTACAGGCGAGAGCCATCACATCCGGCCACCAACATTCACTATTAACCACAGTTGGATAGGTTTGGAGATTTTTTTTTTTTTTTTTTTTTATAAATAGCACTTGTGATTATCAACTAGATCTTATCTGCTCAAATAACTGATATGTATATATTAAAGAATGAGCAGGTAAAGTGCTACCAAACAAAACCATGAAGGCCGCCTCTAGTGACAATAATTGAATAACATAGGTTCTGATCAAAGAAACCCTTTAGACATACATTTCTGGCCAGTGATCAACTGATAAACTAGTTTGTGTCTATAAGAGAAAATAAGATACTTGATATTTCTAGTCTTTTTAACAGGATTCATATTTTTTCAGTTATCTAACACATGACCCCCGACAGAGCATAGTAAACTAGTAAACTGGCATCTGTTTCTCACACACTATTTTTATGCTGTGTGCTGTCAGACCAATCCTGTGAATAGTTGGTTCAACTTCAGCCTGTAGAAATGTTCTATACAAAACACACTTTCTTGACCTGTACAATTTTTAAAATTATTTTACAACACTTAAGTTTGGGGGAATTTTTAATGCAATTTTTTAAATTGGAAAAATTGGAATATCTGAAACATTGTGCCTCTCTCCTATATGGCATTATTTCTATTCCATAGTCCTCAGTACTCCCTGCTGCTCTACCTATATCAAAGCATAGAGTCTATTGTGACATTGTCCTTATTTTTGTCAACTCTTTCTATCGGATGTGAGAAAACACAATAAAGTCTCTTGATATAGTTTGGATATTTTCCCCTGCCAAATATCATGTTGAAATGCCACCCCTAGTGTTGGAGGAGGGGCCTAGTGGGAGATGTTTGAATCCCAGGGGTGGATCCCATATAAATGACTTGGTGCCCTCCCTGTGGCAATAAATTCTTGCTCAATTAGTTCACACAAAAGCTGATTGTTTCAAAGAGTGTGGCACTTCCCACTTTTCTTGCTCCCTCCCGCATGACTTGTCAGCTCCCTTTTGCCTTCTATCCTAATTGGAAGCTTACTGAGGTCCTCACCAGAAGCAGATGCTGGAACTTTTCTTCTTATAGAGCCTGCAGAACTGTGATCCAAATAAACCTCTTTTTTAAATAAATTGTCCACCTTCAACTATTCCTTTATAACAAATGCAAAATGGACTAACACATCTATTTATAAAAATCAGTAAAACACATATTTTTCTTATAGAAACTCCACTTCCTTAATAGAAAAAACAAAGTAATCTGTCAAAGGAATGCACCTGGCTTGCTGCATTCATGCTACCCATCTAGCCACTGGGGGTATTCTCATTATTAGAGTTTGCTATAAACCACAGGTCTGTAAACTATGGCTTATTGTCCAAATCCAGCCCACCAACTGTTTTTCTAAATAAAGTGTTACAGGGACACAATCATGCTCATGCACTTACATATTGCTGATTTCACACCCAATTTAAGTTGGAATGGGTACAACAAAATCATATAATCCCCAAAGACCCTTAATAATGAGCCCTTTACAGAACTGTACAGATCCCTGATGTAGATGATACAAAGGAAGAAGTTGGCATCCTGAACTTCAGAGAAGTCAGAGGTTAATATTAGCTAAACAGTTTGGGAAGAAATTCATAGAGAATATATTGTTGAACTAGGTGCTGAACACATTTTAAGAAAATTTTACAAAGCAAATATTGTAAATTTTTCCAATGTTCCTAGGTTTGAAAGTACCTATAAAAAAACTTTCACCTCAAAACAAAGAAAAATTAATAATGATAATTATATCTTTGTGAAAATTTATAGAGCAAGATGACATTGGTAAGATAAAGAACACAGAAGTTAGAAAAAAGTGAATCTTCAGTCTAAAGAATTTTTACATTTTTACTTTTCTATTTCCCAATAGAATGTGAATTCACATACTTTGACATCTAGAGTTGATTGAAAATAAGATACTGTCTCAGTGTCCAAATAAGATAATGGCAAAGATGTGAATATAGGCTGTGTACACATATTATTGTCAAAAATAAAACATTTTCTCTTCTTGAGAGGAAACTTTAAAAACATAAAGAAATGAAGAAATAAATTTATTTTCATGAGATTTCTGATAATTTCAGAATGTTGTCATGACTAAGAAAATTCAGTGAGAGATAAATTACGATTGTGGGAAAAGCCCTTAAGAGCACTGGCCACATGCAAAATACTCATATAATATTACACCTATGAAATTTATGTAGAAACAACTAAGTGGTAGAATAAAACAATTTCTTTGTTTTCTAACTATGAAGAATAGTTTTTTTTCAAGGAAAACAAACCATTTTTAGACAGCATTACATGATGATTTAGTTTATACATTTTATAGCACTGAATTTCAAAAATACACCTCAGTCTATTTCCTAAGAGACTATCCATTCTAAAAGATCTAAGCAGTTATGATTCTTCCAAATGAAGTGAAACAGCAGTAAATGAATTTTTTGAGTCAAGCTCATGGCAAATGGTGCAGAAATCGATACAAGATGACGCTTGTATAGCCATTTATGACCTTGCATGACATTAAATTAATTCAACCACATAATAATATTGTCTATGACTTGATGGAAGAGCAAAATAACAGGAACTTGTTAACTGAGAGAGTGAGGAAGGCAAAGAATAAGTACATGTCAAGCTGGCAAGCTGCTATTCTATATTGGACCTTGTCATTGAAGAGACGGTTGAGGGAAAAATGCTTCTTAGGAAATGACTGAAACCTATGAATGTCAGGGTGGTTTGGCTTTCTTATGCTTGCAGTTCTTCTCTTCTGATCTGCCACTCTTTTCCTTCAGAATTATAGGAACAATAGAACTTGATATTACTAACAGAATAATTTAGTACTGAAATTTAATAAGTAAATAAAAGATACCACTCCTCTGTCTGTTTAGGGAATAAGAAAGCGCCAAGGAGCAGCATTGTATTAAATGTGGTTAGGTCATGGAGGGTTTCCTGGATGAACAGACATCCTTCCTAGTCCTGAAAAACGAGTAAGAGTCATTTAGTTGAGATGGCACTAAAAATGATGGAGGAAGGAGGGGAATGTTGCAACAACAGAACAACAAAAAGGGTGAAAAAAATAACATCATCATTCACTTAGTCACCAAGCCTGAAAATGAAGTCATTTCCACCAAGTTTTCCCCATTATGCTCTAAATATTTCAAGTTCACTTATATATATAAACTATTTTAATTATATGTATTCAGAAGAGAGTATCTGGACCTTGTCTCAAGAACCTGCCAGAGAGTTTAGAACAATTCTTAGAACAGAGTATTTAAAATATATAATTTAGGCTGGGCACAGTTATTCATACCTGTAATCCTAGTACTTTAAGAGGCCAAGGCAGGAGGAGCATCACTGAGCTAGGTGCTGAACATATTTTAAGAAAATTTTACAAAACAAATATTGGTCCAGAGCAGCCTGGGCAACATTGTGGCAACCCATATTTATTAAAAAAAAAAAAAATTAGCTGAAAGTGATGGCACACACCTTAGTCACAGCTACTTGGGAGGCTGAAGTGGAAGGATCCCTTGAGCCTGGGAGGTCGAGGCTGCAGTGAGCCATGATCACGCCACTGCACTCCAGCTTGGGTGATGGAGTGAGAATCTGCCTCAAAAAACAAACAAAACGTGTGCGTGTGTGTGTGTACATAAGTAATTGCTTGTGCTATTAAATATTTTTAGGTTTTCACGTAATTTTTCTTGCCTTATTTGCTGCACTCAATTTCTTTTTTTTTTTTTTTGTTTTTTTTTTTTTTTGAGACGGAGTCTCGCTCTGTCGCCCAGGCTGGAGTGCAGTGGCCGGATCTCAGCTCACTGCAAGCTCCACCTCCCGGGCTTACGCCATTCTCCTGCCTCAGCCTCCCGAGTAGCTGGGACTACAGGCGCCCGCCACCTCGCCCGGCTAAGTTTTTGTATTTTTAGTAGAGACGGGGTTTCACTGTGTTAGCCAGGATGGTCTCGATCTCCTGACCTCGTGATCCGCCCGTCTCGGCCTCCCAAAGTGCTGGGATTACAGGCTTGAGCCACCGCGCCCGGCCGCTGCACTCAATTTCTAACTAGCTCTGCCTACTGTTTCTTTCATCTAAATTGTGAATAACATTATGTCATTTCTGTGTTTACAAGTTTTCAATGATTAAGTTTTAATGACTCTGAAATATTGCTGTGAGCATATAAAAATAGTATAACACACTAGAAAAGTAACTTTATACTAAAGGATAAGAGTTTTCTTTCATTAACTCTAATTCAAATATAAAAAAATAAATTAAGGACAAAAAGTTGTTTGTCAAAACATAATTTACATGCCTAAAAATTCAAATAATCCAAGTATATAACAATAAGTAAATGCTATTTGCATTTTGGCATTTTCTTTCAGCAGAATGTTAGTTAAAAAAACCATTAAAAATGACAGTTATCAATACCATATAGTAATGTGAAATGTTCATATCAATTCCTATCAATTAAAAGTTAAAAAATGAGAATTCAGATTTTTGTAAACAACAGTGTACAGATTTAAAATTTTGCCTATTCACAAATAAAGTTGTTTACATATATCCACATTTATGTATATATGATTATTCATGTGTATAGAAAAATGTGGAAAAGAAAACAATGGACACTTTTAACAGTACTTTCTTCTGATTTAAGAAATTTGGAGAAGAGTATTTCAATCATCTTATGGAGTTAAGGCAACTTTAAATAAAAATGAACAAGAATTTCAATTATAATTTAAAAATTAACGTTTCAAGACGTATATACATGTTGAAAATACTGAAAACAGGCCAGGCACAGTGGCCCACACCTGTAATCCCAGTTTACATTGGGAGGCTGAGGTGGGAGGATCACTTGAGGCCAGGAGTTGGAGACCAGCCTGGGCAACATGGTGAGACCCCATTTCTATGTTTTTAAATAAAACTAAGAAAAACAAATAGAATAAAATAAAATATTGAAAACAGACACTTCAAAATAGGAAAAATCTTTGGGTCATGATTGTATATACAGTGTCAAAAATTTTCTTCCATTTTTTATTTACCCCAATAAGCATTATTACTTTTAAAAGCAAAAAATTATCAACATATATATTTTTCTTTTTTCCTTGAGACAGAGTCTCACACTGTCACCTGGGTTGTAGTGCAGTGGCGCAATCTTGGATCACTGCAACCTCTGCCTGCCAGGTTCTCGAACTCCTGACCTCATGATCCACCCGCCTCGGTCTCCCAAAGTACTGGGATTACAGGTGTGAGCCACCGCGCCCCGCCAACATATATTTTTTTCATGAGCAGCGTGAGCCACCATTTGGTGTACACATTATTTACCTATTTATTTTTTTCCTCATTTAGTATTTTCTAGGCAGTAGAGAATGCTCCTAAATCCAATGGCATTGTTTTGAGTGACCTGCTCTCACCAGAGTTGATCCAAAGGCCTGCCTTTGATAAACTCAGTAAATAGCTCACATAATTCTTGTATGCAACGAACATACTTTCTTGCTTATCAATTCTATTTATTTATTCTTCAAATTCTACAAAAAAAGCAAAAATTGTAAAATCTTTATATCTTTGCCATGATAATCTTGCCCTTGCTCTGTTCACTTCCACAATATTTCCAGAGTAGTAGAAAATGTCATTCAGCAGTAAAGCTCCTGCTGTCGTAAACACTCAGCTTTCAGGGCTCACTGTTTTTGAAACAGGAGGAGTTTATTGCCTTATACATTGTCTCCAGTTGTGGGATTATTGCTCAGAGCACTGACCTGTTTGAAGATGAGAGTTGTGGCTCTTCAGAACCACAGGTGGGTACTTTTCTTAACAACAAAAGGAGATTCATAACATGAAAAGTGAATAAAAGTCTATGCAAAGATATTAACTTGGTTTTATTACTAGCCTTAGAGAAAATGTTTTTTATTGAAATACTAAGTATGAGATGTAATAAGAAAACACATTTAAATACAAGGGTAAAGAATTTATAACTATTTTAAAGGAATGCATATGAAAAATACACTTTTAAACTTTTCTAACATATTTGTACTTAAATATATTTTTATTTCATATTGAGATTCCTTGGTTGTTTGGAAGCTACTGTATCTCTATGTTTTCAAGGAATTTCAATACATGTGCAAGTGCGTTTTTCCTCTGGTTGATTTTATAAAACAATGTCCCTAGTTCAAATAAGGTGATCATGATATTATTTATGACTGACAAAATATAGAGTTTTTGTTTGCCTATAGTTTTACTTAAGAAGTTATTTTATTATTTTACTTAATATTTTAGTCAAATCCATAGAGACACATACTTAAGAAATTGAAAATCGGATGTTTCATCATTATTTGCATTGACTAAGAATTGTTTAGGAAGGGAGTTTGTTTTTGTTTTGTTTTCAAGTATTTGTAGGTTTCGATTCTACTTCTGTTATTATTTTTTAAATATTTTTTATATTAGGTATAAAGAGTTTATTAATCTTTCATATTATTTTTACTGTTGAAAACATAAAATAATTTAGTACTAATCTTATTCAGAATACCTACTATCTCTCTAATTTTAGGGGTCTGTTTGATCTATCAAAAGCTGAGAAATAAAATTTATAGTGTTATATTATATTGATGTTTTTCTCTACTTTTCTCACGTATTTTGAAATATTACTATTTGTTAACTCATCCATTTATTTCTTGAGTCAACAACTTTTTATTAAACATAGAATTACACCTAGGTTTATTTGGGGACCTGGAGGAAAAGCTGGGAATGGAACCAACACAAATTCCTGGTTCACAGAACATTTACTTTACTGGAAGAACAAGGGAAAATAAATTAAAAAATAAAATGTAAACTGTAGTATTTTAAAATTAACAAACCCCTTATGGAGAAAAATAAAGTATAGAACGAAGAAAAAAATAAGAAATTGAGTGCTGCTATTTAAAATCAGATGGTCAGGGAAAAAAGCAAAAACTCAGATATTTTAATAGATTCCTGAAGAAGGCAAGGAAGCAGAATTCAGAAATCTTAATCATGAAATTCAAAAGGAAAACAATGGCAACTGTCTTCTCCCCACCATCCCCCATAAAAGCTTATACACAGAGTGTTAACGAAACAGCAAAAATGTGGCTAGAGCCTAGTTATAAAAGTGAACAGTGGCAGGAGATGCTATAAGACAGGGACCATGGAAGGTTTAGGGATGAAAAGAAAGGCAGCTATTCTCCATACCCTGGCTGTACAATCACAGCAGGCACCTGGTGTTTTTTTAAAAAAAATCCTCTATCTACCAGAATCTCTGGCTAGTAAATTATTGATTTCCCCTTCTTTTTTCGATCTTTTCCACTTTTTTGTTTGTTTGATATTGTTTTCCTTCAAATCTGCAAGACACCTCTAATATTCAGCCAATGGTGGAACCACTAATGTATGCCAAATTGGGCTTAAAAGCTGGTGGTTTGACTCAAATTCCATGTTTAAAAAAAGAAGAGAGAGAGAGAACTCCAGACATTCTCACTATCCTGTGCACAGGGAATCACATCTCCCACACACCTGGCAGAAGAAGGAAGTTCTATTTAAAACAACAAAACAAAAAGCCTTAGACTCAGGAAAATCAGACACAGCTAAAGGCAAGACATGTAATCAAAATACGGAGACTGAGTGAAAATCTGAATTCTAAATAGTGAGATGACTCATCTCCAAGAACACATGTAGCTAGGTTTATAACTCTGCTCCAGACTCACAGCTCCTTCCTCAGAAGCAGAAGATAAGATTCCCCTGTAGGAAAATGGTTCTAAAAAAAGATATAAAAATCAGATAAAGTCTGGTATAGGGAGGGAGGCAACCTCCAATGATACAGACTAGTAAGATCACCCCAAACAAAGCCTACCAGTTGGCCAAATATGTATGCCAATTTAAATTAATGTATTTCGAGACTCGCTGTTAAATAGAAACAGAAAATTATAGATCTTAAAATCATTGGTAGTGATAACATAAAAAATAGAGTCCAAAATAAAAATCTTTAAAGGGAACCATAGCCTAATTAATACAGGCAATACAAAGAGTAAGTACAATATTATTAACCTATAACTCATTGTCCTGTTGAGATAGAAAATATTGCACCATAAGAGGTGGAGAGGATAGAAACTAGCAAAACTATATATATTTATATGTTTAACTTTTAACTGAAATAAAAGTTGCAGTAACAGATCTAAATACATAACTTTGAAAAATCTCAAAAAATTGGGCCAGACGCGGTGACTCAGGCCTGTAATCCCAGCACTTTGGGAGGCCAAAGCGGGCAGATCACGAAGTCTGGAGATCGAGACCATCCTGGCTAACACAGTGAAACCCCGTCTCTACTAAAAATACAAAAAAATTAACCGGGCGTTGTGGCGGGCGCCTGTAGTCCCAGCTACTCGGGAGGCTGAGGCAGGAGAATGGCGTGAACCCAGGAGGTGGAGCTTGCAGTGAGCAGAGATTGTGCCACTGCACTCCAGCCTGGGCGACAGAGCGAGACTCCGTCTCAAAAAAAAAAAAAAAAAAAAGAAAAATCTCAAAAAATTAACAACAAAAACTAACTAAAAAATGGGCAAATAAAGAAATTTTTTCCAAAAACTATATACAAGTGGCAGAAAGTACATTAAAAGATACTCAACATCACTAGTCAATAGCAAAATACAAATCAAAACCATACCGAGACCATTTCACACCCATTCAAATGTCAATCATTAATCTAAAAAAAAAGATTGGAGGCTGAGCACAGTGGAACATGCCTATAATCCTAGCACTTTGGGAGGCCAACGCTGGCAGATCACTTGAGTCTAGGTGTTTGTGACCAGCCTGGGCAACATAGTGAAACCCACTCTCTACAAAAAAGAAAAATTAACCAGGCATTGTGGTACATGCCTATAGTCCCAGCTACTCGAGAGGCTGAGGTGGGAGGATCACTTGAGCCCTGGCTGCAGAGGTTGCAGTGAGCTGAGATCACACCACTGCACCCCAGACTGAGCGATAGAAGGATACCATCTCTCAGAGAACAACAACAACAACAAAAGATTGGCATGGATGTTGAGGAATTGAAATCCTTGTGCATTGCTGCTGAGAATGTAAAATGGTACAGTCACTTTGAAATAAATGCAACAAATGATGTTGTGATTCCTCAAAAACTCAAAAGTTTACCATATGATTCAGCAATTCCACTTCTGGGCATACATCCTAAAAAATTGAAAGCTAGAACTTGAATGGATTTTTGTATACTCATGGTCATTATAGCATAATTCATAATAGACAAAAGGTAATAGCAACCCACATGTCCATGGATGAATAAACAAAATGTGGGATAAACATAAAATAGAATATTATTGAGCCTTAAAAAGGAAAGAAATGCTGATGCATGCTACAATATGGATGAACCTTGAAAATGTTATGCTGAGTGTAATAAGTCAGTCATAACAGGACAAATATTATATGATCCCACTTACATGAGGTACCTAGAGTACATAGGTACAAATTCACAGAGACAGAAAGTAGAATAGTGGTTGCCATGGTTGTGGTGAGGGGAATGGGAAGTTATTGTTTAATGCATAGGGCATTTCAGTTTGGGAAAATAATGTTCTGGAAATGCATGATGGTGATGGATGCACTACAGCGTGAATGTATTTACACTGAATCATACATATAAAATAGTTAAAAGGGAAAATGTTACATTTATATATTTTATGACAATAACAAAAATAAGATAAGCATAAGAGAAATGAGATAATAAATTTAGAATATTATTTCAGGAGGTCTAATCTCCAATAAATAAAAGTTTGAGAAGAAAAAAAAAATTGAGGAAGAGGAAATATTTGCCAACTCATTCTGTAAGGTCAATATTACCTTTATTCTAAAGCTGAGGGGTAAAATTATGCAAAATAAAAACTAGAGAAAAATATTTTTCATGAGCATACATATGAATATCTTGAGCAAAATAGGTTTTTTGTTTGTCTGTTTTTTTGAGACGGAGTCTTGCTCAATTGCCCAGGCTGGAGTACAGTGGTGTGATCTCAGCTCACTGCAACCTCTGCCTCCCAGGTTCAAGCAATTCTCCTGGCTCAGCCTCCCAAGTAGCTGGGATTTCCCACCACCACACCCAGCTAAATTTTCTATTTTTAATAGAGACAATGTTTCACCAGATTGGTCAGGCTGCTCTCGAACTCCTGACCTCAGATGATCTACCCACCTTGGCCTCCCAAATTGCTGGAATTACAGGCATGAGCCACTGCACCCAGCCACAAAATAGCCTTAGATCCATCAATATACTAAAAAAAAACATTACACACCATGACCAAGTGTCATTTATACCAGAAATTTAAGATTAATATAACATCATTTTACTTCTCATGTATTACCCCCCCAAAAAAACAAAAATTTGTTAGTTAATGCATTGTATTAGAATAAAGAACAAAAAGCACAAGATCCACAAGGTCATCTCTATAAATACAGAGAAAACATTCAACAGATTCCAACATCTAATCATGATAAACGCTTTTGGTAAAATAGGAATAAAAAGAAACATCTTCAACCTATTAAAATGCATCTACATAAAACCAATAGCTTAAAAATATCATACATAGAATAAAAGACAATGTTTTTACCCTGAGATCAAGAACCAGACAAGTACATCATTCTCACTACTTCCATTTAATACTGTACTATAAGTTCTAGCCAGTACAATAAAGCAAGAAATAAAAAGTAAATTCCTCCAGATTAAAAAGGAAGAAGGAAACATTTTTATATTGGCAGAAGACATGATTCCTCATGTAGAAAATCCTCAGGAATTTACAAAATAACTACTAGAATTAATAAAAAATTAACAGATTTTCAAGATGTAACATCGCTACACCAAAAGCAGCTGTATTTCTATATACTAGAAACAAAATTTCAGAAATTAAAATTAAGAAAACAATACAATGTACAACATCATTAAAAAGAGTAGAATACTTTGTAATACATGTAACAAAAGTTGTGAAAAACCTGTATACTGAAAACTATAAAATATTGCTGACATAAATTAAATATTAAAATAAATGGGGGACATTTCATATTCATGGACAGAGAAATAATGCGTATTGTTAAGATGTTAATTCTCCCCAAATGGATCTACAGTTTCAATCCTTATGAAAATCCCAGGTTTTTGGCAGAAATTCATAAGGTGATCCTAAACTTGATATGGAAAAGACCTTAAATGAACAAAGTAATTTTGAAACAGAAGAAAAAAGCTGGAGGATTTATCTTAATCAATTTTATAATACCCTATGAAGCTGTAGTATTTGAGAGTGTGTGCAGTATTGTTATAAAAATAAACATATAGATCGATGGAACGGAATAGAGTACCAAAATAAATCCTTAAATGAAAGGTCAATTGGTTTTCAACAAAAATGCCAAGGTAATTAAGTCGGAAAAGGATAACATTTTCAACAATTTCTACTGAGACAACTGAATATCCACATACAAAACGATGGATTTATTTTAGTCCGACACTTCATACCACATAAGAAACGAATCTCAAAATATATAATAGACTTAAAAATAAGTACAAAATGTGAAAAAAAAAAACTTATCAAAGAAAACATCAGGAAAAAAATTGTATAATTTTTGTTTTTTTTTCTTTCAAGGCAGTGTCTCACTTTGTCTGCCAGGCTGTAGTGCAGTGGTACGATCACAACTCACTGCAGCCTCAACCTCATAGGCTTAAGTGACCCTCCCAACTTTAGCTCAGCTAACTTTTAACTTTTTGTGGAGATAGGCCCTCACTTTGTTGCCCAGGCTGGTCCCCAAATTCCACCGTCAAGCAATCTTTCCACCTCAGCCTCCCAAAGTGCTGGGATTACAGGGGTGAGCCATCACACCCAGCAAATTTTATAATTTTGTATTAGCCAAAGATCTCTCAAATACAACATCAAAGCATGATGTATTAAATAAAAATTGATATTAAGCATCATCAAAATTTACAACTTTTGCTCTTCATTAAGAAAATGAAAAGACAAGCTATAGCTGAGAGAATGTATTTGCCAATCATACATCTTAATAAGGACTTAAATCCAGACTCTATAAAAAACTCTTACAACTTGATAATAATAATGGCCAAAATATTTTAATAGATACATTATGAGATATGATAAGCAGCACAGGAGAAAATGCTCAACAGAAGTAGTTATCAAGAAATGCAAATTAAAACTATAAGATACCTCTACATGCACACTAGCATAGTTAAAATTGAAAAAGCCTTCCGGTGTAAGTATTGGCAAAGCTGTGAGAAATTGAGACCCTTATGCATTGCTGGTGGGAAGGTAAAGTGGTATAGCTGCTTTGAAAAACAGTTTGGCAGTTTCTTAAAAATTTAAACCTACATTTACCATATTACCTGGCAGTTCCACTCCTAGTTATCTGCCTAAGGAAAAAAAAATAATGTATGTTCACGCAGAGTCATGTATATAAACATTTGCGGAAGTGAAATTCATACAATCAGTCTAAATTCCCATCAACTGATGAGTGGATAAACAAAACATCTTAATACAATGGAATCATGTTAACCAATAAAAAGGAACAAATTACTAATACACACTACAACACAAATTAACATCAAAGAAATGATGACTAAAAAAGATCATATACCACACAAAGGACCAGGAATCAGCTTATCATTGGACTTCTCTGAGGCAATACTGAAGCTAGAAGAAACTAGGATACTGCTTTGAAGATTTTGAGAGAAAGTAAAGATACCTTATAAACGCAATATCAAAAAATATATATTTCTCATATACCCTTCCCAGCAACGTTCTAGAAATAACTCTACTCCAGACCAAGGCAGAGAATAGGACATTGCATCATCACAGATGAGAGGTTAAGGAAATCTCCAAGATTACTGGTGAAGTGACATCCAAGAGTGATTTATGAGAGATAATACCATGAGATAATACTGCAGTCCAAAGAAGGCGTATGAAGGAATCAAAGGGGTATAAGTCCAGAAAAATTAAAGAAAGAAGGAAGGAGGGAGGAATAGAAAACACAGAAAGGGGGAAGACAAAAAGGCAGGCAGGAAGAAAAAGGACAAAATAATTTTTTGAATGTACTTTAGAGAAAATGAACAATTCCAGAGGCTATTTTTAGAATTAGAACATAAAAAACAGAAAATGAGGAAATGAGGCAATTATTAACTTCAAGACAACTAAAAATTACAGAAAAGGGAATATACTAATGGTACCTTTTATGGTTTAAATGTGAGTACAAATTACATATAATAACAATCTCTATACATACTACTCTAAGCAAATAGTATGTTATATGGGGAAAAAGTGGAGGACATAAAGTGTTAGAATATTGGAAGAGGAATGTATTTGAGTTACATAGTTCTCATCCAGAGAAAGATACCAATATGTAATATCTAAAACAAAAAGGACAAAAAAATCATTTAGAAAGATGGATGTTGATGTTAGAGAAAACAGGTAAAAAAAACTGAGTGGTTATTTCTAGGAAGAGGGAATTAAAGTTGGAGATGAGTGGGACATAAGACTGTTGGTTTAAGTCTTCAGTGTAAACTATGACTTTTCAAACTACATGTATGCATGACTCTCATAAAACGTGAAAACTGAAAAAAGACAATAACTTAGGTTAGAAATTTCAGAAAAAAAATACAGTATATACGTCTTCTATAGTCTCTACAGTGTAGGAAAAAAAAGCAAGGATGAAACTATAAAATGATGTTTCTTTTGCAGTTGTAGGAGTGATAGGAGACTTCAACATATTTGGGACATAACAAAATATAGTCAAGAACTCAGCAAATTAAGGATAAGCTTGCTGTTAAAAAATAAAAATAAACTCAGCAAAGACAAAATTAATCATATAGATTATCCCCACTACAGACCCCCTTCACAGAACTACATAGGAGAAAGAAAATTCTATAAAAATAAAGTGAATAGAAATTAGAGGTTGAAGTTGTGGGAAGAGGGGAGGCAGAAATAAAAAAGTAATAATAATATGAAAAAAAAAAAAATGACTTCTACAAGAAAGAGTTATCCTGAACAGGCAAGTTTGAAAACTTTTGGTTCCACTGTAGACATTATTTATTTCCTTTCATTTAATACTCATAAGAGTATAGAGAAAAACTGAGTACTTTTTGGTTACACAGAGCCACCAACATATCCTGTCTGAATTCATAGCTGGGAAGAAAGGGAAAACTGGAAGAACAATAGAGTATGTTTACAAGTGCCTCAGTTACTGACCACAGGTTCTTAGGCTCCTGTGCAATAGAAATTGACACAAAGCCAAGCAAGTTTCCCAGACAAGGCCCTTTATTAGTGGCTTATGCTCCAATATCAGGGAGCCAAGGTAGGCGCATGAGTTCTCCAGCCAGTTCGCTAAGGGTAGATCTTTGCTATGTTTTTAGGAAAGGTGACATGAATATGCATGAGGTATGTGACAATCTTTACATGTGCAAGGTGGAGCTCAGGGCACACAAGCACAGTGAGAAATCATGTTAGTACGTACACCACATGATCACAAAATGGCAGATAAGCCTCTCCCTGGGTGTGGATTTTAGTATTATAATGAGGCAAAGCGCAAAGATAGGTCATTCTTCTGCTCTTGTGTGCATGTGGGCAACAGGGTCAACTCCTTTGAGCAATGGTTGTGGTGGGAGGCTGCTTTTTAACTCCCTTAATATTTATGGTAGGGTGCTGCTTATCTTAGTTTTTTCAATGTCTTGTGATCATCAGGAATGGCTCCAGTAGAGGTGGTGGTGTAAGCTGTGATAATTGGTGGATATGGAAAAAATTCATATGTGAAGGTGAAAGGGCCGGGTCTAGCAAGTGCTGAGTCCCATCCCTATTCTATCTCAACTTCTCAACCCATCAATTATGTTAAGGGCAGAATATTAAAGTAATAGAATGGGAGAGGGTACCTAATTGAAAAGAAATGAAGAGGGCTACAAAAGTGGAGAGGAAAATCTCGTTACTTTCATAAAAGTTCAATTCTTTGACCTCAGCTTCATACACTGTAGACAAAAAAGATAAATGCCATTTTTGGGGGGAGTTATGTAAGACAGATTCATTTATGTATTCTCTTCACTTTTCCTCAAGAAAACCTAAGGAAGTTTCTGAGAGTGACGCAAGTATTTGTTATTGAAACTCCAGGAGTTTGGTCTAGGTCCTGTTGCTTACTGCACAGAAAGCCAATTACCAAGACAACAAGTATTGCCAGGGAAGAAGTCTTTTTATTTGGGTGACACCAACCAGCAGAAAGGAAAATAAGTCTCAAATTCATCTCCCAGACTAGCTAAAATTGAGAGGTTTATATAGTGGGGAAAAGAAGAGCTATGTGGGGGAAGGGATAGCTACCTATGGAAAGGAATTAGGAAGTGATAAGGAAGCAAATGAGTGAGCTGGCGTCTCATTGTCTGGATATTGTGATCTGGTCAGTTTCCTGAGGAAGGAACTCAGATGATACAAATGTAAATTTCAAGTCTTAAGACTAGGAGGATCAATTTCTATTTTTTCAAAAATCCATAAATATTTATATGTGACAATTGGGTTGGTTTCATATTGAGAATAAGGTTAAGTTTAATATCCCATTGAGGTCTCACATTGCATGTGGATTTCCCTACATCAACTGAGACAATAACAGTGTCCCCCATAACTCACCTAAAGAATTTATAAGTGGGCCAGACACAGTGACTTCTGCCTGTAATCCTAGCACTTTGGGAGGTCAAGGTAGGAGGAAAACTTGTGGCCAGGAGTTAGAAACTGGCCTGGGCAACAGAGCAAGACCCTGTCTCTACAAAACTAATACAAAATTTAGCTGGGCATGGTGACACATACCTATAGTTCTAGCTGATCCAGAGGCTGAGGTGGGAGGATCATTTGAACCCAGGAGTTTGAGGCCACAGTGAGCCATGATTGTGCAATGCACTCTAGCATCGGTAACAGAGCTGGACCCTGTTTCAAAATAAATAAACAAAAATAAAATTTAAAGATTTATGAGAGTATGTCTATATACTATTAAGATATAATAGCAAACCAGAAAGCAGTCTCATACTTAACACATCTGATTTCTGTGTCATATGTGTGTAACACATTTTTGTTACATAGCTAGATATGTAGATATGGAAACTAAGGTGAGTTCCATATATCCAGACATTTTTCATCATGAAAAAACATTGGAGAGTCATTATCTGATGTTTCTGTTATTTCTGAAATACATAATATGAAAGCAAAGAGTTGCAATATGATCATTTTATAAAAGAAAATACATGGACTTAGATGTGCCTACTTGGACCCAAGGTACACATATTTGAGTCTAAATAGAATATTGATATTAAATCTGAGACCTTGGCTGGTTTTTCATTTACTTCTGAGAATGAACAACTTAAGGCAAGGTGGGAGTGTGAGCACATGACAGATACCTGCCATTTCAAGAAGCAGTTACTATCTTAAGTATTTACTTCCTTGTAATGGAAGGATCTAATACTGGTCTCTGTTTGTTTATGTGTTTATTTTTAGGTGTTTTTATTACACAAAACAAAAACAGAAAAACAGTAACAAATGATTGGTTAGGCCTTTCAAAACAAAGAAGTATATGTGCTACAGTATATTTAGACCTATTATTCTTAATCTTCTAAGTGGAACATAAAATCTTAATGTCTAATGCAAAAATACTAAGAATATGTAAGTTCTTAATAAGTACTTGATTGACTGAAGCCCTGAAATAGACTCCTGGGAATTTTACTAATGGCCAATAAGGAGGAACTGTTAGAATATAAATTCCTGGTAAAGCAAACAAAAATAAGTTATTGCCTTAAGGGACTACAGAGGGTACAGAAGTAACTTTTTGTCCTTTTGTTTGCATATTTGCATATAAAGGGTTCTCATCTATTAATTCCATTCTGAAAGATAAACAGTACACCAGCTCTCCTTAGCATTCTATATATAAGAAACTTCAGACTAGGCTGAGTGTGGTGCCTCATACCTACAATCCCAGCACTTTGGAAGGCTGAGATAAGCAAATAACTTGAGCCTAAGAGTTTGATACCAGTCTGGGCAACATGGAGAAAACTCATCTCTACAAAGAATACACAAATTAACTGGGTGTGGTGGTGTGCACCTGTAGTCCCAGTTGCTCAGGAGCCTGAGGTGGAAGGATCACTTGAGCCTGGAAAGTGGAGCCTGCAGTGAGCTATGATCATACCACTGCACTCTGGGATCGATTACAGAATGAGACCATGTCTCAAAAATAAATAAATAAATAAAATAAAATAAGGTAAGGTTTAGCAGTTTAGGTAAAATATATTTTATGTGGGGAAGTTAAATAATCTACCCCAAATCATAAAACTACAAAATAGCAAATATGAAATGTAAAACTAAATTATTAACTCCAAACCCAGGGCCCTCCCTCAAAATTCTGGCTAGAAATGGCAATGCTTAGATGAATAACTTCTGTTTCCTCTTGAAACATTAATATTCCAGCATGCCTGGAGTGGGAGGACTATTATACTGTACTTATTTCTGTTCCTTCAGCAGTGAAGGCCACTGGAATACGTTCATTACACTCAAGCAAAGACCTGGGGAACTGACGGAATTACCTCTGTTGACCCAGAAGAGCACCCAAAGCACCAGTGTGCAGAAATCAGAGACCTCAAGCTAAAAATCATAAAAGGTAAGTGTTTATAATTAACCTTCCATGAATATCCTCTTTATAGACCTGCCTATGACTGCTGTTCTTATCTTCATTCTGTTCCTCACTATAAGATATCTTTGCCAAAGATCCCTTAATCCTGAACACCCATGGGATTATCTACTCCCTTAAATGACTATCTCTCTTCTAAAATTTAGCTGTCCTCCTCTATACAAGATTTAGTTTCCCTCACAAGGGTGAAAGAGTTCTGGCCACAACATTGTTTTCAGAATAATTAGTCTACTTTTTTCTTTTGTCTCTGGCACTAAATGTTCCCTTTTAGCTCCTCTTTGTATAGTACTTACATTTGGTCCATGCATACTTAACCTCCTTATAAAATTTATTTCTTCTTGCCTAAAGGCCATCAAACTCCAAATGGTCATGCAAATGGAGCCTTAGATGATGACTCCCTTATTATCAGGGACACTTACAGGTCTCTGAATGATATCTGACTGCCGTTTTCCCAAAGCAATGCTCCCTGTCAGTATGATGCAATTAGAACGGTCATTGTCCCTATCCTAAGAGCTAGATGTACCTCTTCAGATGGGAGATTGATAGTGGCAGAAGACAGACAAATTCATAGGCAGACAGAGATGGATTCCCAGTGAAACCTGACCTTCAAGCCAAAGACAGTTTAAATCCTGAAAACTGAGCTGCCAGTTCCAGATAGAGTCCATGACCAGAATGAGAACTTCTATTCCCATCTTAGCCACTTTCAATTGATTCCTTCTGAATGATGCCTTTTAACCAATTGAAAAGTGATTTTTTCCAAGACCATACATGGATGAATCAGTTCACATTCACCTCTTCTAAGCCCATAAAAACCCTGGACTCAGTCTCACAGGCAGCTACCCACTTTCTGTTCCCCTTGTGTGGCTGACAGCTTTCTTTCTGTAGCTCAATAAAATTCTACTCGGCCTTACTCACTCTCAGGTGTCTGCATGTCTTATTCTTCTTGGTTACAGGACAAGAACCTGGAACTCATTGAACTGTGGAAACAAAAGACCTGTAATGCTCCTGCTTGCTGAGCTGCAAGCAGTGGGAATAAAAAAGCTGTAACATTCTCTCCTGCTTGCTAAACAATAGGAGAGAAGCCACTGGCACCACTCCCTCCCACCCTCTGAACTATAGAAGAGAAAAAGTTGTAACACCAAGATTAGGTAAATGTGACTTTCAGGAAAATTTGAAAGTGCATGCTTCACAGAAGGAACAGGGAGCTGGTCTATATGTCTCACTATAACAAGACTAAAATTTTGCAAATAAATTGTTCCTGCCATAATTTAACCTTGGTAGCAATGAAGAAATTGGAGAGAGAGAAAATTGGATTATAGGTCTTGACCATTGTTTTTGAATTTTTATTATTTGCCTACAATTTAGGCTAAATCCTGAACTATTTGCTGTCTACAAGATATCTCTAAAAAAGAGCTGGGTTTTAATTTTCTTCATGCTCTTTAATAACTGGCATACAAATCCTCTTTTGATTGTAATCCTTGTGTACATTATATTTCTACCATTCAAATTATTAATAGTATGTATCTCTCATTGTTTTACTTCTTCTAAGAAAACTGAAGTCATGTTATTCTGAAGACAAGAGGTGATTCAATAGCCTGCGAATCTTCTTCATTTGGAACCTCACTGGGCCTAATCGATTTCCCATCGCCAATGCACTTCTGCTAAACCTATATCCTATCTAGTACTCTCCCTAACGGCTCAGAGACCATTACAGAAGATGAGGGTATGTGAGATTATAAAAGCCAAATTATGGGAGTAGAATCTGGAGGCCAAAGCAACTCCATCTTGGATGCTCATCTGCCATGTTGGCTTCTGATTAACGCCAGTTCTGGAAGGCCTCTGGTTTCCAATTTATCTGTTGTCCCTTGTGTAAGAGCAAGTATTTACCATAAATCCTGCTCTTAGGGCAAATTTCTACCCATTCCTTCTGAAGCATGTGTGCCTCTCCTCTACATATAATCTCCCCTACAATAGATAAACCCCTCTGGGTCTGGGGGCTAATGGTGTGGGAACCCGTCATCTTGTCTCACTGTTGCACAAGCCATACGTGTGGCTTCTGTTTCTAAGTCCCTATTAAGTGTTTCTAGATACCAGATTTATCATCCTCTTTCTTCAGCCTCTCAGCGTCCTGGGACTTTGGGGTAGGTTTGCATAGACCTGCCCACCAAAAAACTGCCACAGAGTCAGTCTTACATACATACTGAGTACTGTTGGGAAAATTCTATGAATATTTATAGGGGAAGTCATGTGCTTGCAAATTGGATAAACTTGTATGTAACATACATTCCATTTCACTTGGGGGTGAGGTTTTAGCTGGGATTTGGCTGTTTTGTCAAAAAGTAAACTCTAGGGCAAAAAGACAATTTGGGCATAGTCTCTACAAGCTGACTGAAACTGGGTTAAGATCTATGGTCACTTATCAATAAAGAATGTGATAAAAACAGTCTTTGTCCAATCAGAGTGTGGGCAGGACCACAAGGCAAGGAAAGGGCATTGACAGTTGGAGTCCAGTGATTTATTAGTATTGGTTGGAAAATTTTTCAATTATAGTTGTTTTGGCAATGTTTTTCAGGAGCTGGTTTCTGCTTAATTACAGAAAAGAAATCTTATGTAAATTAACAACAACAGGATACATGAACAATCCTTCATCCTACTAGCCATGAAATTCTGGAGTTTTTTATTTGTTTGTTTGTTTTAGGTTTGTTTTTTTTTTTGTTTTGTTTTTTGTTTTTTTTTTTTTTGCTTTGTCTCATTGTAGCCACAGAAAGTCCATTTGGTCTGTCTGTTGGGGCATATTGTGACAATTCCATTTGTCCTTAGCTGAAAATGGCTTCAAGCCTGAATTCTAACCCACCTGATTTTCTCCTAGGTATCTCCCATGTATTAGCTTAAAAGAAAAACACAACTTAAGAATGTAGAAAAAGGAGAAGAGGAGACTTTGTTTCTTATAGAGGATCATAGCTCGCAGGTGGCCATTCTGACAGATGGGGAAGGATAGCCTCCAGCCTAAAGCCAGAAACAGATACTTTGAGGGAGGGTCAAAGGGAACAGGGATTTATGCTGAGCAGAGTGGCCACATATACATATTCAATAAGCAATAGGAGGAGTCATAAATATTTATGAAAGGAGAAATGTGTGGGTGTGCACGTGTGCACACATGTGCAATAGAGCTTCACGAGTCTCCATGTTCAAAAACTAGCGGTGATCTGAGGGTGGAGTTTTCAGTCCTCTGATTTCAAAAACTAAAGGACAGGACACAAAAACTCTTATTGGGCATTCTCCATAGACTGGCTAGAACACCTCCATGGTCAGTGGTCTCTTACCAGGTAAAAAATGGAGGGGCAGCATCAGGCAGTTGGTGGATATTAATGGTGGAGTCTTTTGAAAGGGCTATTTTTTGTTTAGGCCTCAGTGAAGAAAGCCTAATTGCAATTAGCAAGGAGTGGGGTGTAATGAGGCCTGTCTGACCTTCCCATCTCATGACCTAGAACACAGTTTTCAAAGCTACTTTGAGGTTCCCTTGGCCAAGAGATGGTCCCTTCAGTCAGCTAAGGGGCTTAGAATTTTATTTTTAGTTTATACATGCATATGTGAGGTATACATGTAAATAAAATTGTGTTTTTCTCTTATTAAACTTCCTTTTGTCACAGTGTTCTCAGTTGAGAACTTAGTAGAGAGAAAATTATTATTATGATTTGAGATGGGGTCTCACTGTTACCTGGGCTATCGTGCAGTGGCATAATTATGGCTCACTGCAGCCTTAATCTCCTGGGCTCAAATGATCCTCCCTCCTGAGCCTTCCCACTAGCTGGGAGTACAGGAATGTCCCACCACATCTGGCTACTTTTTTAAAATTTTGATATAAACGGTGTCTCACCATGTTGCCCAGGCTTATTTCAAACTCCTTGCTCAAATGATCCTCCCACCTTGACCTCTCAAAGTGTTGGGAATACAGGCGTGAGCCACAGCTCCTGTACAAAATTATTATTTTCCTGCCCCTACAGCAGCATAATTTTCACATATATCTTACTGGAAAGAATGGTGTCAAATGGCCATCATCAACTATAAGGAAAGTCAGACAATATTCTCCTATTTCTATTATTAAGGAAAGAGTAAATTTCGAGGGGACAGCTACAAGTTTCTGTATCACAATGTCTTCCTCCATTCTCTCTAACAGAAGCATTTGCCAACTAGTGGTCTATGATGTAGAGGAATTTCTAGAAATCATTACTGAAATTTATCAATTTCATTTATTTTCCTTTTAATGTCTTTTCTAAGTCAGTTAGCTCAAGGGAATACTGGATAGTTGTCACTGTTCTCCAAATGCAGTTCTAAACTCGTCCATGGAAGAAGCTCTTCTTTATTTCTTTGTTGTTATATATTTATCTCTTCAAATATCTCTGGGAGATAAAATCTATGGAACTGAACTCAGGCCAGGAATAAAGGATTATGTACCCAAGGGGGATGCCTGAAGGCACGTATTTACCACCTGCTTACACTGCAGAATGCAAATCCAAGAAGGGTGAATGCTTTTGTTCTTTGAGCTGCTACAATAAGCAATCAAACAGCAATTCAGACAAAGAGGAAATACAAAAATTTAACAACAGCTACCATTTATTAAGTATTTACAATATGCCAGACACAATGTTAAATATCGTACTAAGTAAAAGGAAGAAGCTGAGGCAAGATCAATATAAGCAGAGAGTTTATAAGGGTCAAACCTGAGAATTGCAACCTGGGAGCATAAATTTACGTAGCCTTGAATACACACTCTGATTAACAACAGTGACAAGCAGGTTTTAAAGCTGCGCGCAGTGGCTCACACCTGCAATCTCAGCACTTTCAAAGGCCCAGGAGGATTTCTTGAGCCCAGGAGTTTAAGACCAGCCCAGGCAACACAGGGAGACCCCATCTCTACTAAAAAAAAAAAAAAAAAAAAAAAAAAAAAAAAATTACCCCTGTGTGGTTGTGCATCTGTCGTCTCAGCTACTCAGGAGGATAAGGTTGGAGAATGGCTTGAGCCCAAGATGTTGAAACTGCAGTGAGCTGTGATTGTGCTGCTGCACTCCAGCCTGGATTACAGGGCAAGTCCCTGTCTCAAATGAATAAATAAATAAATAAAGTAGATTTTTTTTTTTTTTTTTTTTTTGAGACGGAGTCTCACTCTATCGCCCAGGCTGGAGCGCAGTGGTCAGATCTCAGCTCACTGCAAGCTCCGCCTCCCGGGTTTACGCCATTCTCCTGCCTCAGCCCCCCGAGTAGCTGGGACTACAGGCGCCTGCCACCTCGCCCGGCTAGTTTTTTGTATTTTTTTTTTTTAGTAGAGACAGGGTTTCACCGTGTTAGCCAGGATGGTCTCGATCTCCTGACCTCGTGATCCGCCCGCCTCGGCCTCCCAAAGTGCTGGGATTACAGGCTTGAGCCACCGCGCCCGGCCAACTAAAGTAGATTTTTAAAGGAAAAGAAGATGCAGTTCCTAAATTGTTTACCAAGAATTTACAAATTCCAGGAACACAAAGATAATGAGTGAGGCAGCTCATTATCCATGCATGCCTGAGGATATGGGGGCGGAGGGCTGTAAGTAAAGTCCCACTCTCATGTATTTCTGGACCTGACAATTTTTTCATGCCTCACATAACTCAGAACGGGTCTGAGCTATTTTTCTTTTCTAACATCTGATATAAATCCCTTACCTCCTTAATTCCTCCAAATACTCATACTCATATATGAGTATTAGGGTATGTATTCCATAGATAATAAAATTATAATTGAAATAAGTTTGCAGCTGTAAATAAAGAACAAAATCATGTCCTTTGCAGCAACATGGATGCAGCTGGAAGCCATAATACTAAGTGAATTAATTCAGGAACAGAAAACCAAATACCACATATTCTCACTTACAAGTGGGAGTTAAACACTGGATACACGTAGACATAAAGAAGGGAATAATAGACACTGGGGAATACAAGATGAGGAGGAAGGTAGGGAAGCAAAGGTTGAAAAACTAACTTTCGGTTACTATGTTCACTATCTGGGGGACAGATTCAGTCACACTTCAAATCTCAGAGTCACACAATATATCTTTGTAACAAACCTGCACATCTAACTCCCGATTCTAAAACAAAAGATGAAAAAGTGAAAAAAACATGAACAAAAAGTAAATAAATGAATAGTGATTTTCATAATGCATTTCTCATATTTCATAGCACCTACACGTTCAGTATTCGTTTCAATATTCCATGCTTTTTTGTACTTCTAAAAAAATGTTTTAAAGACTAGCAATATGATGCAAAGCAGAATGAAAGGAGTGTTCTGGATGTGTGTTAGGAAACCTGGCGGGCATTCCCAGTTCTATGCCAAAGATTTTGCGACCTTAGGAAAGTCAGAGTGTGTGATTTTTGTACTTTTAGCAGTAAAAATATTTGTTTATCACTAAAAATATTTTAGGTCTCTTCCAAGATTAAAACATATGTAGATATTTCTAGGACAAAATAAATAACTAATCAGTTATATCCTAAAAGAGAGACCAGAACCATTAAACCCCTGTACATATGTTCATTGAGAAATAAACTCCTGCCCTGGAAAACTCCAGATACACACACAACTCACAGCCATCCATATCTTTCTCCAGCTGCACTCTTTCAATGTCCAGATACTGTTTCTTGTTAGTCAGTTTGGATAGGAATTCATCTAGCCTGATATTTTTTCTTCTTCCTTTCAGCCTGAAATAATAAAAATAATCAGAATCCAGTTTAAAAGAGTTTATTCAATTGCAAAGCTGAGAATAGCCATTTGACTAACGCAGACTCCAAAGAAACAAGATAAGTGCTCCAAAGCTGACAAGTTACAGTCTTGCTTATATCGGCAGAACACAAAGAAATGACAGGATTACAACATTTTCACAAAAGGCTGGTTGATGAGTTACAGCAATTTGATTAGTTACAGTTGTTTTCTTTTCCTTTTCCAATTTAAGACTATATTTAACATTCCATCATAGACAATATGATGTGATAGTTTTGAGGCCTTTGTATAAAAGAAACAAATGGAAGTTAATCTATAATGAAAAACAACAGTGAAAAGGGAAGGGGGTCTTCTCTGGCACCCTTTAGTCTTTTAAAACATTTTGCAAAACAATGTAGATAAACAAAAGACTAATCTATAATCAGAGGAACAAAAGTTACAGCTGCCTATGTTACAGCTGCTTGTCACATGACTAAGGTCCCATAATCCCATTCCTTTAAGGCTCAAAATAGTTTAAAATTCCAACAGCTTTTATTTTGAATTACTTATTCATAAACTCCCTTTTGATCTTTCATGACTAATTGCTCTGTCTCTGGAAATATTTCTGTAAATCAAAAATAAGATTTTAAGCCCCTCAGCTGACTGAATGGATCTCACTCTGAGACAAGCAAACCCAAGGAAACCTGAAAAGGTAGGTCAGGCCATGACAGAAAAGAGAGGGTCAGACATGCTTCATTCTACTCGCTTCCTTTTGGAATTCAGGTGAACTGATCAGCATTAACATTAAAACAGAGATCTTAAGACTGTCAAAACAGACTCTTTGTATCAATAAGATATCAAATTCCTGCCTGACTCTAGTCTAACATCACATGACAGATAAAGAAGGAAATCAAAATATTTTACCTCAAAATATGCTTATTTGTCATATTTTCAAATGGTCCTACAAAACTGTCTTCTGTGGAGGGAAATGTGCATCTGTAAAGAATCTATATTAACATAAATAGATCTCTTCCTTTCCAGGCCCTCCCAACTATGAAAAGATTAACTGAGAGTATGACACCTTTTAAAGGTCTAAATAGACCATCTATTGTCTCTAAGGTTGGTCCTCTATGAGACTTCATCTATGTAATAAGAACCTTGATCTCCACAACAGCTAATCTTTTGACAGACACTCCCTTCTATTGAGTACAGGTCTTTAGGTAATAATTTAACTCTCAACCCATTGTAGGTCAGGAAATCTTTGAATCTACTTATGACCTGTAAGCACCTCAGCACCTGTGCTTCGAGTTGTCCCACCTTTCTGGACGGAACCAATATACACCTCACATGTATTGATTGGTGAATTGCATCTCTCTAAAATGTATAAAACCAAGCTGTAAGCCAGCCACTTTGGGCACATGGTGTCAGGAGTTCTTGAGACTACCTCGGGCCATGGTCACTCACATTCGGCTCAGAATAAACCTCTTTAAATATTTTACAAAGTTTGGCTTTTTTCATCAACGCTTCTCACACAGACATACACCTACTTTAAGGCTTGCCTGCTGTTTCCTAACTCTCATCGACTTCATCAGGAAATCAATCTCCTGCCTCTGTTTTCCTCCCTCTCTCTGCCCTATTTCAGCTTTCTCTCTCAGTCCACCTCTAGCGTCTTTTGGTTCATTTTGTGACTTTAATTGTGGCTTCTTAGTGTTAGATCTAGTACTGCACCTGTGGATAGGTACTAGAAAGCTATATATTTTGAAGTGACAGCTAAAAGGAAAGCCAGCATCTTTCACCACCCAATCTCTTCAAAATCTTGGAAAATTTCCATAATTTCCAATTAAGCCTGTTTTCCTCAAGCTCTTGCACTTAACGAAAATTAAATTATTTAACTTTATAGTATTGTTCTATGCTATTTCAACATGCTAAAGATTTTATTTCAGATGAGTATGCTATTGCAGCTATATTATATAGTAAACAATCATATTTGGACTAGTGAAAAATCATAATTATTGATAAGAGTTCATTTGCATATATTAAAATTCTTCCTGATAAAATGAATTTTAGCAAGTTACTGGTAGGGGCCAAGGAAAAATATCCATGTCCTCTCTGCAGTTTTGCTGAAAACCAGTTGACAGAAGGCAGATTAATAGGAGAAAAGGCATACAAAATTTATTTGAATGTGCATTGCATGGGGAGAATCACAGGATAAGATAACGATTACCCAATAAGCAAATGGAGTATAAAAGCTTATATAACCTTCTTAATAGGGGATGGAAGATAGTAAATGTAGACAATTATTTGAGGGGCAGTGAATGATTGTTAGGGACAATGAGCAGGCCCAGGATACAGAAATTAATTTGTAAATGATTCTCTTTGAAATTTGAATGAGCCTGAGAGGCAGGCAGTATCTTGTAAAAGGTCCATCCAGGTGTGGTTGCATTCCTCAGTCTTCTTTCTCAGATAGATAATGAGATTTCAGAGAGGACAAGGAAGGCAATTGTGTTTTTTGGGGGGGACTTCCAGATAGAAAAGGGAACTTAAGAGAACAGCCTCATTCTGTGCTTTGAGATAAAGGGTCAAGAGAGGGGGAAGTAATCAGAGAGACCTGAAGTTGCTTGTTTAGTTCACCCATACTGATGGCAGCAGCAGCCTATCTGGAGGAGCTGCTGTGAAGAGCCTGGCTGCAGCTGGTGAGCTGTGGCCGGGTTGTGCGCTCTGAGGCCACAGGCAGCCAGGAACAGGCAGGAGCCCTGCCCCCTACCAAGTTGGCAGGGCAGGAGCCCCGTGCTCCCATGCCAGCTACAACCACCCAGCCATGTCTCTAGATGCATCCCTGTTTTCTGGGGCCCAGGAAGCCCCGCAGCCCCTGCAGGCTCAAAATGCCTGCCCCCAGTGCCCACTTTGATTTTGGAGCAAAGTTGTGGCCAAGTCTGAGCACTGTTGCAAACCAGCTGGGTGTGTGCATGCTCAGGGCAGTGCTGACACAGCAGCCGCCCTTGCACCTGGGTCCCCACAGGACTTTGGGAACTGACAAGTGTGGGAGGGAGGCCTGGGGGAACTAAGGGCAGCTCTGCATGGGGCTGCAGGTGCCCCTTGGTGCAAACAGCCTGGGTGCTATCGATGGCATGTCTATAGCTGGAGGCAGACAGGTTCCTGGGTGGAAAGGAGTGGGTCCCTGGTGAAACCCCACCTTCAAGCCAGGGCCAGCCTGAAGCCTGTGGGCTGGACTGCTAGTTCTGGGTGAAATCTGTGACCTGGAGTGAGAAATTATGGTGCTTTTTCTGGGCCCACCCATGGACACCCATGGACCAATCAGCACGCACTTTCTCCCTTCTGAGCCCATAAAAAGAACAGACTGAGTCAGACTCAGACAGACGTCAGGACCACCAGATGCGGGAAGGAACTACCCACTTAAGGTCTCTTTGACTCACCAGGACTACCAACAGCAGGAAGGAGCTACTCATGTAGGGTCTCCCTGACTCATCAGGACCATCTGCCTACAGAAAGAAGCTACCCACTGTCAGTCTCCTCTGCTGAGAGCTGGATAATCGCTGGGATGACCTGCCTGTGGTACCCATTTTGAGTCTCCTGAGAGCTGTTTTGTCACTCAGTGAAGATTCTCTCCACCTTACTCTCCAGTTTGTCTGCATACCTCATTTTTCCTGGATGCGGGACAAGAACATGGGACCTGCTGAATGGCACAACTGAAAGGGCTGTAACACAAACAGGGCTGAAACTTTGCCCTCCACCCCCTGGCCCAACACACTGTGGGCAATGAGAAGGTGAGAAGAGCTGCTGCCCTTCAGGGAGCCCAGATGTAGGGGCTCCCCAAGACAGGGCTGTGATACCCTCTTTGGGGCTCTGTGGTTCCTGGCATCTCCAAGCTTCCAGGCACCACCACATTCCCCTCATCCAGACGAGGGTACCCACAACGGAAGTCTCGTGTAGTACATCTGTCCAGTTGCAGCCTCTGTCAGCAGCTGTGCGGGTGCCTAGAACTGCCCACCCTGTTGCAGCTGGCACACCTGGCTTTGCACAGTGGCTGGACCCAGCGCTTGTGCACACACCCCTCACTGCTCTGTGCCTGGCTTGCCATTGGGAGGCATGGGATCCAGGCCAGTAGTACAAGCCAACCACAGCCTGCCAGGCCGAGTGGGCGGAACAAGTCCAATGGGTGCGAGCAATACTCATTCAGAAGATGCCAAGGGTCAGAGGTTTTGGGCTGGCAAAGCGATACCTCAAGGATCTCATGACAATATTTGGGGTGAAATATTTTGGTTTCTTTTATAGCCAATCTATCAGTATTTGAGAAAAATGCCTGATTTTCAGTGACTTAGACATTATGCTCCCATTACCTTCCATTTTCTTTACCTTTTCTTGTTTAGGCAAGTGACTTAAATGCCCTAGGCCTCCATTTCTTGAGCTGTAAAATAAGTGTCTGAAGAAGCTTATCTAAATAATTGTTATGTTATGTTATGTTATGTTATGTTATGTTATGTTATGTTATGTTATGTTATGGCAAGGTCTGACTCTGACACTCAGGCTGGATGGCAGTGGCATAACCATGGCTCACTGCAGCCTCAACTTTCCAGACGCAGATGATTCTCCCACCTCAGTCTCCTGAGTAGCTGGGACTACAGGTGCACACCACCACATCTGGCTATTTTTGTAATTTTTTTGTAGAGACAAGGTTTTGCCATTTTGCCCAGGCTGGCCTTGAATTCCTAGGCACAAGTGATCTGCCCACCTTGACCTCCCAAAATGCTGGATTTACAGGGTGCGTCACCATGCCCAGCCTAAAGAATGTCATTTCTAATGACAAAAAAACAGACTTATTTGTTCTCCCCCATCTATCAAGAGATATTTTTTAAATCATGTAAATTTTTAATACATTTGATAAAACACCATCAAGCTTCTACAACTGTCTCATCCCATTTATAAACAACATGAGGGAATGCATAAATTATCTTAACATTAAAAAATGCACAATTATGAAGAAAATACAAAATATTTTGCCCCAAAGTATATGTCTTAGCATATTTCAAGATGGCTATTCAAAGGGGTTGCAAACACAAGAATAGCTGAAAGTTTGTCTTTTTGTGGAGGAGATTTGCATCTGCAGAGGAAATCTATATTAGTAAAGTGAAATAAACAGCAGAGGCAAAGAGGCCTTTTATGACTGCTAGTTCTGGGTGAAATCTGTGACCTGGGGTGAGAAATTATGGTGCTTTTTCTGGGCCCACCCATGGCCACCCATGGGCCAATCAGCATGCACTTGGATCAGCACGCTCCTTAGATCTTGGAATAATTATCTCACAGGAAAAGGAGACTAAGGGTCTGACAGTGAAAACGTATCATAGGCAACCACATACTCTTTGAGAGCTGCTACCCGTGAAGTTTCATCTGTGTAACAAGACCATCTTTGCTCCATGCCTTTTCTTCTCTCCCTCCCATAAACTGTCCTGCAGTGCTTCAAGCCCCTATTCTTTCTGTGACCTAAGGATAGTATAAAAACTTGAGCCATCTGGCACTTTCATTAAGTTTTCATATTTTGCATGACTCTTGTGCACGTAATAAATTTGTGTGTTTTTTCCTGCTAATCTATTATCAGTTTGTTTTATAGACTCAAATTATCAACCCTTCAGAAGGAAGGAAAGGAAATTATCTTCCCCCTTACAGTTACAAAGTTGGAGTTATACAGGATGAAAAAGGCTAATGTGCAGAATGATTACTGTCGTTAATGATACTGTAATATATACTGAAAATTTGCTAAGACAGTAGGTTTCAGGTTATTTTACCATGAGCATACAAAATGGTATCCATATAAGGAATGAAAATGTTAGTTTGCTTTACTATAATAATCATTACATTAAGTATATGTATATTAAAAAATCATGTTTTATACTTTAAATATGTACAATAAAAAAGATTTTTAAAATGCCACCTTTGGCCAGGTGCTGTGGCTCATGCCTGTAATCTCAGCACTTTGGGAGGTCCACATTGGTGGATCACCTGAGGTCAGGAGTTCGAGACCAGCTTGACCAACATGGCAAAACCCCCATCTCTACTAAAAGTAGACACACAAAAATTAGCTGGGCATGGTGGTCTGTGCCCCAATCCCAGCTACTCGGGAGGCTGAAGCAGGAGAAACACTTGAACCCGGGAGGCAGAGGCTGCAGTGACTCGAGATTGGGCCACTAAACTCCAGCCTAGACGACAGAGCGGGACTCTACCTCAAAACAACAAAACAAAACAAAGCATAAAAAAACACAATTGTAAACATTAAATAGCAAATATTTTTAACGGAGCAATATTAGAAGATTTTCCCCCTACAATTCTCAAATTATTTTGAAATATAATGTCAAAATAACCTGAAAAATGACTTTCCAAAAAGTTCATTTTAATTAGCATTAACCCTGAAGCCAAAGGGTTCTTGTATCCTGGAACATTTTTTAAAAAGAAAAGAAAAAGAACTCATAATTCTGACATCTTTCTTTTACTATTTATGAAACTTAAATTTAATGTCAACCTTACATAAAGCTCAATTAAGATAATATCAGGAGCAAAAGTTGCAAAAACAATAAGCCAAAAGAACAATCACAATATAAGCCAATATTGTTTAAAGTCTGTGTTCCAAGAAATATATTACATATATTATTTACTTCTGTCATGTACCTTTAAAGAAACAACTCTAATTTGTCCAAAATCACACTATTAGTAAAAACAAAGGATAACCTCTGTCTCACTCTGACTTACCTAATCTCCATGCTTGCCACCTGACTGAACTTCATTTTCTCTGTTTACAAGAGTGACCACACAATAATTAGTACATTAAATCTACAAAAATATTTGACATATATAGTGGAAGATATTATTTTATTATCATCTCCAGAGTAACACACATTTCAGGCTTCTTCCCAAATCCCCTCATTTGGCATTTCCTGAGCTACAAACTCATAAAAAAGGTTTAGTAAGTTTCTTTGGATATTCTAATGTTCAACCAAATTCAAGAACCATTGAACTAGATTTAAAACTTTTTTCAATAGGAAAACAGCATCCATTTTAGGAAAATTATGTTAAAAGAAAATCTCTAGAAAAATTAAATCCAACAGAGTTTAATTGAATAAAGAATGATTTGTGAATTGGGCAGGCCCCAGAATCACAGCAGATTCAGAGATTCCAGCTTGGTCAGCTGTGTGGAGGAAGATTTATAACCAGAAAAAGGAAAGTGATATACAGAAGCCAGAACTGAGGCAGAACTGAGGTATAGAGACAGCTGGGTCAGTTATAGTTCAGCGTTTGTTTGCCTTATTTGAACATGGTTTGAACAGTTGTCGATCCTTGATTGGCTGAACTTCAGTGATTGGCACAACAGTAGATTACAGTCTGTTTACACATCCAGTTAGTTTGTGGTTCACTACCTAGGGAGAAGCCTTTATGCTAAACTTAAAATATGCAAGGAGGGAGCTTTAGGCTAAACTTAATTTAACAACTGTATAATACAATAATACCCAGAGAACAGTTATGTAACAGCGCTGAAATATTTGCAGTCAGGAGAGGATTTTGAATTTGCAATTTGGAATTCATAAGATTTGAAGTTTTAAACAAGACTAGTCTTGTGTTATTATTTGAGGATTATATCAAATTAATTCAAGAAACTATGCATGGTTTCCATAGTAGACTCTATGTTTAATGACTCCCAATTAATTATGTGTGGTCATTAAAGTTCCAAGTTAAAGTTTTCCTTCAAGAATTAGTATTGTGGTCAAAAGAAGATTAACCTTATGAGTAACTATAACAAGGTAATGACATCCAGATTGGAAGGTCTGGTTGTCAGGACATTACACAGATGCTACCTTGTCAAAAACGTTTATTACACTCCATGTGCATTTAGACTTCTTTAGATAAATTCTAAATATTTCTGCCATAAATTGAGATAATATAAAGAACCTAGAAAAAATTTTCTAAATCACAAAATTCTCCAAAAATATACATTCTTAAAATATATGAAAATGTGTATATGATTTCTGTGGTAGACTTTAGGACTATTAACAAATATTTTGGTTCTTCTCCTGAGCACATGGCAGAATTAAACGTTTTGTATGCACCTGAATTTTGGCATAGCCATGTGACTCTTTGGCCCATGAAGATGTGAGCAGGAGTGTTGTGTATCATTACCAGAAGAAAGTCTTAAGAACCAGTTTATCTCTATTACATTTTATTTTTCTCTGACCTGCAACTTGAAATGTTTCAGATGATGATTACATTGTCCTTGGTCCTGGAATAAGAAGGACATGAAGGAAGCTCCCAGGTAGCTTAGGATGGACATGCTATGTGAGCAAAAAATAAGCCTTTGCTACTTTAAGTCCCTAAGTTCTAGAGATTGTTCATTATCACAGCATTACCTCACTTATTATGTCTGACTGATTCACAAATCAGAAGCTCTTATACCTTTTCTTAAAACATATGCCAATACCAAAATGGCCCTTTTAAAATTGAGTTTGTAATTTAAAACTAATTTTGTAAATAAACAAACAAAAAAACCCATTGCCATAACAACATACAAAGATAACTCAAGTTTCTCTATATGTATAATTTCTTAATAACTATGAAATGCGACATCAAGAAGTAAAAAATTTAGCTTTCAATCTTGTGTATTGGTTTGAGTTATGCAAAAGGAATTGAGTGGAATTTAACCTTGCTAACAATATGAAGCAATGATCTTAAGACTCTTGAAAAGAGGGACAAACCCTTCAGGCTGCAATCAATAGCTATGGCAGCAAAGGAGCTGTTAATGTGTTTTCTGTTTAAAAGACAAATTGCTCTTTTATTGACAGCCACTCTCTGCTGTGTCCTATTTGAATGATGAAAAGGAACCAGTAGGGCTCCAAAATTAGCAGAGAAAGCACATCCATCTCAGAGGGAAAACACACAAAGTTACAAACATTTTTCTGTAAAAAAAAAAAAAAATGGTTATACAAAATAACTGATAATTAAGACTCTTTTCATAGCAAGTTGACTCCAAAATGAGGAACCTCTTTTTATAATTGGAAGGGTGATAGCAGCAGTGATTTTCCATTTTTCCTCCCAAGGACGTTCTTGACATAAGATTAATTTCACAGAAACTTCCCTCACCTTTCTTTAAACTTAATATTCTCACCCTTTAGAAGCATTTCTTATTCATTTTAGAAGCTTAGGAGGTACTGCCATGCAAGGATTGCTCATAATGACATAAAAATTGGGAGCAAAAGTACCTATTTTTAAATTCAGGTTATGTAAACTTACCAATTTCCTTTAAATAGATATGAAGCATCACCCTAGAGCAGCTTGCAGTGTCTGGCACGTAATAGGCCATCTACTGTCTTCCTAATATATGAGTAATGCATTTCATCTTAATTTATGATTTCATATTTATATGCCAATATACCATATTTTGTATTGTATAATAGGACAACCGTTCTATGACATAAATTATAGATGTTTAGGGGAAACAGTCCTTGGTTTTATGTGTCAGTTCACATCTCTCACCTACATAAGAATTAAGTTCACATTCCATGAAAATGAGAGATTTGAGGTATTTTTATAAGACACAGTCTTCTCCCACACAAAATATACAACTAAATGACACAAAATATGTGCTCTTCCAATACCAATTTCTTAAGCAAAATAACTATGATTTTACTACTAAAATACGCATTGTGCCAATTATAGTTTAATGTAATACCATACTACTGATATTGAAAAGTCCATATGCAGTATATCAATTAAATTCAAAAAATACATACTTTATTTTTATTAAGCAGAATGAGTAGTTCTTTACTCTACCTACTTTTGCAACCTACAAACTCAAACTAATAGACACATTTGCTGTAGAAGGTAGATTCCTCTTCTAAAGTCATAGACATGAAAAGGGAGAAACTATAATGATAATAATTAACATGATACATGAATAGATGTGCATAACCAATTACAGAATGTAGCTCTTTTGAGCTAGCAGTTATTTAGAGAAAAGACATCATAGATGACATATTCAGAGTTGACAGATGACATATGACACATGACATATTTCTCTAATGATATCCCTCACAAATAAAGTTCTGAAATAATAGTATTTTCCCAGTAGAAAGCTGAATGAGACTATATCAACTACCAAAACACAATATTTATGAATTCAACAAATATTTACAGCACAAATGTTTTATGCACCAGAGGGAAAAACACAGAGTTAGAGTGAGTCAGTCTCTGGATTCAAACCCGGGCTGCTGCAGTAACTAGCTGTGTGACCAGTAGGCAAACACCAAATCTACATCAGCCTTGTAAAATTATTAATAGCTATGCTATACAGTTTTTATAAGAATATAACAGGTTGGGCGCGGTGGCTCACGTCTCTAATCCCAGCACTTTGGGATGCTGAGGCAGGCAGATCACGAGATCAGGAGATCGAGACCATCCTGGCCAACATGGTGAAACCCCGTCTCTACTAAAATACAAAAAAAGTTAGCCGGGAGTGGTGGCTCACGCCTGTAGCCCCAGCTATTTGGGAGGCTGAGGCAGGGGAATAGCTTGAACCCGGGAAGCAGAGGTTGCAGTGAGCTGAGATCATGCCACTGAACTCCGGCCTGGCAACAGAGCAAGACTCTGTCTCAAAAAAACACAAAGAAAGAAATATAATAAAATGAAGTATATTGGTCTCATAGCACTGAGCCTGATGTAAATAGGTACTCAATAATGTCATTTACTGAGGTGCATTTTACTAGTGATCGCCAATATCCAAGTTCTTTTCCTTTCAGGAACAAAGAAGATTATATTTCCCAGCACGCTTACAGTTAGGCTTTGCCATGTGACTAGTTATAACCAATGTACTATGAGCAAAAGTGTCAGCAAAAGTTTAAAAAGAAGACATTTTGTATACTGAAACTACAAGACTGAACAGCTGTCATTACCCTTGTTTTCTGAGTAACTATGTGTAACAAAGCTATATCTCAATCAAAAGCAACATGTAGCATGAGTGAGTAATCAATTTTATTGTGTTAAGCCAGAAATTGGTATCAGGAATGGGTTACTACTCTGGATAAACCTAAAATTATGTGGCAATGAATAGGGAATTAAATGTAAGGTTGAAACATGCAATTTGAGAATGCAGGAAGAAAACTGTCGTGAAAGGTAAATTGGGACACAGATTATGAAGCCAATGATCCTATTCTTTTAGGGAAAAAGAGCAGACAGTTGAATGGTGGTAGAGTGTATTTAACTCTGATATAGGCAAGATTTGAAAGGAACTACAAGAAATGAATGAGCTCAGGAATGAACTGGCCAAATTACAAGCACAAATAGATGGGAATAGAGAGATGTGTGATCCCGCCAATGAAGGACAAGCTTGTATCAGATAAACCCATCTAACAAAATCAGCCAAAGGCATCAGAGAGCAGAAGGAAGACAATACTTGAGTGGATATTATCTGATAGAAAATAGAAATGGCTTGTGATGAATCCAATATTCTGCATTGTTTTGCTGTACAATACATCTGTCAGTTTTTAAACAGTGCAAACAAACTGAGAGGCTGAATGAAAAGCAACAACTAAGAAGCATGTTAGCTGAGCAGAATTTTTACAGTCGTCTAGGATTTGGAAGAAAAAAAATTAGGTTCAAGGTACAAAGGAAGCTAGGATTAAGGAGTCAAAATTCAGAAAGAAAAGAGATGAAGTGGAGACTGATAGCAGCACTTTATCCTTAAGGAGTGTGCTGACTCCTAAGTAGAATAGGGCCAAGAGAATGAGAAGTCAAGCAGAAAGCTGATGCTAAGAGGCAGACAACCCAACACAACTTTCTGCAGTCTCACAATACTGGTGTTGGTGGGGTTCCCCAAGACCACTCTTGGGCTTGATGAATCACTAGAAAGTCTCACAGGACGTAAAAGCTGTTATACTCATGCTCATGGCTTATTACAGGAAAAGGATACACTTTGGGATCAGCAAAGGGAAAAAGGAGTATGGGAGAAATCCAAGAAAAACCAGGAGCATTTTTCAAATGTCTCCTTCCTCTAGTAAAGTCAAAGAGGGACACGGTGCACTCTCCCGGCATCTGTGTGTGACAACATGTTCAAAATGTTGCCAACCAGGAAAGCTGATCTGAGCTTTGAGTCCAGGGTTTTTATTGGGAATTAGTCACATAGACATGCAGGGCTTAATGGCCGACTTTATCTACTCAGACCCCAGCCCTCTCACAGCAAAAACATGAATCACACAGGATAAAGTTATCTGGTAACACCGGTTCAGTGTGTCCCAAGGACTCAGGAATACAAAAACAATTTAATCAGGCAAAATATTTCGACGGCTCAAAGGTTACATCCCAGGTGCTAGGGCAAGGCCCAGTTCTGAAAACCAGTTTTTATCTAGAAGGTACAGGGTTTGAGCAACCCTGGCCTGCTGTTAATCCTTTTCTGCATAGTTAGGAAAACAAAAATTGTGATTGAAACGTCTCCCAAGGATGATGGACCCAGATAATCATAAGTTTTAGCTTATGTTTTAGTAGGAGCCCCAGAATGGTTATGTAATAGGCAGAATAATGTTTCCCCCAAAGGTATCCACATTCTCATCCCTGGAATTTTTGAATTTCTTGGGTTATGTGGCAAAGAGATTTTAAGGAGACAGATGGATTTAAGGTTGCTCATCAGCTGACCTTGTGATGAGAACATTATGCTGAATTATTTGTGTGGGCCCAATGTAATCACAAGGGTCCTTGTAAGTTGAAGAAGGAAGCAGAAGAGAGAGTGTCAGAGACAGAAAAGGAGATGTTATGAGGGAAGTGAAGTTTGGAGTAAATTGGGCCAACGTTTTTAGGCTTTAGAGATCGAATGCTTCTGAATATGGATCATGGACCCCAAGCTAAGGAATAAAGGCAGCCTCTTTTAGAAGCTGGGAAAAGCAAAAAAAAAAAAAAAAAAAGATTCTCTGCCTAGAATTTTCAGAAGGAAGATATCACTGATAATACAACACCTCAATTTCAGCCAAGTGAGACTCATTTCAATTTAATGATTTCTTGGGTTGTAGAATAATTAACTTGTGTTGTTATAAACTATTAAGGCTACAGTGATTTGTTTCAGCAGTCACAGGAAACTAAAACTTAAATGCAAACCTGAAATTCATAATTATTGTGTGACATATTAATACTCTTTCATTAGTAACCAATAGAGCTAACCAACAAGTATATGTGGAATAATTTTTAAAATCAGCATATTCTAGGCAAGTCTCAAAAAGGTTTAATAAACTAAAATGCTTTAAACTCTCTGATCACAGTGCAGGCATGCTAGATATCCATAGATATTTGGAAACTTAACTACAAAACTAATAGGCCCCAAAGAAATTAAAATTTAAATTATGAAAATTTTTTAAACAAAAATAAAATGATTTAGAGAGTAGAAAAAGCTTTGTTTAGAAGGGAACTTAATAGTTTTAAATATGTATGTTAGAAAATAAGATAAGTTGAATATCAATTATTTAAATATTATTTCATAAAGTTAGAAAACTAACAGTGTATCAAATCTAAAAGCATTAGAAGAAATTAAAGAACAGAATTAAGGAAATATAAAATAAACATGGAGATTGTGTGGTTCACTTGTTCAGAAACCAAATGCAATCAAAATGTGCTATAAAGTAACTTGGAAATTTCCTACTTATACCTATTTCTATTTCCATCAATCATGACAACAAGAGAATATTTGCTATTTTACTGCATAGAAGATAGACTTTTTTCAGCTAATATGTTTCTGTTCTAACAAGTCAATTGTAAAAATTCCTTTTTTCTTTAAATTATGAGTCTGCATTGGGTAGAAGTAAAGGTGTATGTGTTGGTGAGAGGTGAAGCCCGTTGGGTTTCTGGGTCGGGTGGGGACTTGGAGAACTTTTCTGTCTAGCTAAAGGATTGCAAATGCACCAATCAGAGCTCTGTGTCTAACTAGAAGATTATAAATGTACCAATTGGCATTCTGTAAAAATGGACCAATCAACACTCTGTAAAATGGACCAATCAGCAGGACATGGGCAGGGCCAAATAAGGGAATAAAAGCTGGCCACCCGCACCAGCAGCAGCGATGGGCTTGGGTCCTCTTCCACTTCCTGGACACTTTGTTCTTTCCCTCTTCGTAATAAATCTTGCTGCTGCTCACTCTTTGGGTCTGCGCCATCTTTAAGAGCTGTAACACTCACCGCGACGGTCTGCGGCTTCATTCCTGAAGTGAGCGAGACCAAGAACCCACCAGAAGGAATAAATTCTGGAGACACTGGTATTGGAGAACTCCTGTGTTCAAAATGTTTCTCCTATATAGTGGTGGTATGACCTTAGTCAAGATATTTATTATCCTTAAGTATCATTTTTTTCACCTATTCAATGATGAGGATACTTAAAACTAACTCTTGGGTATCTTATGAGGAATGAATGGAAAGTTGCATGGTGCCTGGAGCATAATACTTAGCACATCATAACTATTATTGTTGTTGACGGGACTGATTTTTCTTTTGGAATTAAAAGTCCTGCAGCGCAGAACAATGCAGATAAAGGATGTTGTGTGGCCTTATTTATCTGAGCCACAAATCACATAATGTATTACTTCAAATTTTTAAAGAAACCTTTTTATAAAATGTAATTTTATTAGAACTAGTTAAGATGTATTCTCGGCCGGGCGCGGTGGCTCAAGCCTGTAATCCCAGCACTTTGGGAGGCCGAGACGGGCGGATCACGAGGTCAGGAGATCGAGACCATCCTGGCTAACACGGTGAAACCCCGTCTCTACTAAAAAAAATACAAAAAACTAGCCGGGCGAGGTGGCGGGCGCATGTGGTCCCAGCTACTCGGGAGGCTGAGGCAGGAGAATGGCGTAAACCCGGGAGGCGGAGCTTGCAGTGAGCCGAGATCGCGCCACTGCGCTCCAGCCTGGGCGACAGAGCGACTCCGTCTCAAAAAAAAAAAAAAAAAAAAAAAAAAAAAAAAAAAAAAAAAAGATGTATTCTCATCTTCTTGTGGAGAAGAATCAATGAGAACTAGGGACAATATATTTTCTCTTTTTAGGCAGAGTGCAAAAATGCTGATTGTCCCTCATATTGACATTAAATGTTTTCATGCAATAAAGACGTACTTAAATCTCATCCACTTGTTTTCCTTCCTCTTTCACATATTTTGAAAGTTCTACCAAAGTCACAGATAAAATTTGAGTCCTCAAATTAACACTTCACAGTCTCATCACTGGAAGAAACCAGAAATATACTTCCAGTGCTTTGGTGTCCTCAAGAATATACTGAAGAGGAAACAGAACTCAGATATGGGAAGAAAGTATTTATGTGATCCAGCAGTGGTTATGCCTGGTGGAGAGACAAAATGTATTTGCTGCTTCAATTAGCCAGTTTAAATTCACCACTCTTGATGGAAGTAAATGGGCTCTGAAAAATGTTTTCTTACACTGTGTCTCCTTATATAGTTTGTTGCTACTTTCTTTTCTGACTGCACACTTTGCAGGTGCAAATTCAGGAGTGAGAGTTTCAAACATTCTATAAATATGATGTATAATAGTCAGACTTTAGGAGAGGTTCCTTAGGTGAACGGGAAAATACGGTTTATCTCAAACCAACCAGCCAATGTATCAAGAGATAAACTCATCTCTTTAGAAACTAATCAGTTCAGCAACTAGACCATTGGATAATATAATATGTTTGAGGAAACTGACATTGCTTTTAGATAACAAAGAATTTTTCCATAACATGCAAGATTCTATCATGCTTAATGGTTATATAGGAAACAGGAAATTATTATTTCTATTTTTTAGATGATGAGTCCCAGAGATACAACATGTCTTACATAAATGGTTTTATTTTAGAGTCTGGAATATAATGTATTTTTCTCAGTTTCCAGTCCTTTGACATTCACTAGCGAACCGTACAATCTCCTAAGTCCAAGATTTTCATTTTCAAGGTACAGCCTAATGAATTTTAAGGCGAAATAAAACAGAAGTCATGTATACATTAGTTGGATTTTGTTGAGTTACAACACGATTGACTTTTGCTATGAAAATTAGATCATGATTAGGACCATTTTCTACAGCAAGAAGTTTTGGTATTTGGATATAGAGTCGTCTTCTTGCTTACAAAATGGTCCTGGATGTTTTCTAGGAAGAAAGTTAGTAGAAATGGCACTTTTTAAAACACACATTGAAAAACTTAGAATTTGCAGTTGCTGTACACAGCTAGTCCTGTACCCAGGTCTGAGATGTAACCCTTGTTCCATTATTCAGAAATAATTACAAACAAGAAAGTGACTAACTCACAGCAAATTTTTTTTTTTTTTTTTTTTGAGCTGGAGTCTTGCTGTGTAACCCAGACTGGAGTGCAGTGACATGATCTCAGTTCACTACAACCTCCATCTGCTGCTTCAAACAATTCTCCTGCCTCAGCCTCCCGAGTAGCTGGGATTACAGGCACCCAACACCCCACCCAACCCATTTTTTGTATTTTTAGTAGAGACGGGGTTTCACCATGGTGGCCAGGCTGGTCTCAAACTCCTGACCTCACGTCATCCACCCGCCTTGGCCTCCCAAAATGCTGGGATTACAGGCGTGAACCACCGCACCCAGCCCAAAATTTTAAATATACTTTTGACTGATGATTTCACCTCTGAGTTACTCTTAACTTTTCCCACCTGGTATGTTACTCCCCAAGAACCCAATGTCTTCATACTGACTCTCGCTGTTAGATTTCTCATTGAGAGTCCCCTAAACTTGACCTATCTCAAAATATCATATGCTACAAAGTTACATCTTTTCTTAAAGCTACTCATTCTCCAAATAAATTTAAATTAGATGGGGGAAAAAAAACAGATTAAATGAAGTTTACTCTTACTAATGATTTCTTATAAAACAACTCCTATTTGTCTAAATTTCTTAATCTTTCGAAATACATATTTTTAAAATTTTAATGATTCTTAGATTATATCAAGCACAATAATAAAATATTTAAAAATAAATTCTATTTTTAAATCAGGGAGTCATGGCTCTTGCATAGGACTGGGAGATGTTCGAGTCACAAAATACAAGGTCAATAAAAATTGTCTTTTGACACACTAGCAACACAACTGTAAAATAAAAATTAAAACAATAGGTGTATAGTAACAATAAAAACATTAAATAGTTAAGAATAAATTGGCTGAAATCTTTATAAGACCTTGATATTGAAAACTACAAAATATTGTTGGAAGAAATTCAAGAAGACTTTAATACATGGAGCGATAAACCATGATCATATTAGGACTCTTTTATAAGATGTAAATTGTCATCAAATTTATCTATGAATTCGACATAATGCTGATCAAAAACTCAGACTTGTTTTTTAATTGACAAACCAATTGGAAATGTAGTTGGAAATATCATGTATATGGAAATGTATATGAAAATTCAATAGACATACAAGATCCTAAAAATATTGAAAAATCAAATTGAAGCAAAACTTAGATTGACTGAGATTTCTTAATTAATGACAGTGTATTATTAGCATAAATATACATAAATAGTTCAATTGAACAGAATAGAGTGTCCTGAAATTAACCCACAGTCACAACGGTGAATTGATTTTTGCCCAAGGTGCCAAAAAAGTTAAATGGAGAAAGGATAGTCTCCTCAACAAATGGTGTGAAACAACTAGCCACTCATAAGGAAAAAAAGGAAACTTTGCTCATATTTATCAAACACAAAAGTTAATCTCAATGAACCATAGAAATGGGGACTATCTTTGCAAACTGGTAGTATGAAAAGACTTTTTGAACAGAAAAAAGAAAGCACCAATCTTACATGAAAAACAATAGACTTGTCTTTATCAAAATTGAAATTTTGATTCATCAAAGAGCCCCCAGTTGAAACAGGAAAGGTCCCCTTTTCCCCTTCGCAGGGTGTGCGATGGGGATGTGGCTCACTTTTTCAGTGCCCTGCTGCTCAAACCTCTACGGGAGCACACAGAAGGGCAGGCTGTGGGGCTCCGACCCCAAGGCAGTGTCTAGAGTAAATGTTTACAGCTGAAGCCCCAGTGGGCGTTACAAGGTGCTCTTTTAGTTTACCCTCTATGGATGTCTTGGGTTAACCAGCTCAATTAGACCCTCTACCTTGTTGCAAGGACAGAGGGCTTTCTGTATACCAGGTTCTTGCCTTGGTGTACCGGAAGAATCATATCACAAGTGGGCTTGGAGAATGAATGTGAAGTTTTATTGAGTAGAAGTAGCTCTAGCTGATGCGGGAGCCGGAAGGGAGATGGTCTTCCCCTGGAGTTGGGCCGCGTGGTGGCCCCAGCTCTCCTCAGACTGCCCCGGCCACACTCTGCCTCTTCCCTTCAGTCAGTCAGTCAGTGTGGGTCAATGGCCCGCAAGTGTGCTAGCCTCTTATGTTGTGCTCTTCTGCCTCTTCCGTCCATGTGCTCCCTCGACCTCCTCTCCATATTCAGCGACTTGTCTTCTTCCGCTGATGTGTTCCTTTCACTGTTCAGTAGCTTCTGTCTCTGCCTTGCTAGGGTCTCAGGTTTTTACAGGCCCAGTATGGGGTCGTAGTGGGCCAGGGTGGTCTTGGAACATGCGATATTTGGGTGCTAAGGCGGAAGGAAGTGCCTGTCCTCACCTAGGTCTGTGGGGGTAGAGCCCCAGCCAGGGAACACACCCTCCTCTACCCAGCAGTTCCCTGTTGCCTCTTCCTTATCATTTAAAGGGACGACGTTCTTCCCTTCCCAGCACTCTGGTATCAAAAAGATAATGTTAAGACAATGAATAGGCAAGTCAAGTCACTGACTGTGGGAGACTATTGTCATTACATGTATCTGACAAAGGCCTTGAATCCAGAATATATGTAAATATCTCCCACAATTCATTATAAATTAGATAAACAAAAATTTTAAGTTAACCAAATATCCTGAATTGGCCTCTCAGAAAACACGATATAAAAGTGGCCTACATGCACAAGAAAAAGTAGTTAACATCAGTAGCCATCAGAAAACTGCTAATTAATACCATAATATTATGCTACTAAACATATACTAGAATGTCTAATATAAAAACAAATGACAGGCCAGGCATGGTGGCTTACACCTGTTATTCCAGCACTTTGGGAGGCCAAGATGGGTGGATCATTTGAGGTCAGGAGTTTGAAACCAGCCTAGCCAAAATGGTGAAACCCTGCCTCTACTAAAAATAAAAAAAATGAGCTGGGCTTGGTAGTGAGCACCTGTAGTCCCAGCTACTTGGGAGGCTGAGGCAGGAGAATCGCTTGAACATGGGAGGCGGAGGTTGCGGTGAGCTGAGATCATGCCACTGCACTCCAGCCTGGGCAACAGAGTGAGACCCTGTCTCTGAAAAGAAAAAAAAAAAAAAAATGACACCACCACATGTTGGCAAGTGTGTGGAGCAACTAATTTTCGTACAGTGTTTGTGGAAGCATAAGCCGATAAATCCAGTTTGAAAGTCAGTTTAGTCATTTCTCATGAAGGTAAGTATACAATTACCCTGTGATCCAGCAATGCCACTCCTAGTTATTTATTTACATGAAATAAAAAGACATGTAAATAAAGAGAATATATTTGCAGCAGATTTATTTGTATTAACCCCAAACTGGAAAGCAACCAAAATGTTTGTCAACAAGAAAACAGATAAAATTTGGTGCAGGCTTAAAACCAACAAATAAAACCTTTATAATAAAAAGAAACCGATCCACCGAAAATATATGGATCAACTACAAAAACATTATGCAAAATTTAAGAAGCCAGACACAAAAGAATTAATATTGTATGATTCCACCTATATGCAGTCTTACACAGGCAAAACTAGTATGTGATGAAGTTAATTAGAGCACTGGTTCCTGAGGATGGGTGGTTATGGATTGCCTGAGATCAGTGCCACAGATTTTTCTAAGGTGAGAGAAGTATTCTAAATCTTGACAGGCTGCAGACATATTAATGTATGCATCTATCAAAATGCATGGACTGTACTTCTAAAAACTGTACATTTCAAGGTAAGCAAATTATTTCTTAATAAAAAAATAAATATATTTGCTCAGGATCTAACTATATTAGGTATCATCACAAAGACTGATGAATGGTAGAATACATTAATTTTATTGAAAAATAGTTGCAGGTGATAGATACCCCACTTTCCATGATGTGCATGCCTGTATCAAACCATCTCATCTACTTCATAAACATATACACCTACTATGTACCTATAAAAATTAAAATTAAAAATTATTTTTACAAAGGTTGTAAGAAACATATTGGAAACTCCCTCATTTTAAATTTTTTATTTTCTTTTTCCAAAAATTCAGCTGTTTGGGAGATATACTGCTTTGTAATAATGAATAATTGCAATTTAGAAACAATCAGAATTTATACTTAGATAAATCTGAATAAGGTAATTACTCCAAATTAGATTAATTTTTCTCTACTCAAAAACTGACAAAAGGCAATGATGTGCTTAAATTGCATCTGTTCCAAATATAAGATTAATAAAGAAAACTGCAGTAATAATAAAAATTATGATAATGGTTACATGTACCAAATTCACCAGGTACCAAACCTTGTTCCAAGCATTTACCATATGTTAATTCATTTGATTCTTACTATAACATTTGAGATAAATAATATTATTAGTTATAATTCTCATATGAGGAAAATGAGGCATAAAGATATTAAGTTATTACTTCATGACCACAAAGATGGATTCAACTTAAGACTATTTATTTCAAGTTCTCCTGTTAACCAGTAGACTCTACTGCCTCATGATAAACATGGGCTAATACATATGCTTATACAGGAATGAGATCATATCAGTGAATCAAGATGAAAAGTGCTAATAAAATATAGTTGTTCTCTTTGAATATCCCCCAACATCAGATAATTTTTAATCATAATTCATACATGATGTTAATTTCCAAGTTTATATCTGTATCTACACATCTCCCTTGAAAGACAGACCTAGCCAACTATCCTACTTGACTTCTCTACTTGGATATCTATTAGGTACATCAAATTTAACATTTTCAAAACCACGAATATTAATTTTCTCCATCTCACTCCCTGAAAACATGTTCCTCTTGCAGTCTTCTCTAACTTAAATAGCATTTCCATCATCCCAGTTGGGTGAATTAAAAACCTGAATAGATCTTTCACTCCTCTTTCTTGAATAATTCACATCCAATTTTTCAGCAAATACTACTTTTTTTTTCTTTGTTTCTTTTTTTTTTTTTTTAAATATATTCTGAATCTCTCTACATCTTTCCCTATATATGACATACCCCTGTTCCAAGCCACCATAATATATTGCCTGGCTTGTTTTAATACCTTTCCAAATCACCTTTCTACTTCTACTCCCTCTTCTTTTATTCAGTATAAAGCAGTCAGAGTAATTATTTTAAAACATAAGTCAGATTATGTCACTATTCTACCCGAATCCTCAAAGATAACCCCACCTCAATCAAAGAAAAGGCCAAAGTTCATACAATGACCCACAAGCCTGCACATGACTCTAGTGTCCCATTATTCCTCTAACTCCTACTTTTCCCCCTGTGCTCACTTCTAGCTATGCTAGCCTCTTTGCTGTTTATGAAAATTTTCAGGCACATTCTGCCTCATGGTCTTTGGTTTGTGCCCCCTCTACTTGGAACTCTCATCTTGCAGATGTCAGAGCTCATTCTTTCTTCTCCTTCTGGTATTTGCTCAAATATCACCTTCTCAGGGACCAACCTTTTTTTAATTTTTAAAATTTTTTTGTTATAGGTTCTTCCTCTATTACTCAGGCTTCAGTGTAGTGGCAGGAACAAGGACATCTCAGGCTCAAGTCATCCACCTGCCTCAGCCTCCCAAGTAGCTGGGACTATAGGCCCCACACCACCATCCCCAGTTAATTTAAAAATATATACTTTATTTTTATTTTTCCATCCCTCATTGAACTTTTTTTCAAATTGTTATTGTGGAGACAGGGTCTGGGAGTCTTGCCCAGGCTGGTCTTGAACTCCTGGGCTCAAGTGATCCTCCCTCCTCAGCCTCCCAAAGTGCTGAGATTACATGTGTGAGCCACCATGCCCAGCCCAACCTTTATAAGATCTCTTTTTTTTTTCTTTTCCTTTTTTTTTTTTTTTTTTTTTTGGTAGAGATAAGGCCTTGCTATGTTGCCCAGGCTGGTCCTGGACTCCTGGGCTCAAACAGTTCTCCCACCTTGGCCTCCCAATGTGATGGGATTACAGGTGTGAGCCACTGTGCTCAACCCTCTTTCAAATCTTTACATCTACTCCTCACCAGTCTATCCCTTTCCCCCTTTCCTGCTTTTCCTTCATAGCACTTATAACAATTAAACTACTATTATCATTATTTCTTTATTTCGTTTCTTGTCTGCCTTTCCCCTGTATAACGTCAGCTCAATGAGGACAGTGATCTGTGTCTATTTTATTCACTACAGTGGATAATTCCAGAGCCCAAAACTCAATAGTAAGTGGTTAAGTGAACGAATGAGCAAGTGAGTACATTATCTAGAAACAAGCACATCTTTCCTTGGATACCATGATCCTTTTAGAATACCAGATGATTAAAATCTATTGTTAGAAGACAGGAAAATCCAGCCTTCTGTGTTTCCACGGAACAACTCCCTGCTTTGTCCAGTTGCTTGTTCCCTCCACAGGGCCAAGAAACACTGTCCCTTTCTCCAGTCCATATTCCTCCCCCACAGGTCCGGATCTAGCCTCCTTGTTAAAAGATGATTTTCGATATTAATTTTACGATTACTGGTTGGTCACAGCTTTGAAGATTCTACTTCTCCAAGTTATTCCAGTTCTAGAAAAGAATTCTCTAGCTTCAGCTCACCCCGAGGACCCCTTGAGAGGAGTCAGCCATTTTACCCTCTAGAAGCTAGGGTAAGATGAAATTATTACGTGCTACTGACTGGAAGTGTGGATTATTGTTTTATTATTTTAATTCTAACCTTTCTTCTTATGTATGTCTACTTGCTGTGCAGCATATTAATGACTATTCGGGTCTTTATTTATTCATGGGTCAGTTGTAGGACATCTCGGTAATCATCAGCTTCCATTTTCTTTAAATCAAAGGGAGGCTCTGACTCCAAAGAGTGGAATGGGATGGCAAGTGTGTCCCTAGGTTTGAATAAAAGTGGACATTAAGGACTAATGTAAATTTTTATGATTCCTGTGGGCAATGAGAAAAAATGGCAAAGAAATTAAAAGCCCCTCAGAGCTACATTGGGGAACAATATACTCCAAGGGCAGGGCAGAAACGTTGTTAATGTAGGAAATATTATTTCTAAATATGAACTAAAGGCACACTGTCTCTTCAAATACTAATGCTTGTCCTTGGAAAAGAGATATATATTAAATAGGTCATCTTTTATTATGTAGTAGTAGAGGGTCAGCAGGCTTGGCAGCTCCCATTGAAAGTAATATTGAAAAGGAAATGTAAATGGAAAGAAAAATGTTTCTCTGGTCCGAAGGAGGCATACGAGCCCATCTACAGCACATCCCCTGCATTTCCTCTCCTCCCAGATACTTGTGAAACATTAGTGCTGGGTGCAGCTTGAGATGGTGTCATCCAGAGTGGAGATGGGCACAGGGGGAAGGTGGAAGAAGCCAGAGCAAGTCTGCCCATTGTGGTAAAAGATTTGAGTTTTCCTTGTCAACCTGAAGTCAAGAAATTCAGATAAAGAGTGAAGGAAGATGTCTACTGGGGACTTTCTTTCTGAGTCCAAGAAAAGACCAAGTTTGCTGGAATTTTAACCTTTAACTTTTTACAATGTAATTTCCTTCACTGCCCTGAGCCTTCAGGAAAAAAAAAAAAAAAAAAAAGGTTTATTGAAAATGGAATTGGCCAGGCACCGTGTCTCACATGTGTAATCCCAGCAGTTTGGGAGACCAAGGCAGGCAGATCACTTGAGTTCAGAAGTTGGAGACCTACCTAGGCAATATAATGAGAACCTCATCACTACTAAAATAATAATAATAAAAACTTAGTCAGGTGTGGTGGTGCCCACCTGAAGTCCCAGCTTCTCAGGGGACTGAGGTGGGAGGATTGCTTGAGCCGCGGAGGTTGAGACTGCAGTGCGTCCTGAGTATGCCACTGCACTCCAGCCTGGGTGACAGAGCAAGATCCTGCGCCGCCCACACCCCGGCCCCCAGCCACAAAAAAAGTGAATCTTTTTGCTAACTGCTAAATAGTTGAGTGTTGAAATCACAATTTATCCCTAACCAGGATGGAAGTTGAATAGTATCATAGAATAAATATTTAAGATATACAAATGAAGTTAAAATACTTCATAAGGCTGCGATATAACTTATTTGAAAATAATAGTATCAAGTTCCTTTGTGTTATTATTCTGACATTACAGAAAAATACTTCTCAGTACTATCACTTGTTAATTCCTTCTGAAGATACTGCATTAAATATTTGTAGTACTAAATATATGCTCACTTTAATTGAGATTAGTGGAGGAGTAAGATATGTTTTGGTCCAGATAAACCTGAATAGATTACAGTCAAGGATCATGTTGCCACAAATTCTTGTTTACTTATATCTTTAATAATAACTAATTAAAGACAGTTCTTCTTTAACTCTTAGACTAGCAGATTTCACCTATGATGATGTTGTAATTTCACTGAAGCAGTCTTAGAAACTGAAGCTTTGTGCACAGCTTAAAGAAGATACTTTGAGTATTTGTGGAAACAGACTTACTGCCCTCACTCTAACTTTTATTTCTATTTTTTCATTTACATTTGTGTACATTGTGTTAGGCTACATCACACAATCACTTGGGGAAATGCCCTTAAATCTCCAGTCTATCAAGGTTGCATTGAATCTGTATGATTGACTTTTCTGATAATAAAACTGCCTCTGAATTCCCAATTGCATCTCAGTTTTACTGCACATGTACCAACTTGAGCAATTATTTCCAGGAACAGGACACAGTCATCACGTAAGAAACATTTGAATGCAGGAGATACAAGTTTGGTTGTGTGATTAATTTTTAGTGAATGATTTCTTCTTTCTGAAGCAATCGTTGATTGTTAGTAAGTCCACTTTGGCATTAGTATGCCACTCGTTACATATTTACTTCAGTATTTGTATCAGCAAAGTATAACATTACAACTTTTTATCAGGAAATGTTTTTAAACATGCAGTCATTGTTCTTTCAGATAATTTAAATATATAATTGCATGAAAAAAATTCCAATCTTTTTTTTGCTTATTATGCAGATTTTCAAACCTGAAGAAGAATGATGAAACAGGCCCATTTTTATTTTGCTAACTGAGTAACTTTGTGACATAGCCTGTGAATTTTGAATTCTGCATACAAAATTGACTTTTTGGAATAAAACATAGTATGCTTCCAAAATTGTTGATAGCACCTCCATGTTTGTTCTGTTCTTAATGATATTTGGATAACGTTAAAATAGATATTTCTCATTCAGCTAACAAAGACCAAAAGATAAATGATGGCAAGTAGCCAATTTTGGCCTGTATCATGACTGAAGCCAAAATTTGATGCAGACTTGGATGTTAGCCTTGTAGGGACTAAAGACTAAAAGCAAAAGAAGAAGCATACTCCACTCCATCTTTTTGACTACAATAGAGTGTAGACATGTGCATAGTAAGTAAATAAATGCTCAGAGTTTCAGGTGATCATCATTGTCACCAGAGAATGACCCATGACAAGCCAAAAGCAAAACTGAACCAGAGGGGCGTTCCAGGCAGAATGTGTATAAACTCAAATGCATAAAACTTTCAATTAGACTCAGGTTGGATAAAGTGCTTCCTTTAAAGGGGAAAGAAAAAGGACAGCAAGTCATTGTATTAAAGATCAGACTATTTTGATTATATTTTAACCGAATTCCTAATTGTTGAATATATTGCATATGGACAAAACTCATGAATTGATATAAAAAAGAGACAATTTGATGCTGATATTAAGCCTTTATGTTTATCTTCTCTTATTTTGGTTTGGAAAGGAAAAAATAATGCTGCCTATTTAATAGAAGTCTGATATTCTCTTGAAAAAGGAATCAAGTTTTCTTTTTTTTTTTTTTTTTTTTTTTTCATGCAGTATGAAGCCTTTTTAGTTTGGCTTCTTTTACTAAGTAATATACATTTAAGCCTCTAAAAAGGAATCAAGTTTTCTAATAGTAAAATATTGCTGCCTTGTATAACATGGCTGGAGTACTGAATAAGCAAATATTCAACATCAGGACACATAAATAAACAGAATGAAAATGTTTAAACAACTACATCATATAGATAAGAAATAAAGACTCATTTCCAAATGTTTCACTCATTTCAGATATTCATTTTATAAGTTTATGTTTTTATGGGCTTGTGATAAGGCTTTTTATGTGAATTTGTTACAACATGCAACTGTTCTAATAATAGCAAAGCTTTTATATTACTCAGAGAGAACCACAAGTCACAATTAGTGGTTTTTTTCAAGTTAACATAAAAGATTAAGTTGTTAAGTCAGACTCACGCAGAGCTCCTATCCAGCATCAAGTTTTATTAATAAATTAAGAATATAAGACAGAATGGCACAAAAATAGCAAGGAGATGCCTATTACATCCTGCATGGCTCCCAGCTTCTCCTTCCTTCATCAGGCATATGCTTTCTAGGCAGAATAAAAGATAAGATCTCAAAGTTAGGGTTGTGGATTGTCTCACCAAGCAGAGACAGTTTTAAGTTATGAAACAGCTCCATTTTATATCCATAACACTTGTACAGCTTATGTGATATTCACCAGGGAGCTATGCTTCATAAACCTATACGTTGTAGGTTAGTTTACCAGAAGTAGATACAAAAAAGAGACAACTCATTCAAAGTATTTTATAGATTTAAAACTCTCCTCTTAGGAAATACCATTAGTCTGCTTACCTAGAGGTCTAGTTATATATACAAGAAAAGTAGACCAGTTATCTGTCTTATTTTCTCTTGTAACATTTTCTTGTTATGGACTGAAAGTTTATGTCCTCTAAAACTTGTGTGTTAAAGCTATAACCCCCAAGGTGATAGTACGTAGAGATGGGGCAATTACATCGTGAGGGTGGGGTACTGTTCTGATGAGATCAGTACCCTTATAAGGAGGCACCAGGATGTGTCATATGCTGTCCCTCTTTTACCCATTTTTCTCCATTCCCACCTCCCACACCCAGTATGCCATATAGTGGCACAGGGCGAAGGACAAAGCAAAAGATTACTGTCTACAAGACAGGAAAAGAGCCCTTACCAGAACCCAACCCCACAGGCACCCTGATCTCAGACTTCCAGCCTGAAGAATTCTGAGAAAATGCATTTCTATTTCAGCACCCAGTCAGTCTATGGTATTTTGTTATGACAGCCCGAACTGACTAAAAAATTCTCATATTAATCAAGGGAGAAACAGAGGATCACAGCCAGTTCCTTTAACACCTTCCTTCCCACATTCTTTCCTCTAAGTTTTCTGCTTTGGGATTTTAAAAGCCCATCTGAAGCTTTTGGTTAAAGAAATTAGTAATTCTAGCAGTATCATAGCTGAAGTAGAATAAACTTAAATTTGAATTCCCCAGTGATCATTTCAAAATCCTCAAATTTTGTTTTTACACTTTTACCTATTTACATGATACTTATTTACATGATACATGAACTTTTACTTATTTACATGATAAATGCATGTTCATTGGGAAAATTAGAAAATATAACTAGCTAAAAAACTTCAGCAATAACTGTTACTAACATATTCATGTATATTATTCCAACATTTTCTGTATATAGATACTAGATTTATTTATGAAAATTAGATTTGTTGTTTCATAACGATATTTTAAATTAACAGTTTACTGTGAACTCATTTCCAATCTATTAAACATACTTTTAAGAAAATATTAATAGATATGCTGTATATTACATGTTCATACTGTATCATGATTATATATTAAAGTATATATTTATGATATGATAGATGAATCAAAAGTATACAATAATTCATCAGATAATGCATATTGAATACACTGGCCATATCTCTTTTGATTAAAATAAAAGTCTTATAGTCACCTTCAGTGGTAGAGATTTCTTTTTTGTGCTTTGTTTTTTGGGTTTTTTTTGGTAAAGAAAGGGTTTTCCTTGTTGCCCAGGCTGTTCTTGAACTCCTAGACTCAACAGATCCATCTCCCTCGGCCTCTCAAAGTGCTAGGATTACAGGTGTGAGCCACTGTGCCTGGGAAAGACTTCCATATGTTCACTAAAATCTGTTCTCTTTTTCATCCTGAACATACAGCAAAAAAATATATATACTTTGATTTAAAATGTGTTCATTTAACTAAGTTATCATAAAAAAAACTAAAAAAGTGAGAAGAAATTATGTCTGTTACCTTTATTACACATATGCTCCTGTATAATCATTCTTCTCCACCAGCTGGAAACCAGATGTGGTACTAACCCAGCTTTGACCACATAGATGACTATGATGCCCTAAATACCATGGTGACTTACAAGAAACATAGATTCTTGAATGGCTGAGAGGAGCAGAGCTGCTTCATGGACCTATGCCATTGACTTTCAGCAATTGTATTATTGGGTCAGTATTGCCTTGCCCTAACTAATACATCATCTTGTTAGTGAAATGAGGATTATCTGTAGCAAAATTGTAACTCCCACACAGCCTCAGTTCTGTAATGCAAATTTGAACTTCTTTCTGTTATCATTAAATTCATGCTTCAGGAATAATTCTATTTTATTTTTCATTTCTGAATCTCTAGCAATCCTGCAGGCATATCAGCACTCCTCATTTTCCACAGGGTCACGAGAGCTGTTAAATTTTTCCTGCTTCTGAGGTTACTGAAGCATGACAAAACAAGACAACACCCACTCGCTACCAAAAAGGAGTGTCCCTCATCCTGGCCAGCTAATTGCTCAGCCCGATCATCAATGTCAAAGAACTTTTCATATCATCATAAGTTTGTTACTCAAAGGACCTTGGAAATAATGGGGTTAAGCATCTTTTTACAATCAGAAATGAATGTTTAAAATATAGTTAGAAAACTTCTCTGACATCACAAAGATAACTATTTGCAAAACCAGGATCAGAACTTAGAAATTTTAATTCTTTGTGAAGCATGCAGTCATTTGCTCTAAAATACAAGCACGGAGAAGAGGAAAATAATCCATTCCAACAATTCTGACCTTGAATTTATGACCTTTCCCCACCATCTTTAATGCTAACCTACTATATTTCAATATACACAGTTTATTCCATTCACTCAGGGTTAATTTTAATTATTCATTGATTTAAACATTTATTACCCACCAAAAAGGCCCCAGTTACTTTGCTGGGTGCTAGGGATGAATAGTTAGCCTTTTACATGTCACGAGCTGGGCTAAGTGCTTTCTAAGCACTATCTTCACAACCACTTTACAAGTAGATCTCTGTATCTTCATTTTATAGAATAGTTCTTGTCCTAAAAGAGGTGACCTCTAGTAAACATTCAATTACAATACAGTGTTCAAAGTGGGATGCACTGTATATGATAGAATTAAGGACAGGACGTATGGGTTTATATAATTCCAGTGTTTTACACAGCCCTAGTGAACAGAACAACTTCTTAAAAAATGAAACCAAAGGTAAGGTAGTCAGATAAAAGGAGATGAGGAGGATGAGGCAAATCATAAATATCCAATTTAATAAAACTCTGGAGAAATCCTGTAGTCTATCATCTGTACCTACCTTCTTTAGGTCTGTTGTTTACTAGCACCTCCCTCATATGTCCTATCCCCCTAATCTAATACCTGTTTTCAACAACATAATGCTTGTTATAGCAATTGTAAACCTCAAAATTCCATCTAATCAAGGAAAGTAACTAGAAAATCTTTGTTTTACCCTTTACATCTCTGCCTTACCACAGAATTATTTTCTACAAAATGTAATTGTCTGATGCTTGAAATATATAGGCTTCTCATGTGTGAAAGACCATGGTTTGGAAACATTTCTGAGTAGATTTTTAATGATAGATGAAGCATTCAGTTGTTTGTATAAATTTAACTGTGAAGAGATCGAGAAAGTAAATAGGCCTACAGTGTGATCTCTAGGATATGAATGAATAATTTTTCTCTTCTAGTGTCGACTGTTAAATAAGACGTCTCTGACTGACAGCATAAGAACAAATTATTTCACATACTGCTGGCCTTTTGGGGGAAAAACTCTTAAATATAATTATAAAGGTTTATTGCATTTTATTAAATGTTTAAATAATGATTTAAAAGATTTATGTTCCATAGTTTATGAATAATGAATAGCAAACTTACATTTTATGTGCCTTGAAATATTTCCATAAATATTAAAATTTTATATAAATTAGAAATTGACATAGAATATATATCTAAAATTAATATGTTGTGAACATAAAATGACCTTTAATTTTATCATATTTAGGATACTCATTGTTAAAATAAAAATTATGAAATGCCATTAAGAAATGCTTTGTGCTTAAAATCCAATATGTAATAAACACAATGAACTATATACTCATCTTTTAAATACAAGTTATGTTTTATGCATAAAGATAAGTTTAAAGATTATTATTAATAAGACTTCTTAAATGAAGAAAGACTTCTCTCGTAAGCAGCAAAAGCTCTAATGATTTGTTTTGATCGTTATGAAACATGAAGTCATGTTATGGTACACAAGAGGCAGTTTTAAGTTTTCCATTGATCTCTGCTTTTCTCTCAGCTTAAAGTCTCCACCAAATTAATAGACATTTAGATTAATAACTTAAATATATCTGTTAAGAATAGAAAGTTAACAGCAATAATACATTTAATATTCTTAGTGTGTTTTATACAATGCCATAGAATATCAGTTAAACTAAGCACTCAATTCATTTCAAAATACAACATTATAAAATAAAGAGTAAGAAAAAAATGAAAACATCTAATTATAAACTGTGTACTGTAAGCTGTTTTACGTGGCCTAAAATACCTACTACTCTCCCATTAAAAAGTATTCTCATTATAGAATCCAATTTCAAGAGTTCTGATCTAATATTAAGATACTTCTGAGATTAAAAAATGTTCACTCAATGCCCAGTCTCGCCCAACTGTCTCTCTCAGCTTTACCTAGTGAAGCGCTTCACTGGATGCAAGTGATCTTTATAACCTGACACTATTCCCAGTTGTTGAAGGAATCATCACATTTAGCATATATCAATGTATGTTGAAGTGAATATATCAATTCTCAAAAAATGTTGGTACATATATTTTAACTTCTGACATGGATGATAGATGTAGCATTATCCAGCAATGACCTAGGGCCAATACTCAGCATGTATTATCATAAATTCTATTTACTAAATACTCAGGTTCCCTGCCTTCTAGGCAAGTGTATCATTGACACATCTAACAATAACCAGCGTACTGTGAGAAGGATGCATCTTTCTCATCTTTGCTGAGAAAGACAGCAATAATAACTTATGAGGGTTACCATGTGGAGGTTGCTAGGGGAACAGCACTAAGCGAAGGCGCTTTATAAACTGCATGCTTTTTATATGTGGTTTAAGTTCTCCTGTCCAGCCTCCTGCCATTGGACCATCCCTGTATGTAAGTTCCCACTAATAATCATATGTCTTTGCTTTGGTCTCTTCAACCTGGTACCATCCCTATTGAAGTTAATAGCAGTCTGACATACCAATGCATGACAAGATTTCATGCTTCCAAATCTCCAAAATCAGGCAAAGACATATGACATTTATTAGGCCAGGAAAATGTTAACAAAAATGTTAATTACAGGAAATAGCAGCCAGTGCTAGATTCAGCACTCTCTCTTGTTTCCAAGTGAGCATGAAACCAGGGCTAAAGATTCCCTCTTTTTTTGAGATGGAGTCTCACTCTGTCGCCCAGGCTGGAGTGCAATGGTGTGATCTTGGTTCGCTGCAACGTCCGCCTCCCGGGTTCAAGCGATTCTCCTGCCTCAGCCTCCTGAGTAGCTGGCATTACAGGTGTGTGCCACCATGCCCAGCTAATTTTTGTATTTTTAGTACAGAAGGGGTTTCACCATGTTGGTCAGGCTGGTCTTGAACTCCTGACCTCATGATCTGCCCACCTCAGTCTCCCAAAGTGCTGGAATTACAGGTGTGAGCCACTGCACCTGGCCAAGATTACCTCTTAATCTGAGTGGAAAGTGAAAGAAACCCCCTGCTGACCCACATTAAATATATAGCCTGAGTCAGAAAAACTTATTCATTGAATTAAACCACTGGAACTTTCAGGGTTAACAATACAGCATTAACTGCCAATTCTGACTAATACAACCACTGAAGAGAGCCTGAATGAGGTAGTCACATGTGTATGTTTGATAGGCTTTATAACCTAATCAACACCTACATATAAATTATTTTTAGCATGAAGCAATGAGACAAAATTCAAAGTTGTCATCTATTTGAAGTTTACGTAGAACTGGGCATTTTCTTCTACTTTTTACTGAAAGTATATAAACTTACTCTACACATTTTCTTCTCTCTTAAAATAGTGATGGAGAAGATCAAAGCCAATTCATGACATTCATAAAACCTGCAACTAAGTTAGTTCAACCACTGTGAAAAGCAGTGTGGTGATTCCTCAAAGAACTAAAAAGAGAATGACCATTCAACTCAGCAATCCCACTACTGGATATATACTCAAAGGAATATTAATTGTTCTACCATAAGGACACATGCACTGGTATGTTCACTGTAATAGCGAAGACATGGAATCAACCTAAAAGCCCATCAACAGTAGACTCATTCAAGAAAATGTAGTACATATACACCTTGGAATACTATGCAGCCATAAAGAAAGTTACAAGACCATGTTCTTTGTGGGAACATGGATGAAGCTGAAGGCCATTATCCTTAGCACACCAATGCAGGAACAGAAAATTAAATACTGCATGTCCTCACTTATAAGTGGGAGCCAAATAATGAGAACACATAGAAAAAGGGCAACAACAGATAATGGGGTCTACCTGAGGAAAGAGGATGGGAGGAGAGAGAGGTTCAGAAAAAACAACTTTTGAGTACTGTGCTTAGTTCCCTGGTGATTTCCTGAGTCACAAGTTTACCTATATGATAAACCTGCACATGTACCCCTGAACCTAAAATGAAAGTTAAAATATTTTAAAAAGCTAGAACTCTCACTGGACAAAATTAACATTAAAAACATTACTCAAATTTGACCTCTAATCATCCAAGTCACATCATATATCCACTTTAGGCAAATTGATTCATCTGTAGATTAATTGGCTATTGTTAATTTGAAGATTATATTTTACCATATTTATTAAATTAGAAGCATTTTGCTTCTACATACACGTAAGTAATTTGGCATTTAAATGCTCATAATAATTACTAATAAAATGCAAACACATTTATTTATGTATTTCATGTTAAGTAATTAACAACCTATTAAACTATACAATGTTCAAATTTCTTGTAATGACACGCTGTCCATGGAAAATGGTTTTATGTAAATCCCTTCCAAAGTAAATTTACATTAAATCTGAACTCACGATTTGTTAATGGTATAAAAAGTCTTAACAAAGGAAACAAACTATTACCTTTGATTATAAAAATCATATTTTTCTAGCTGCAAAGAGAGGAATGCAAGTATAAAGAGTATATTCAAATGAATGGCTATCTTCATAGTTGTAACACATTATTTTCTGTTATATTTTTCTAATTTCTTTAAATTTGCTTTACTTGTATGTATTAATCTGTTTCCACATTGCTATAAATAAATATCTGAGAGACTGGGTAATTTATAAAGGAAAAAGGTTTAGTTGACTCACAGTTCAGCATGGCTGGGGAGGCCTCAGGAAGCTTGTAATCATGACGGAAGGCAAAGGGGAAGTAAGACAACTTCTTCACAAGGTCGTAGGAAGAAGCGCCAAGCCAAGGCGGAAAAGCACCTTATAAAACCATCAGATCTCATGAGAACTCAATCACTATCACAAGAACCACCTAAGGAACCACCCCCATGATTCAATTACCTCCACCTGGTCTCTCCCTTGACACATGGGATTATGGGGATTATGGAGATTACAATTTAAGATGAGATTTAAATGGGAACATGAAGTCTAACCATATCATTATATTTGAAGCTGTAAAGTCCATTAAGGGGATCTCTTCTATAGTGTCAGTCCCTCTATAAAATAAGCTGATCAATGATGTCATATTGTAACTGCAGGACAAATTTTAAGAAATAGAAAACATTTATTGAAGAAATACAAAACCTAAAAACCCCTAATTACAGCAGAATGAAAATCTTTTTCCAATGCCTGTAACAGATCTTCATCTTAATAACATACATTTTTATTAGATTCTTGGCTGAATTGTGGTGCATTATGTTGTCAGGTTGGTGCAAAAGCAATTGCGGTTTTGACATTAAAAGCAATGGCAAAAACCGCAATTGCTTTTGCACCACCCTAATAGAACAGGATTCACATACAAAACAAACTTTTCGAGACTCGCTTGTTGAAATATATTTTATAATATATGTGTCCTAAAAATCTATTGTAAAAAATAAGTTAAAAACTATTACTGAAAATTTGCTTCTTCTTCTTGAACATTTACAGAAGTCCCATTTTCTATTATAGTATTTTAATGAGATTTAAGTAAAGCCAATCCTAAATGAAGAAGGATATTAACAGTAAAATTTATTACTTTAAGCAGAATTTTGAATATTTTAAAGGCAAAAGTAAAAACACACACATAGAAAAAAAGGTTCTGGCATTTTAATTAGGTGTATCTCAAAAATTGTGATTTTACGAAAAGAAAAAGAGATGAGCTTTTCAGAATCACAATTACAATTACGAGTTTCTCACATTCCTTTATTTTACCAAAATTGATGACCTGGTGTCAAAATTTATTATTCCTAGCCGCATGCTAATTCTCTTAAATAGAGTTTCTACCTCTATTCTGATTAAAGGCTATATTATCCAGACTTCTCTCTGTTTATTCTGCTTATCTTGTGCTGCTTCATGGACATTTAGTTCATAGAACTTTTTTTGTAGCGATATTCCCTTATCTTCTTTGATGATTATTTTTTAAATGCATGAAAGTATGCTTGACCTTGTAACCTAGGTCTGAAACTTTTTACAGGCATTTATTGTATTTATTTTTATTTGTGTTACTATTCATTTTGTTGCTTCAGGAAACTTCTGATATTTGGTGTAGTCAAATAATTTGAGAAACACTGTGTTCGTAACACTTTATTGTATATTTTTCCTTTTGTTGCTGATATAGCAAGGAAAGGCTTGCATTTTGAAATGTCTCAATGTCTTGAACTATATGAAGTCAAGCTTTAATGAAGCAGTTATACATCTAACTAAAGAGAAGAAGATGCAAAATATATGGGTGTCTAAACAGTTCCTATTATCACACCTGTGGCTCTTTAGACTATAAATGAAAAGGAATGAGAGTCATTAACTGTGAATCAGGTGAAGTCTGTTGGTCTACAGCATGCTGTGCTTAATTGCATACATTCCTGGATCCTTCGCCACAGCTTGCGGTGCTTGCTTACCTCTCTCCATTCTGTCTGCTACTGTCCCCTTCAGACAAGCATCCTCTCTCACCTTGATTAATACAGTAGCCTCCCACTGGCCTCTGTGCAATGTAAACATTTCTATGTTCATTTTTGCCTGATGATCTATCATTGTAGACATCTCCTTTAACATTTCCTTAAAACATGATGACACCACTTTGCTAATACATTTTCAAAGGGAGTTCAGTGCCACATATTTGCCTGCCATTTATTTTTTACTCAACTAAATTTGTTTCAAAAATTTAGTAAAATCTTTCTCCTAGTAATTCTGTGTATAAAATTTAGTTCTGCTCCGTGGAGCTATCCAGATTAAAGCTGTCTTCATCATTTTACATCTGTGGAAACATCGCTTCCTGGCATCTCTTCCATCTATTACTTCTACTTATTACAAACATGGCCTGGTTTTCAGAAACATTCACACTCCTTTATCATCTTCTAAGCACAGTTTCACTTGCCAATACCTCAATTAACAGATGACAACTAAAGAGAAAACTCCCAGAGTGGCTGTGTGAGGAACTCTGTGAACTCTATCTACAGTGAAATAACCATAACTGGGGAAAATTATTGAAACAACACTTACAACTATGTAAAGTCTCAGTTAATAGTCCTAAGGACACACAGAAAATGAAGATACATTTATTCAAGAAAATCTACTAACTCTCAGAACACCAATCAGCCTGTGTCATTTAATACGGGATCGATTCCCTCTCCATCTATCCAGTTCAACACAAAAAGAAACTACCACTAAAGGTGCTACTGAGAACAGAGGGCTCCCTCTGTACCCAGCTCCCAGTCAGGGTTGAAGTTTCTTCCTGGAAGTTGCAAGCCACCAAGATTTATCACATATACCCAGCTCTGTGTTGAAGGAGATCTATTCAAGGCAAGAGCAGCCAAAAGGCCATGGACTATCTTTCTTCATCCAGTTCCCACTCCTAAGGCAGATCTACACCAAATGCGATAGACCAAAAATACTAGAGTCCCCATTGCCCTACCCAGCACCCTCCTTGTGAAGCCATGGTGTTCTCCTGAGAGAGGCAGGTCATTGTCCTTCTGGTATTTCCTTGAAAATTCATGGCTATTATTACTACCCTGTGATATGATTCACCAGAATCTATTGATAAAAATTCATTTAACAAAGTAGTTAAAAGAAAAAAAAAAAAAAGCTATTGTGCTTTAAATGCCCTTTAAATATTTCTTCTGCCTTTTCTAGTTTAAACATTTTTTTCCCACATAAACAAGTAACCATTGACTCTGCCGCTCCTATACCATTCATGCCTGTTTTGTCAACCGAAGTGTTGCTTCTCACGTCCCTTCTCCCTTCTCCATTTCCAATGCAGGCAGTGTTGTTCAATGCTCATTGCCTCTTACTAGGACAATTTAAAATAAACTTCTAAGTCGAGTTTCTGCTCTACCTAATAAATTGTAGGTATCTATGCCGGCTTGATCTTCTTGAGGTCAGAAGTCACTTTATTACGAAGTAATTTACAAAGATTCTTTAGTGTCTACAGAATAAAATGTTTCCTTTCACTTTTGTCCTCTCTATTACCAGGCCTAAGCTTTCTTCCCTGACTCAGTTTCCCACTGCTTCCTGAATTACAGCCTCTAGGAATGCATTAAGAGCCACTTCAGGAAAGAATGACTGACAATTGATAATTAAATGAGTTATTAACAATTTTTAAAAGTCTAGACTGACATGATTGAATGGTTAATTCAGTAAAAATGTCAAATGATCAAGTGTAATTATTTATCCAATCTATTGAAATTTCTGTAGAAGAAAGTGCTGAAGAAAAACAAGACATACAAACGGCCAATGGATATTTGAAAAAAATGGTCAAAATTACTAATTATCAGGGAAATGCAAGTCAAAACCATAATGAAATATCGCCTCACACCTGTTAGAATGGTAACTGCAAAGAAGATGAAAGATAAGTGTTAGCAAGGTTGTGGAGAAATGGGAACCCTTGTACATTATCGACAACTATGTAAACTAGTATATCATATCCATAATGAAAAATAGTATGGAGATTCTGCAAGAAAGTAAAAATACAACTGTCATATGACCCAGCAATCCCACTTCTGGGTATAGACCCAAAGTATGTGAAATCAGTATGTTGAAGAGGTGTCTGCAATTCCATGTTCATTTCAGCATTATTCACAATAGCCAAGGTATAAAATCAACCTAAGTGTCCATCAAAGAATGAATGGATAAAGTGTGGTATATATACACAACAGAATACTACTCAGCCTTAAAAAGGAAGAAAATCCTGTCATTTGCAACAACATGGGTGAACCTTGAGGCACTAAATGAAAGCAGCCAGGCACAGCAAGACAAACACTGTATGATCTCACTTACGTAGAATCTTAAAACGTTGACATCATAGAAACAGAGAGTAAAATGATGTTACTAGAGACTGGGGGGCTAGGAGAATTGGGGTGATGTTGGTTAAAGGACATAAAATTTTAGTTACGCAGGGGTAAGTTCAAGAAATCTATTGCTCATCGTGATGATCATAGTTAATGATATATCCTTGAAAAATGCTAAAAGAGTAGATTTTTGAGTGTTCTCACCAAAAATTATGGTCAAGTATGTGAAGTCATGCAGATGTTAGACAGCTTTTGTTTGAGCCACTTCACAATGTGTGCGTAAATCAAAACATTGTTGTACAACACAATTAATTTTTTAAAAAGTGCTGAAGAGAAATTTTATTTTATTTGTTTTTGCTTAAAAGCATTTAATAAATATTGAGGACATTTAACAACATATCCCTAAAAACATTTCCCATGTAGCAATGTTTACTAAATCCCTGTTTTTACACTGCATTTTGTTACATATTGGAAACTATTTGAGAAAGGAGAGGTAATTGCAAAACATGACTTGACCTGGTTCAAACCCTAAGAGTTTTCAAAACTCCAATGTTTACGTGGAGAATATTGTAGTTTTCTGGTACGACAAAAATACTCTCAGTCATAAAAGATCACTACAAAAAAAAATGGTTATTTTGATATTGAGGATAGTCCCTTAAAAGTGTAAAGAAACAATTACAGGTTAACTCAACAGACCTGTCCCTAGACTGATACCCAGTACCCCGTTAATTCAAAAAGTATATGAAAATTCGAGTCATAATCATACTGTTATTATAAATAAAAAACAAATTTATAATAAGCTAATTTAGTTTAAAAAATGAAAGTGAAATTAAAATAAAACAAACTGAGCTCATTCAAAATAATCTGTTGTAATTTCAGGGCCTTTGTTTCTTCTCTTTAGCATAAAAGTGTCCATCATAAAAATTGCAAAAGTCCCTCAAGTTATTCATCTTACAGAATAGTTGTCAGATCAAATAAAGTAATAAAAATAATAGCAACTGTAGCATTATTAACAGCTAACATGTATTGACTCCAAAAACATGCCAAGGGCTACACTAAAGGCTGTATATGCAGTATCTCATTTAATCCTCCCAACAAATGTATAAGGTAGGTATTTTTATTTCCATTTCATCATATAAGGAGGAAAAAGGCACAGAAAGTTTATGTAGCTTATTCAAGTTCAAAGACCAAGGGCTAGTGCCAGGTCCCGAACAGTCCAGTGAAGGAACTCAGGCTCCTGAACAACAGGTTTTGCTTCTTCCTGTAAGTGTCATGCTTGCAAAGTCCTTGTAAAGTCTCTGCAAGCAGTTACCCTTTCATAGACTCTTACATGGGACATTGTGATGCTCCATGAAAGGGTGAAGTTCATCTGTTCTGCTTAATAAGGCAACGATATGGTGACATGGAAAGTGCATGGACAGAAAAACAGGTTTGAATCCAAGTTCTGCCATGTGATCTTTGGCCAGTTAACTAACCTCTCTGAGTCACATTTTCTAAATCAAAAACTGAGAAGAATAATGCTGTATTAGTTCTCTAGGTATGTCATAACAAAATACAATAGACAGGATGATGACTTAAATATTTATTTTCTCACAGTTCTGGAAGTTAGAAGTCCAAGATCGGGGTGTCAACAGATTCTTCTGAATCCTCTCTTCGTGGCTTGCAGACAGACTCCTTTTCTCTGTGTCCTCACATGAGCGTGTTAGTCTGTGTTGTCTGTGTCCTAATCTCCTCTTCTTATAAGAACACCAGTCATATTAGATTAGGGTTCACCTATGACCTCATTTTACTTTCACCACCTCTTTCACAGCTCTATCTCCAAATACATACAGTCACATTTTGAGATACTGGGGGTTAGAACTTCAATATCTGAGTGGGGAGGGGCGTGCACAATTCAGTTCATAGTAGTTACCTTTCAGAGTTAAGGTTATGAAAAGGTAAATCAATTGCCTAGAAATTGGGAAGCCTCTAAATTTTAATATCTGTATCTTACACCAGTAAAGTCAGTATTATTTGGCCGTCTATTACCTTTTCTTAGCTGTATACATTGACAGGAATATGCATACAGTGCAAAGGCTAATGTGACAATAAAGGGTTAACACATGGACAGGTTTTGATTTTTAGAAAGATGAATACTATTTTTATTCAACTATTTAAGGTCATCTTTCATTGTGTTAAAAGGACATCTAAGGAAACAAATATAAAATAAACATCCTTACTGATAGCAAATCGTTAATTCTCAACAAATTTTACTGATGGAATTGTAGTGATTTGCTGGAAAAAACTGAACCTGAAGAAAATTATGGGATTTTCTAGATTGATATCCATAGCGGAATGTAGACTAGGAAGATAACATCACACAATTCATGTTTCCTCTAAAGGCCCTTTGCCAGGCATTAAAATGGCCAATTTGCTACATATAGCAATAACTCTTTAACCTTGGCTAATGCCTCCTATTAATTCATTATATTGGCTGTTAACTTCAGAAGGGCAAGTACATCCAAAAATATAACAAGGTTAACTGTGCAATTATTCAATAAAATTTATTCTAATAAATATTATGAGACTATAGAACAAAAGAAAACACAGATGGCATACACTTTAGTATATTACAGATGTTTAGGCAGATTAAAAATAACTGTAGCCTATAAGCTACCTATGTGTGAAATATTTGTCCCAGACAACCATGACCCTTATACTAAGCCCCCAAAACTGTCCATTTAATATTATAGAAGAAAGTTTGCAGAGTCAACTTTAAGGTCATATCTAACCATACAGGATAAAAGAACAGTGTCCTATTTTTAAAATAAAAAATCATTAATTTTACTTTGCTTTATAAGAAGCATAGAGTATACCATAAAAGGAAAAGAATCATGTGACTATATATATATATATATATATATATATTTCCTATTAAGAAATCTTCAAACCTATAAATAAAGCCAGTCCAATCCAGTAATTAGTGCCTCCAAATAAAATATGACTCATTGTCAGAGGCAACTTTGATTATTATGTTTATTCCTTCTTACTTTATCTTATACAAACATTCCTTATAAAAATTAAGTGAATCTAATCATATCATTGGTATTCATTTTATTTCTATTTTCTTTTCTTTTTCTTTTTTTTTTTTTTTTTTTTTTTTGAGACAGAGTCTCACTCTGTCACCCAGGCTTGGAGCACAGTGGTGTTATCGTGGCTCACCCTAGCCTCAACTTCTTGGGCTCAAGCAATCCTCTCACATTAGCCCCCTGAATAGCTGGGACTACAAGCATGCACCATCATGCATAGCTAATTTTAAGTTTTTGTTTGTTTGTTTGTTTGTAGAGACAAGGTCTCACTATGGTGCCCCGGATGGTCTTGAACTCCTGGGCTCAAAAAGTCCTCCCGCCACTGCCTTCCAAAGTGCTGGGATTACAGATGTGAACAACCTTGCCTGTCCTATTTCCATTTCCACCTCCCAGCCCCTGACAACCACGATTGTATTCTTTGCTTATATGAGTTTGACTGTGGCATTGATCTATTCTTAAAGGAGGTTCTTTATAAGAAGAAAGTATGAGTTAAGTTTTGATTTTTGTTGTTGTGTGTTATTGGAGTTTTTCAGTATTTTTCTTAAACAGGTTTATTGGGGGACTCTCTGGTTTGGAAACATAAAACAATGTAGAGCAAGTCAATTAATGAACTTTATCAACCAGCAAATAATTTTTTTTTGGTACCTGCTACTTCCTTCTAAAAAAATGAGTATTTCTATTTTTTTTTTTTTCCAAGACAGAGTCTTGCTCTGTTGCCCAGGCTGGAATGCAATGGTCTGATCTTGGCTCACTGCCACCTCTGCCTCCTGGGTTCAAGCGATTCTCCTGCCTCAGCCTCCCGAGTAGTTGGGATTACTGGCAACCACCACCATGCCCGGCTAATTTTTGTATTTTCAGTAGAGATGGGGTTTCACCATGTTGGCCAGGCTGGTCTCGAACTCCTGACCTCATGATCTGCCCACCTCGGCCTCCCAAAGTGCTGGGATTACTCATTAAGCAGAAATAAAATCTTTCATTGTCATTTTCACCAATCATTCAGGAATCAGTGGCTTTCAAATGTTAGGTACCTTCATAAATGGCTTTAAATACATTAAGGATATTTGGTTAGCAACCCTATGTTTCCAGAACTGGAGAAAATTACTTAAAAGTATATATATATACACTTTTCTGATATCCCATTTTTATATATACACACACACACACACACACACACACAAAGTTTGGCTTTTTTTCTGATATCCCATTATATATATATATATATATATATACACACACACACACACACACACTATATATATACACACACATACACATACACATATATATCTGGTTACGATTTGAATAGCATCATTCTATCACCGATTCTGGATATATTTTTAAAGACTAGTATAAAATAATAAAAATGCGTATTCGATCTTTTGATAGACTGTTGCCTTACACTGAGCTTATTGATCAAGCAAAGTGTATACTACTTGTACTGCTGACAAATTTTGCTCTTTTTCAGCCAAACGATTTATGGTAGCTTTACCTTTTATTGTATTTTTAAACAGCATTCAAAGCTATTCACTATTGTATTCAGGAGCTCAAGGTTTCCATATTTCTAAATATCAACTCTAACAAAAAGCATATTAGCTAGCTTTTCCATTCAACTTTGGGTCTTCAGCATACCATCTGCATTGTTATACCAATCATCTACACAAACACTGGACCAGCTCAGTGCTAAGGGACAAACCTTAGAATATACGAATGAAAGTTCTCTCCAAGAAGATGTAAATGCATTCATCAGCATGCTTTCAGTATTCTCTTTTCTATTTTATTTATACACACACACACACACACACACACACACACACACACACATATCATGGGATATCAGGAAAAAAACCCAAACTCTCAGAAAGAACTGTGTTAGAACTATGAAAAATAGCCCAAAGCATACAGTAACCAAAAGTGACTTAACCGTGGCAGAACTTGACTGCATTTTGTTTGGCCAAGTTCCAGCACCCTCCATGGATTTGTGGTGGTCTTAAAACAAAAGCTTACATTCTCACTGTGGGTTCAAGACTCCAGAGGGAGCAGAGCAGAACTTTGTCTAATGTAATTACGTTTTTCTGTATTGACCTGTCAGGGCGCTCCCTGAAGGACTAGGGTAAAACACTATCTTTTGTTTTGCCTATTTCAGAACTTTCTCAAGGTAGAAAACTGGCTATGCTGAGGACATTTCTCAATAACATTGAAAGGCAAATAAGCCACTGCTAACTGTGTAAACAGATGACGGTTGGAGCAAAAAAGAGTTCTGTTAGGAAATGGGCAAAGAAGCCAGACGTGGTGGTTCATGCCTGTAATCCCAGCACTTTGGGAGGCCAGGTGGGTGAATTCCTTGAGCTCAGGAGTTTGAGACCAGGCTGGGCAGCATAGCAAGACCCTCCTGTCTCTATAAAAAGAATAATAAGTTAATTAAATACAGGCAAAGAACTGGAATAGATATTTTCCTAAAGAAGGCATATAAATGGCACGCAAGCACATACAAAGATGTTTAACCTTGTTAGTCGTTAGAAAAGTGCAAACCGAAATCACAATGAGATGCTATATCACACCCACTGGAAAGTCTACAATTAAAAAAATAAAAGGTAAACAGTGATTGTTGGCAAGGATGTGGGGAAACTGGAACCTTCATACATTGTTGGTAGAAATGTAAAGTGGTATAACCATTGTAGAAGACAGTTAGGTGGTTTCTCAAAAAGCCACAGAATTGCCACACGACCCAGCAATTATATTCCCAGTTTATAATCAAAATAATAGAAAACAGGTTCTCACACATTTGTACACAAATGTTCATAGTAGCACTATTCACAACAGGTAAAACGTGAAAACAACTCAAATGGACAAAATAAGGTGTATCTATAAAATGGAATGTTATTCAGCAATAAAAAATAAAGTTCTGATGCATGCTACAATGTGGATATGTCTCAAAAATATGCTACCTGAAAGAGGCCACAAAAAATCAAATATTGCACAATTGTATTTATATGACATCTAAAGAAGATAAAACTGTAGAGGCAGAAAGCAGATTAGTGGTTTCCAGGTGAAAGGGGTAGTTGGGGGGAACAGGGCATGATTACTTAGTGGATATGAGGTTTCCATTGGGAATGATGAGAATTCCCAAAGGAAACTGGGAATAGAATTGATGATAATTATTTGGAACTAGACAGAGGTAGTAGTTTCACAATATTGATTATCAACTGGGAATGGAATTGATGAGAATTCTTTGGAACTAGACAGAATTGTACAGGGTAAATTGGTTAATTTTTCATATAAATTTTACCCCAATTTTTAAAAATATATATGATATGGCATAAAACTGTTTAAAGTACATCTTGAGAGAGGACTATGTAATATGGTTGGCAAACAACATAAGAAAATATATACTTTAAAATATATTAGAAATGTCAAACATTTGTACAGTTTGGAAAAGAGGAAAGCCAACAATAATCAGAGTTTATATTGAGTATAGAGATAGTGAATATTGGTTTTCTATTAGCTGATACCAGGTTTTGCTGGGGTTAAAAAAAACACAACAGCAATATTTCAGGCTTACGATGACAATATTTGACAACTGTTTACATGTATATCAGCTGATATTTGACTTCAGGTTGAATCCATGTCATTTATATTCTAGGGCTGAGGCTGAAGAGGCAACTTCTTTTTCTATCTCATGGCAGAGGAAAAAAAGAAATGGCAAAACCAATCTATGCTTTCAAACTTCTGCTCAGTTGTGGCATATATCATATCCACTCACTTTCCGCGGCCAAAGCAAATCATGTAGCCAGGAGTGATGTCAATGGGGTGAGAAGTTTATGCTCCCTCTGGGAGAGGCACTGCAAAACACATGTCAATGAGTGAGGATGTATAATCCTATTACGAGGACAGATAAAACCTGGATATTACATATAGTCCACCATTTTAAAGGATGAGTTGTGGAAAGAACAAAGGAGAACTAACTGACAATATATACAACAGGCATCTCTAGGTCCAAAGATATGAACTTTTCTCCCCCTAACCTGGTAGATATTCCCAAATTGTCCTATAAAAATGTAATAATTTACTTTCCCACCAGAAATGCGTATAAGGCCTTTCCAACAATGACATTATCAAACTTCTTAAGTGTTGACAATCTGATTAATAAAAAAATTTCATCATTCGTATTTTTCTTTTTTGATTAGGAGAGAAGTTGGATAGTTTATGCTTATTGAACATTTCTTTTTCATAATTTATGTACTGCCTATTCAGGTAACTGACAAAGAATCATATTTGAGTATGATCTGAGAAGTGAGCCAAACTGTTAAAATTCTTTCTGTCTGATAAAAGTCAGATTTGAGGTTTAGCTAGTGTAGCTAAGGCCATAAGCTATGTAAAGTAAAAGGATTCTGGACATAGGGATTATGCTTGACATAGCATGTGCCAGAATTTATTCCTTCTCCTTAATTAAAATATTTTAAGTAGTACCCCAACAAAGATTTATCTACCAGAAATGGAAATAATTTATTTTGAAGGAAAGACTAGGCTCCATAGATTTTGAAATATGAAGTCACGGGCCTGTAGTATTTTGTCCAAACCGAAAGAGGAGGCAAAGATTCCCTGGTCTTGTGCTAGTGTAACACACATCTCTTATGTCTGAGAAAATGCAACCACTCTGCAGGATTCTTCCCAACATTCTTTCATATTTCCTCTGCTACAACATTTCCTAAACTGTATCTCATAGAATTTTAATTTCAATAGATAACGGGAAGGAAAAAGGGATGGAAGAAGAAAATGTGGTTTAATAAATGTGTAAAATACTGCATACCGAATCCTCCCTCAAAGAACAACTGGTTAGCTGTGTGATACAGTCTGAATGTTTTGCTCTGCCCAAATCTCATGTTGAAATTTAATTCCCAGTGTTGGAGGTGGGGCCCGGTGGGAGGTGATTGAATTATGGGGGCAGATTTCTCATGAATGGTCTAGCACCATCCCCCTTGGGACTGTCCTCTTGACAGTGAGTTCTCATGAGATGTGGTCTTTAAAAAGTGCCCAGCATCTCCCCCGCCCTTCTTGCACCTGCTTTTGCCATAATTGTAAGCTTCCTGAAGCCTCCCTAGAAGCCAAGAAGATGCTATCACATGCTTCCTGTAAAGCATACAGAACTGTGAGCCAATTAAATCTTTTTCTGTATAAATTACCCAGTCTCAGGTATTTTTTTATAGCAATGAAAGAATGGCCTAATACACTCTGTAAGCTTCACAAGTTATCTGGCCTCGGTTTCCTCATGTGTACAATGAGGGTAATATTAGTGCCCCCCTGGCAGAGTTCCTCATGAGTATTAAACAAGGTAACACAAGCTAAGCCCTGTACCTGAGGCACAGTAGGCACTCAGTGAATTTTCATTCTTATTTTGATGGCTGTAACATTAGCATCTAAAGACTCTAAAAAACTCTGTAGTAAATAAACCTGTTTGGCTTTGTCCATCCAGCTTTCCTGAAATAATCTGACACCAGCAATTGTTTTTCTCACCCAGCATCTTGCACTTTGGGAAATGCGATCTGTTTCCTTTTATCTAATGCCTGAATCAGCAAATGGAGAGAAGTAGGAATGGAGAGAGAGAATGGTCATGCTTCAGATTGGTAAGGAAGTTGTCTTGTTCTCTTATTTCAAGTTCTCCCATGAGCGTCAACCTGAAGAATCGCCCGATTCTTCTGTACTACAGATCACCACAGTTGACACAACTTGTCCAAAAGCAATGCCAACCTTTGTAATTATCTGTGCCTGCTATGAAGCAGTAGAAGGAAAAAATACTCTATTCCTTATTTTCCATATTCCTCCTATTATGCTAAGAGATCATTTTTCTGTGAATACTTTTGAATAACAAAAAAACTTGCTGGAAGATTTCAAGAAAAGGAAGTCAGTTCTTTCTCTTGTTATAAATAAGGCACAATTTTTTATGCTCCAAGGATACAGTCCAATTTCTCTTTATTTAGAATTAAGGATAGTATTAAACATAATAAGTATTTCCTCCTGATATTCACAGCTACTTTGTGGAAATTCTTGTGTAAAATACAGAATTGCTCTCCTTAGGTGCTATTGTTGATATGGTTTAAAAGCATTCGTTTATTGAATAGCAGACAAGGTCTGTCCTTAACAAGAAGAGCATGCCAGAAACTCTGCAGCTGGAGCAGCTGTCAAAATCATAGTGCTTTCCATCTAATAAAGCTAACCTGATACCTAAGAGCTTTCCCAGCCCCTACCATAGTAGAGATTATGAGATACTTGGCACTTTGGAACAGCCATTTACCCAAAGTAGACAAATAAAAAAGCTGCATTTTATATTGTATCAAAAAGTACATAAGGCTGGGTACGGTGGCTCACACCTGTAATCCCAGCACTTTGGGAGCCCGAGGCAGGCAGATCACCTGAAGTCAGGAGTTCAAGACCAAACTGGCCAACATAGCAAAACTCTGTCTCTACTAAAAATACATAAATTAGTCGGGGTGCTGGTGCGCACCTGTAATCCCAGCTACTTGGGAAGCTGAGGCAGGAGAATCATTTGAACCCAGGAGGCAGATGTTGCAGTGAGCTGAGATCATGCCACTGCACACCAGCCTGGGCAACAAAGCGAGACTCTGTCTCAAAAAAAAAAAAAAAGAAAAAAGAAAAAAAGAAGTACATAAAATGTAAATGTAAATTAATTTAATGAGGATTTTAATCTACCCACATTATACAAAGTATCTACCAAGTGACTTTTTCATTCTGCATATTTAATAGTAAGTGAAAATTCAAGTCATATTAAGCAGTGCAGCCTAGAAAACTATGTTTAACAGCTTTCAACATTCCTAAAAGGTAAAGGTCCCTGCTTATAACATATGAGGAAAGAAAAATAGCTGAGAGCATTCTGACGTCTGTGAGGTATTCAGAATTTATCAGGGCCATAGAGGTCGATCACACCTGTAATTCCAGCACTTTGGGAGGCTGAGGTGGGTGGATCACCTGAGCTCAGGAGTTCAAGACCAGCCTGGCCAACATGGTTAAACCCCGTCTCTACTAAAAAATACAAAAATTAGCCAGGCGTGATGGCTGGTACCTGTAATCCCAGCTACTCGGGAGGCTGAGGCAGGAAGAATTTCTTGAATCAGGGAGGCGGAGGTTGCAGTGAGCTGAGATCATGTCACTGCACTCCTCTAGCCTGGGCGACAAAGCGAGACTCTGTCTCCAAAAAAACAAAAAAAGAAAGAAAGAAAAAGAAAAGAAAAAATTGGGTGACACCACTTTTCCAAGAAATCCTAGTCTAGCTGAGAGCATTCTGAGCTCTGTGAGGTATTCAAAATTTATCAGGCCCATAGAGATATGAGTACAGAATTTTTAATTGTGCTAAGAAAATCACCTTTTTTCAGGAATCATGAATATTCCACCTCTTTGTTAAAGAAAGTCATGAAAGTAGCATCCCCAATCCCCCTTGTGTGCAACTCTCTTGAGTACACCAATACTCCACTTTCTTGAGTGTGTACTTTTCATGTTGCAAGAAATCTCTGTACTTTCATGATTTTCTGAATCATCCATGAATTCCTGCTCAAGATGATGTCAAGAGCCTGGACACCCGTTGGAATCGAGGTCCTACTGGCCTTTGGGAACTTTCCAGAGCCCACTGTTATCAGTACAACAAATTGTTTTAAAACTCTCAGTATTTCATCATTACTTAACCAAGTAAAATTCAAACTCCTTGTTTGCCATATGAGTTTTTTGTGACTATTTGCCTCCATTGTACCTCCCAGACTCATCTGTCATCACTTTCCTCTAGCATTCTTCTTTCCCTGCCTTTTGCTATGCCTGGAATATTGTCTCTCCTACTTCTTCTCATGGCTACTTCCTACTTACAAGCTAGGAACCACCTACTACCTCAGATCACTTCCTCCAGAGTGATCTCTCTCACGCACTCTCACAACCAATCTAGGCTGGGTATCTATCATTCCTGAGGTCATGTTCTAATGTGAATCTTGGCACTGAGTCAGCAATCAAAATCTATTTAATGAGTAAATCAATGCATGAACAAATGAGAATATGATTGTATTGAGTAGCTAAAATGTGAACTGGACAATAAGAGAGAAATGTAGAGCCTATGTTTTTATAGGAGACATTAAGTTTTACTAAGAAAAAACAGCAGGACTCAGACTGAGCCCTCTAATTTGCCTCCTTTTAAAATGGCCACCTAAGCCTTCTTGTTTTCAGAATTATTTTCATAGAGTTTTATTCATGAACATTGATGCTATTGCAGCTGAAGTTCCTTGACTTCTCTGAAAATACTTTTTACCTGGAACCAAAAATCATCCAGGCAAATCCACATCTCCAGACACTTCACCCAAATGTGGTTCCAGAGTGGAGCTGAGATCTGAGGCAAAATCATGTTCATCCTTGTACTAAGAGCCAACTGGGGCCCAAAGGTTTCTTTCCCAACATCCAGCCACCCTGATCAAGTGAGAAGGGAGTGGTCATGAGAATAGGGATGAGTGCCTCCTCCCCTCGACCCACACACTCAGAACATCGCATAGCCTTTAGACATATGAGCAATAGCTCTTGTAAAGCACAAAGTTTCAGGCTATCTTAGATTTGTCTGTTAATATATTCTAGGCCAATTGTGAAGCCTTCCGCAAGCCACAAAATCCTCCGAATGTCAATATTTCCATACATAAAATAAAGGAGGCTGCTAGCATACCTACCTCATGATATTGTTGAATGGTTTATAAAAATGCCCAGTGGGATTTCTTTAGTAGAGGATTCCAACCACAAAATAAGTGCCCATTAACCAAGACCTAATATTTTTATTTAAATAATTTCAAATTTCTTTTGGAAGAAAATAAAGCGATAAAAGATAAAACCACCTCTAATCATTTTTTAGTTTTGCATAAGAAAATTATTCTTTGTGTTTGTTTCTAGATTCAAACTGCCACTTTTTATACAGACACCAGTCATCAGATTAGGGGCTCACCCCTCATATCAATGAATTATATCTGTCATAACCCTATTTCCAAATAGGGTCACATCTCCCATTAATAAGAATTAGTGATATTTTGCCATCCAATGTCTATTTCCTGTTCAGAGTGGTGGCTATACGGCAGCATACTGATACTACTAGAAAAATAAATGCAACTATTACTGTAATCATAGCCACTACCATTTATTAAGTATTAGCTTTGTTTCAGGAACTGAAATGCAGACTTTAGATGCATTGTTTCACAATTCTCATAATGGTACTTTGATTTAGGCTTTACTAATTTTACAGAGGCTTAAAGAGGTTAAATGGCTTGCCCTAAGTCAAACTGCTAGAAAGTGGAAGAGCTAGGAAGACAGAATGTCTGACTCTTGAGGCTAACCACCACACTCTGTTGCTTTTCAGTATGGTGCAGAGAATTAGGAAAGATCTTGAGTGGATGTTAGGCTTTCTTAACTCCCGACACTATCTGGCTGCACAATACCCTGATATGTAGTATATATTCAGAAGTCTGGAATGGGATACATTATTTAAAATTTATTTTCTTAAATTGTTATATATTTTACATTGTAATGTCCTCCACATTGTTAATTTCCTTATCTTTTTTTACAGGTAGCACAAAGATGTCTTGAGAAGAGAAATGAGAAAATAACTTAAGTATCCAATTTGTTAAAAGTTTTATGCCCTATTTCGAGTGGGAAGCTTGAAGAGAGGGTCTAAGTCTGGGAATAATTGATTGTACCAATTTTGTTGCAGTTTTAGATCATCTCCTTGGGATGGGAAATTAAAAGCCATCTAGTCCAAACACTCAGGAAGCAGGCCAGCCATTGTTATTTTTAAGAAAAAGGCTGAAATGGAAAATCTTAGATGGAAGCTGCAGCTTTCAGTTTGTCTATGCAGCTCTTCAATTTGAACAGAGATTCACTTGAACAAAAGGCATCATTTCAGGCCAGAATGGTCCCCAGTACCCTCCTTACGAAATAAATGGTGTACCTCCATTTGTCAAGTTATCATCTCCCTCCCTTGACAGCAAATGTGAATTTCACGGCATATCCCATTTCAAAGCCTGTGACAAACTTGGTTTGAAGCTTCTGCTCACAAATGCTCCAAAATGCATTTCACTCACTGCCCTCTAGTGAAATGTACTATTTTCCCCTCCTGATGATTAACTACTTTGAGCACTGGAAACAATATACAGTAAGGTCATTATTGAATCCCCTCAGCTAAAAATATTCATGGGAAAGACTGAGACCTGGCCTCTATTCAGAGGTAGCATGGACCTTTGAGCAAGCCATGTTTGGCTTCTTCAATGGCAACTCAGCGAAGTACAAAGGTATAGATGTTCACAGTTTCAGTTCATAACATCTTAGAACAGGATTCACTTCAAGTTAATGATCTATTTAAAATGAAGCTGGGGTAAGGAAAATAAATAAATGCTTGATGATCTTATTGCTTCAAGAATAATCTTATTTCCTTAATATGATTTGCAGTGAACAAAATTAAAGTCCATTGATAGCTGTGATACAGAAATGCACAGGGTATGCCCACAAATCATGTTAATTTCTTTATTAAACTATGTGAAATTACATACATTAATTGCCAAACAACTACAAATGATAGTGAAATCTCCGGGGAGAAGAATAAAAAAAATTATCCAAAGAGCTATATTAAATTTTCCTTCCTTCACCATCATTCTCACTCCAATCAGTCCTCACAGAAAAGCATCTTATTCCCTTATTTGCCAAGTTTGCTATTCTCCTTCTCAGAATACCCCTATATGTCCTATTTTTTCTACCCAGCAGAGCTGACGGTGAAGGACTGGCTCCTCCAGTTTAGCCAAAGTCCCCATCTCTCTGGTTTGCATTGGCAGCATTTAATTGACTACCCAAGCACTAGGGACTCAGATGAATAAGGATATATTCAATTTTAAGAATGAACTAAAGTCCTAAAGAAATATTTGGGCATCACTATCATTACCTGGAGATGTTTCGGCAGGACCTCTCAGATACAGTTTTGAGCCTGGTGTTGACTTGGAATTGACACGGTTCAAACTGAAACAGAAGTTTTTACCTTCATGTGATCTTTATATATAAAGAGACTCCTGAGCCCCAGAGCAAGAGATGGGCTGTATTAGCCTCTTTACTTCCTGCTCACACTACTGAAGGAGGTGGCTTCTCCTTTGGTCTCTCGCCTTTCCTGCCCATTCACCTGCCCCAGTACTGCTTCCTCAAACTTCTTCTTAGCTCCTATTTTATTTCTCTTTTGCTTCTGCAAGAAGGAGCCATGCCCTGCTGCTTACTTTAGGACAGCCCCTCCATCTTCTCAGTGATATAGAACATTGACCAGATCTGTAAGAATAGTTATTGTATTCAACACAGAGTAGGCTCTTCATAAAAATCTGTATTTTGAATTGCATTAATCCAATTGTTCCCACAGATAATTGGTTCCAGCTTCAACTTGAAGAGTTAGATATAAGACACAAAAAGTTTTTAAAAATTAGAAACAATAAGATCCTTTGAAATCTTGATCTGAAAGTGCACAGGATCATTTAATCCAATTCAATTGTTGTATAGATTTTTAACAAAAGGTGGTCATTGAAGTTACATAAATGGCTTAATATTCAACAGTTATTACCAAACCCACCAAAGGAAAATCTATTCATAAATACCTGTGAAATAATGAATGATTACTCATTAGGCAATGTGATAAATTCTGTTGCGTATGGTGAAGTAATAGGCCACTTCCCATCTCTATCCCTGATCTAACGTAACAATACTTCATTAAACTGCTTTTCTAATAGGAAGAACTTTAATTAAAAATGTTATTAGATTTCAAGCCCTATGGATGGGGCTTGTGAAATGCCAACATCACACCAATTTCAGAACTCTCCAATAACACTGAGAGTACAAGTCAATCTTGAGCAACTAAGGATCTTAAAAAAGAAGGAGTTACGCTCTGTTGTTACAATGAGTTTTAAAATGACCCTAAAATTTGAAGGCATTGCTTATAATCCCCAATATGTTTGTTGCACTTAATGAGCTAAAACCTAATGAAATGCCTATAAATTATATTGGTATCCAAATTTCCAATGAAATCTGAAATTTCCTTCAATTTCCAGAAAATGTTTGCTCCTCTTTTGTCCCTTCCTCCAGGACACAATTCAGTCAGCAGTAAAGCCATGAACACAGAAAACACATACATATTTTAGAAAACAAATGTGAGTTGAGTTTCAGCAACAAGTTGTTTAATGCTGTCTTCCACCCGCAGGAGTGAGTGGGACAAAGAAACCACTTGGCACAGAACTAAGATGTTTCACATGCTAATTAAGGGCTCTGTTAGTGGCTTGACATTCAGTGATGAGGTACATATTTAAACTCCTTTGGTTTCTGCTTCTAGCTGTGACAAGATTAGATAAACATCTTAGTTAAATGTTAATAAGAAATTATTTTAGTTCAGAGCTTTAATGCTTCATGTGTACTGTGTATATGAGATTCAAACTTAATACATAATTGACAGATTGCCCCTCCACTCCAAGAAGTAGATTAAAACTTAAGAAAAAAATTATCTTAGTAAAATTTTTGATCTTGGCTTTAAGCAGATTTAGCTCATTTTATTATTACTAAGTAGACTTTCATTTTTGCAAAAATGTAGGTAAACAGAATTATTAGGGTCTAAGTTGGATAATCCAAATACTTTTTTAAAAAGTATGACTCTAACAAAAACTACAAATGATTTGACCTGACTTAATGAAAGCATAAAAAGTTATTAAAGCTAGCAAATAACAAAAGTAAACATTAGCAAATATACAATAACTACTATGAAGTAACTAAGTACAGGCATAGTGTTCTTCTATTAGATGTCTGAAAATTACCTGCCTCAGAATCACCTGTGCTGATTTTCTCAACTATAAATACCTGACCCCACCTTCCACGTCTTACATCTCTGACTTTGTAATCTGCAGTTTTAATAAATTATCCTCAAATTAAAAATCAGTTTTTATAACCACTTTAACAAAGAGACACAAAACATTATTTCCCTATTTACCCAAGTACGTTCAATCTTTTATTTTCTCTTTCTTTCTCTCTCCCTTTCTCTCTCTCTTTATTTTCTTCTCTCTCTTTTTGTCTTGCTTGGTTGCCCAGGCTGGAGTGCAGTGGCACCCACTTGGCTCACTGCAACCTCTGCCTCCTAGGTGTAAGTGATTCTCCTGTCTCGGCTTCCCGAGTAGCTGGGATTAAAGGCACGCGCCAACACGCTGGCTAATTTTTGTATTTTTAGTAAAGACAGGATTTCACCATGTTGTCCAGGCTGGTCTCAAATTCCTGACTTCCGGTGATCCACCCTCCTTGGCTTCCCAATGTGCTGGGATTATAGGCATGAGCCACTGCACCCAGCTAGTACATTCAATCTTAATGTCCGGTAAAAGAATTTACTTTTAAAGGAGAAAATTTATTTTATTCTATTGCTCTATAATACCTTCACGTACAAAGTAAATGAAAAGCTAGTTTAAATAAGAAGGACATTTTAGTATGTATTGTACTTTCTAATGCATCAACTTGTTCATTGATTTACGAATATAGAACAGGGAAAGCAGAGAGGAAAAGAATGGGAGCGAGAAATACTTTCATTCACATCTTTACCTATACCAAAGTTATTCGGCTCCTAGAGGAGTGTCTGTAGATGATTTCTTTGGAAGGGTATGTTCTATCACATAGGAAAAATGAGATGGAGGGAATAAATGTTCTAAGTATTTTGGAGCAATTGCAAATTGCTTATCCTAATACTTAATATGATCAGTGTTTATTACAAGAGAATGTGAACTCATTAGTGGAATAAGTGCAAAGGTGCAATGAGTAGAACCCTATTTCCCCTCTGGAATCCTATAGAACTCAAACTTAACTGCAGTTGTGAATGGCCTGCTCTACGAATGTGCTTCCAGTAAATGCTGCTTCTGCAAGGTATCGGGTTTGAAATATATTTTCTCAAAGGAAAGACTTTAAATGAAAAGTGTTGTGCTTCAGAAGATTGATTTTGGTTTGCAACAAATCACTTTACTCCTCTTCCTGGTTAGACAAGTAATATCTGCTATTACTTGTACAACAAGAGAGTCTTTGCAAATAAATATTCATAAAAACAAGTCTAGAACAATTATAGTAAAATTAAGCACTCTTATTATAATATCAGGATGCTTTTTATTTCCTTACTGAGATGGTGAACAAAATTAATTTTGCATTCATGCTAAGACTTGATAAAATAAACATATTAATGTTATAATATGATTTTATAGTCAGATAATCAATAATAAGGTACAGCAGTTCCTCAAATAATGTTTCATTCAAGGTCGTTTTGATATAATAATGATGAGGAAAAAAATTGACTGATAGCAGGAGCCACTGTCTGTGTGGAGTTTGCACATTCTCCTTACGTCTTCATGGGTTTTCTCTGAATACTCCAGTTTCCTTCCAAATTCCAAAGATGTGCCCGTTAGGTTCACTGGCATGTCTACGTGGTTCCAGTCTGACTGTGTATGTGAGTGCACCCTGTGATGGGATGGCATTCTGTCCAGCTTTTGTTCCTGCTTTGACCCTGAACTGCCAGAGCCTCACGATCCTGAGCTGGAGTAAGCAGGCTGGAAAATGAATGAAGGAAGAAATGAATACAAATTATTGTCAAATCAAAATTCATTAAGTCTTGATAACCATGTAAATGTGCAACAATAAATAAGGTATGAAAGTGTTCAGCTCACCTACTGAAGTAGTGAAGGACTTGCCATCCCAGAATATGCTGAATTGGTATATTGATTATTCTGAGTTGAAAACATTGGAGAAATTATAGTTTTGGAAAGGGGAGGTAACTTGTCTCTTCCTGCATGTAGCAAGCCATAAAGAATCCTTTGGGAGAGATGCCCTTACCCACAAGGGTGTAAAAATAGCCCTTAGCAGGTGTGAAAATAGCCCTACTAGAAACTGGGAATTGGAAGATGTAGTAGACCTGAAAAAATACACTTAATAAAGTAATACCTTCCACTACACCCCTCCCTCATATATCTCCTAGTAACCTCCCTAAAAATTTACTGCTTCTAGACAGATCTCTTTTTTTCCTTTCATTTCTTCTCACATGTATTGTTCTTTGTCTAAAACGCATAAAAGCATCTTCCTTTGGCCATCTTTGGACTTCACTCACTTGTGAAGATCCCATATCTTCATATATGAAGTTTACATATACATGTAAAACTAATAAAGTTTGTATGCTTTCCCCTTGTTAATCTGCCTGGTGTCAATTTGGTTTCTTGATTCAGCCATACAACCCACATAAGAGATAAAGAGAGGTGATCTCTGGGTCTCCTACAGCAGTATTTCTTCTTGTTTGCTTTTGAACTGCATAGTGGGAGGAGAGTTTCCCTGCAGTTTTCATTTTGCAAACATTTATTATTTGATTTAACCCACCACCACCACGACCACCATCACTCACTGATTCACCAAAAACTGCCAGCAAGTTATATAATGATCTTGTTTGTTTTTATTAACCTTTCTTAAATGTATAGTGAAATGTATAGTGAAACAGATTGTCTCACAGAACTAATATTTATGGGTTTCTAAAAATAAACATAGAAACTGACCCTCCCTGACCCTACAACATGAAACTTGTATTTGTCTCACCTGAGTTTCTTCCTCAAAAGTCACTCTAAGGCAAGAAATTGAAATTTACCAGATTACATTCCGTGAGCCACCAGACCCCTCATACGTCAGGACTGCTTTCTTACCCCTCCCTAATTCCTGCTTTCCCACCTTCCCCACTATATAACCCCCCCAGTTTGAGCTGGTTTGGGGGATGAATTTGAGACATTATCTCCCTTTCTCCTCAGCTACAGCACCCGATTAAAACCTTCCCTGACAATACTCGTTATCTCTGTAACTGGCATTCTGTGTGGTGAGCCTGATATTCTGGTAACAATAACTCACATCAATTTCAATGTTTAATATTAGACATGCTTTGGATCTTTATTTAGATATTTTGTGGTGTTTTTGTGACCAAGAATATGCCATAAGAACTATTGTTTATATCAATGAGCCTATGGTAAAATTGGTTTCATCCTACATTATTTCATTTAAAGTCATATTATCCAAGAACCTATGAATTATGTTAAGTGAGAACTTATTGTATTACAAAGTATGTGCCTCATAGACTTCAGTGCCAAATGACAAGCTATTTCTTATATCCATTAAATATACAAACGTACATTAGGCAAAATTAGGTGATCTTATAACTGTCTTATTAAGTTTTACCAATAAATTAAATATTGAAGCATAACTCCTCTTCAAACACAAACTTAATTTGATAATTTACTAATTTGGAAAGTGACACAGCAAGGAGTTGCTGGCTTAAATGGATGATTCTTAATTCTTCACATTACCATGACTACAAATGATTGTGATTGATCATCACGGGAAGGCTTTTATGATAGGAAAGGCTTTACATAGAGAAATTTGCTTCTCACAGAGGCTCTTTTTGTTGGGGTTCGGGGATGCGAATACATTAAGAATTTAAAGAGATAAAACAGAAGAAACTCTATTGTTCTGTCATTGCTTGCCAAGATATCCTAATGGTGGAAAAAAATTAGTCCTGTGAAATACCTGGCAGGCAGGACAAACAGCAAAAACTCAGAATTGAAAATCAGTAATGACTGCCTCTGCATGAATAGAGCTTTCTAAAAGACTGTTTTTTGTTTTTTGTTTTTTGTTTTTCATTTTCTGTGCAACTAGGAAAAAAGTCGAGTTTCAATGAGTTATGCTCTGGTGTTCTGGTGTCTCAGCACAATTTTGCTAATAGTGCAAGACCTGATTTTTTCACTTTAACACTTTCTACTGTGGCATAATCTACTGGGCATTTGGAATCACCTTAATTGATTTTAGTAATTTCAGAGTTAACCTCTCAATTGTGGAGAAACCAGACATTAATGTGTGTACAAAATTTTGTAACCCACTCTGAGGCCAGTCAGTTCATGACAAATGGGCACAGAAATCACATTTCTATAGGAAATTCACTTAGCTTCCAGGGGACTTTATTTCAACATCCAAAGTTGAATTCCTATCATTTAAAAACAAATAAATAAAGCACATATCATTTAATGTAGAGTAAGACTAGAAATGAAATGATTCCAAAGACATCCAAAGCTCAGCAACTCTATTCCTATTCAATCATTTCAGGATCTACATAGTGACACATGAAAAACATGAAGTGGTTTAACACTGAAAAATGTATCATGCAAATAGCATAATAGAATATTTTATTAAGTAACCCTACACATTTGGTGTTAGATCAAAGATTATTATGTCACTGCATTGTATCAATTGTTTTATAAAATTAAACACAAAGAAAAAGTTTATCTTCTGGAACTTGATTAAAATTTTAAGTGAGATTTAAACCGTTTTTCAGAAACTGAAAAGAAATACAAACTGGATATCTGATTTATTATAAATCCAAACTGGTCTACATTGAATAACCATATGAATAAACACTGTCAAATATAATCACTCTCAACCTTTTATCTTCTACTTTTGTGCAATTATTTTTCTCATGGTAATCTTCTGTTGAATGAGACTCAGATTGCAACAATAAATGTTAAGGTATGAAAGTGCTCAGCTCACCCACTCAGAAACTCAACAAAAAAGACAGCCTACCGAAGCAAAAATCTAATCAAGCTTAATGAGAACCTGCAATTCATTGGTCTTTCTCCTCTTCAATTCTACCATTCTATTAGTTTTAGAATTGCCACATCCAAAAGGAGAGTTTGGGCAAATCTGAAGTGTTCTCCTGTGTGTCCAGCAAAATGTGACTGGACTGACACAAAGTCCTTATGCCACTCAATATGAACATTCTAAAATTTCCCTGAAATATTGATAAGTTTGATTGTGGGTTATTGCTCTAGACCCAGATAACGATGCTACAGAATATATTGTATGGGTGCCATGATATCTCTATAATCCATTCACAGAAAGAGCTGGAGTCTCCTGTAGATAGACTGATCAGAGAAGCGCTCTCCGAAATAACATTTAAGGTGAGACCTGAATTGAGAAGAAATTAAAACCCTTCTCTGTATACAATAAACAGAGGCACAAGCATTCCAAACATAGATGACAATAACTTATAGAAACAAAGATGGGAAGAAATTTGAAATGTGGAAGAACACAAAGAAGATCATGGGGCTTAGTGAGCATGGTGTTGGGGGGCATAAGAGAAGAGTTAAGGAAGAGAGGCAGAGACAGTCCTGCACCCGTGAAATCCAGAATGAAAAAGGTAGATTTTTATGCTAAATGCACTGAAAATTATTTGGAGGTATTTAAGTGGTGGGAGAATATGAATTGATTTATAATTTTAAGAGATAACTTTGGTTGATTTGTAGTGAATAGGCTGTAAGGTGGCAGAAGTAGACAGAGGAAGGAAAGTTTGGAGGCTTTTTCTCTAGGAAAGAAAGGATGCTACAGTAATTGTACCACGACTGTAGTAACGATGCAAGTTAATGATTTAAAAGTGTAATCAACAAAACTTCTTCATGGATTACATGAGGGAGGGTAAGGATAGGGTGAGGGTGAGGGATAGAGATGAGTGGAGGAATGCTTGGGGAGGAATCATAAATTCTACTTTGGCTATTAAAAGTTTGATTTGTCTGTATCAAAATACACATGTCAGGCTGGGAAGGGCGGCTCATGCATGTAATCCCAACACTTTGGGAGGCTGAGGTGTGAGGATCACTTGAACCTTGGAGTTTGGGACCAGCCTGAGCAACATAGGGGGAGACTTAGTCCCAACAAAAAAGTTTTAAAAATTAGCCAGACATGGTGGCACATGGCTAGAGTCCCAGCTACTTGGGAGGCTGAGGCAGGAGGATTACTTGAGCCTGGGAGGTCAAGGCTGCAGTGTGCCGTGATGCCACACTCAAGCCTGGGTGACAAAGTAAGATCCTGTTTTTAAAAGAGAGAGAGAGAGAGAGAGAGAGAGAGAGAGAGATCAGTAGGCATTTTAATACACAGATATGGAGCCAAAGAGAGATCAGGAAGGAAAGACACATTTGGGAGTCATAAGCTTATGGATGGTGGTTGAAGCCGTGGCAGTGTGTGGAATTCACAAGATGCCTCAGGGAAGGAATATAAACATAGAAATGAGGTCGTCTGGGATCAAGTCCTGACAGGCTTTAAAATTTGTAAGTCAAACAAAAGTTAATGAGAAAGAGTAGCCAATAAGATATGAGGGAAGAAAAAATAGAGAATAGTGTTGTGGAAACAAAGAGAAAAAGTATTGCAAAATGTTCAACTCTGGTGCTGCTTAATTATCCAGTAATGAGGACAGAAAAGTGCTTAAAGGTTTTAACAACATTTGTTATCATCTCAGACTTGGAGGAAGATTCATGAAAAGAAGAAAATACAGTTAATTTTCACAATTATAGGGTGCATCACTTTAATTGGTGAGTAGTATAGAATTTAGAGCAAACTCCTAGGACACTTGCTCCCTGTGCTCCTAATTCTTCTCTGCCTAGTGAATCCTCTCACTCCCCCTGTCAGCTTCAGCTTAAGCAGGCTCTAAGAATCCCATCCTGACCAGTCAGAGGCCATTAGGCCCTCTGTTATACGGAGATTGTACCAAAGAAAGAGCCATTAGGTCCCCTTCTTTGGAGATTGTACCTCTCTATCCTATCACTTAATTGGTCGTTTCAATTAGCTGTCTTTTCCTTTTAGGTTTAAATTTAGTCTCGAGAAGGTGCAGGGAGTGAGGACAGCTACATCTCTGCATCCACTATCTCCAATACTAGAAGCATGATAGGTGTTCAACAAATGTTGGTAGAAAGAATAAATCTTTCTTTTAATACATAAACACTCTGCTGTGGCTGAAGGTGGGTAGAATTTGTTATAAAAATCAGACTGAAATAATTTTGGCATCATTGACTGGCTTTATGCTGAAACAACTTTGGATTTAACATAATCCCCGTATCTAAACTATGCAATTTGAAAATTGCTAACATCTCCTACATAAAAATATTTACAAAAGTTATCTTGAGATAGGCCTAAACATTTCTCTGATATTAACTGTTTTTGCTTTAAAATTTTGCAACTTTTACAAATATTCCTTCAGAGAGGTCATATACGTAGTCACCATCAACCATGCTCACCTTCGTTGAAATTCATCAGAATAGTTAATGGGTATCTAGCAGTCATGTGACAACATGACCTGGGACTGATACGTTTTAAAGTAAAGAGTTAAGTATTCTGGCTACTAGGGCCCTCCTCTTCCTAAATATGTGGCTTCAGGGTCCTGGGATATAATAAAAGATAGCATTAACAAAGGCCATTTTTCATCCTACACATTGAATCAAACAATGTGTCAGAGACAGAAAGAAAACTGTCTTAAATAGTTGAAAGCTCCAAACTTCACAACTTCTCCTACATACTATGGACACAGAGCTGCACTAGTAAGTGGCACAGCCAGGATTCAAAACAAGGAATGACTGACATGAAAGGACACGCTCGTTCCACTGTTTCAGGCTCCTTCCAACTTCTAGGAATCTACTCAGATAACTGACCATTGAAAAAACATTCCATCTCTCACTTTAAATCTACACCCCAGCTCAGTAACTTAGTATTAGTAAATTTAAAGCCCATATACAATGTAGCCAAAGGTCAATATTCTTATTATCTTAAATATTCAAACCAAAAATCCAACTCTTCCCTGCCAAAGGCCTCAGCATTAACACACTGTTTTGACCTGGTCAGAAATTCACATACATACAATGCCTACTATGTGTCAGACACTCAGTGCTTACAGATATATTATTGCATTTATCCATCATAGCAAGCCAGAGAAGGTATCTTATCACTCTCCTTCTCTTTAGGGAGAATACTAAGGTTCAAAGAGAAGAAATTATTTAGGTAAGGTTGAACATCTGGAAGGTAACTAACAGATTTTTTCTTGATGTAAGCAAAGCAATTCATGCAATTATTCCCCATCATAGGTATTCTGATTCTAAACCTAAATTCAACAATTTTTAAAATGGGTTGGACTTCAAATAGTTTATATTTTTCCAGAGCCATCTATTTAAATTGTCAAAGAAGTCAATACCTGCTCCCTGTGTCCACTCTCAGCTTGCATTCAGAAGTTCCAAGATCAATATTTCTTTAAGCATCAAAATGGTCCACAGCCAACTGGTGAGACAACAGTCTTCCTTTTCCAGATTCAGCTCATCAGCATTAAGCTATGCCAACAGAGCACAAATGTACCCTGGATGCAAAGCAAAACATTCAACCCAAAACCACACGGTTTTGGTCAACATGATACCAAGTAACCAGTGCGATTGCCTCCATACCAGCCTGCTAGTCACTCATGGCATTGTCTAGCTCCTATGTTGTCCAGAATAGGAGCGTTCTTGGTCTCGCGGACTTCAAGAATGAAGCCGCAGACCATCGCAGTGAGTGTCACAGCTCTTAAAGGCAGCGCGTCTGGAGTTGTTTGTTCCTTCCGGTGGGTTTGTGGCCTCGCTGGCTTCATGAGTGAAGCTGACCTTTGCGGTGAGTGTTACAGCTCACAAAGACGGCATGGACCCAGAAAATGACCAACAGAAAGATTTATTGTAAAAAGAGAAAGAACAAATATCCCACACTGTGGAAAGAGACCCAAGCCGGTTGCTGCTGGCTGGCTCTGGAAGCCTGCTTTTATCCCTTATCTGGCTCCACCCACATCCTGCTGATTGGTCCATTTTACAGAGACCTGATTGGTCCGTTTTGACAGGGTGCTGATTGGTGTGTTTACAATCCCTGGGCTAGACACAGAGTGCTGAGTGGTGAGTTTACAATCCTCCAGCTAGACATAAAAGTTCTCCAAGTCCCCACCAGATTAGCTAGATACAGAGTGCTGATTGGTGCATCCACGAACCCTGAGCTAGACACAGAGTGATGATTGGTACATTTACAATCCTCCAGCTAGACATAAAAGTTCTCCAAATCCCCACCAGACTCAGGAGCCCAGCTGACTTCGCCTAGTGGATGCCATGCCAGGGCCATGGGTGGAGCTGCCCGTCAGTCTGGTGCTTCGTGGCCACACTCCTCAGCCCTTGGGTGGTCAATGGAACTGGGCGCTGCAGAGCAGGAGGCGGCACCCATCGGGGAGGCTCCGGCCACGTGTGGAAGCCCACTGGTGCTGGGGCTCTGGCATGTCGGGCTGCAGGTCCCAAGCCCTGCCCCCCAGGGAAGCTGATGAGGCCCATGAGGCCCGGTGAGAATGTGAGCATGGCACAGGTGGGCCTGCAGTGCTGGGGGATCTGGCGCACCCTCCACAGCTGCTGGCCCGGGTGCCAAGCCCCTCACTGCCAAGGACTGGTGGCACCTGCCGGCCACTCAGAGTGTGGGGCCTGCTGAGCCCACATCCACCCAGAACTCACGCTGGCCTGCCAGCACCATGCTCAGCCTTGGTTCCCACCCACCTCTCTCCCTCCACACCTCCCTGCAAGCAGAGGGAGCTGGCTCTGGCCTCAGCCAACCCAGAGAGAGGCTCCCGCAGTGCAGCGGCAGGCTGAAGAGCTCCTCAAGCACGGCCAGAGTGGGCACAGAGGCTGAGGAGGTGCCGAGAGCAAGGGCTGCTAGCATGTTGTCACCTCTCACTATGACTTAAGTAAATGCAGCCTTGTTGAGGGAAGAGACAGAACCTCTCATATTGTTTTATATTGTTTTATACTCAGAAAAAAAAAAAGAAAAGTGAAACAGAAGGCAGGTAGCCCAGCACCTGGGAACCAGACCTGAATCCAAGGAACCAGACCCAAAACCAGGCCTGGGCCTGCCTGACCTAAACCTGGTAATTAACAATCAACCCCTGACCTAACCAGTTATGTTATCTATAGATTCCAGATATTGTATAGAAAAGACATTTTGAAACTTTCCGGTCTGTTCTGTTTCACTCTGACTACCGGTGCATGCAGCCTCTGTTTCGTACCCCCTGTTTGTTCAATCGATCATGACCCTCTCACGTGGACTCCCTTAGGGTTATGAGCCCTTAAAAGGGACAGGAATTGCTCACTCAGGGAGCTCCGCTCTTGAGACAGGAGTCTTGCCCAATGCTCCCGGCTGAATAAACCACTTCCTTCTTTAACTCAGTGTCTGAGGAGTTTTGTCTGTGGCTCATTCTTCTACGTTTCTTGGTTCCCTGACCGGGAAGCAAGGTGATTAACGGACGGTCAAGGCAGCTCCTTAGGTGGCTTTAGCCTGCCCTGTGGAACATCCCTGTGGGGAACTCCAACCAGCCAGAGCTATGCGGATCCTGAGAGTGCTCCCGGGTAGACATTTGCCCCAGTGGGACGCCTCACCAGAGCAGTGTGTGGCAGGCCCCCATGGAGGATCAACATAGTGGCTGAACACTGGGAAGGAACTGGCACTTGGAGTCCGGACATCTAAAACTTAGTAAGACTAGTCTTTGGAACTTGCCCACTCCATTTGAATGGAAGCGTGGCGTGATCACCCATGGTGTGCCTTTATCAGCACTTTGGTTTTGGTTTTGGGCTTGACTTGGTTTGAATTGCTTGACAGGACTGGTCTTAGGAACTTGCCTACTCCATTTGAGTGGAAGTGTGGCCTGATCACCCATGGTGTGCCTGTACCAGTACACTGACAACAAAGTGGTTTTACAGTGTTACAAGGTTACGGAGAATACCTTTATTATCAATTATGGCGTACACGTTACTTTGTGCCATACCTTTGAAACAAGGGACCTGTCCAGGCTTCCTTCTGATCGCCAACCCACCTCTAATGCTGGCCAGTCTATTTCACACAAAGTTCTAAGTTTTCCTGGTGTCATAGTAACACCATAATCTCCTTAAATCCTTTCTTGAAATTTTTCAACGTAGTTCCTAATGGGGCGGGCTTATTTGTGCCTGACCTATGCTTCTTTGAGACAAAACACCATGCTCACACCACACGCACACCACAAAACAAAGAACAGGTTAAAAGGGTATGACACAAAGTAACCTGTAAGCCAAGACACCCAGACCAGTTTCCATACATAGACAGTTACAGCTGGTTTTAGACCCCCTTCTCCCCAACAGTAGTTAAGAGAACAGCAGCATAAGCAGCTGGCAGAGGCAAGGAAAGACCAGCAGAGAGACAGGAAGAAACAGAGAGACAAATAAGGCGTCAAGAAAAGAGAGAGAGAGAGACAGAGAAAGAGAGAGGCAGAAAGAGAGGAAGAGACAGAGGCAAAAGGAAAGTCAAAGAGAGAAAAAAAGCAGAAAGATAGAATATGCAAGTACTTAAGAAAAAAACAGTATACCCTATTCCTTTAAAAGCCAAGGTAAATTTAAAACTTATAATTGATAATTAAAGGTATTCTCCGTAACCTTGTAACACTCTAATACCACTTTGCTGTCAGTGTAAACAAGGGCATATGCCGAAAGCACCGAGGCCATTCTATCAAAAATCCTTAACCCAGTAACCGTGGATGGCCCAGATGCAGTCAATCTGTAGCGGTAGCTGCTTTGGTAACAGAAAAAAATGGAAAAAAAAAGAGGGGAGGCAGAATTTATGTAAAAAGAATGTTATATGGTAAATTCTTGTCCTGAAATAAATTAACTGGTTGTTTAAAGAAAGAAATGTTTTTTGTATTAAGTCAGAAAGTTGAGACAAGTCGAAGAATTGTCTGTGAAAGTCATGAAAGAAAAAATGTTAAAAAAAAGTTATGCAAAAAATGTTGTATAATTTAAAAGTAAATAAGGCCTCCTGAGTACTATTGAAGAAACAGTTTATGTGCAAGGTGCATAAGGAAAGTAAAATATACCTTTGGTAAAAGAATTATAAGGAGGCATAAGAATATAGATTTTTACCTACATTAAAAAGTTTTTAAAAAATTATTGTTTTGAAAGTTTGAGCAAGTTTTAAAATGTTAATTGTAAAGAAAATTCTGTGTGTAAACATATTAACTAAAGTTAAAAAGGTATCCAGTTTTTCTGTGAACTGGACATTAAAGTAAAAATGTTACAGGTTTTTCTTAAAGCACTAGCCTGCTCTTTAACAAAGATTATAAAAGGTTAAAAAGAGTCTATAAAATCTTACCTTATGGACAAACATAAAAAATTGGATAAATATGTCTACAATGTTTTATTAAAATTAAGTTTAACATTAATAACACACTAATATAAAGGTAAAATTTAGCTTATCTGGTATAAAAATCATACAAGAAGCATTATTAAACATAAAATAGTGTTTAGCTTTCTTTGGTCTAAGAACTAATAAAAATAGGTGCTAAAGGAAATAATTCATTTTACTAGAGGATCATAGAAGTTAAAGACTTAAAACAAACTTTGGCAATTAAGACAGCATACCAAGATGCAAATGCCTGGTTGAAATGGATCAAATATTCCATCTGCACGTTAAACAAAAGCAATTGTTACGCTTGTGCACATGGCAGGCCAGAGGCCCTGATGGTCCCCCTTCCACTGAGGTGGTCTTTCAGTTGACTAGGCATAGGCTGCATGGTAACCCTTTTCCAGGATTCTACAGACTGGAGTAGTAAGTCATGCCAAGCTCTCTCTGCTATATCCCAAAGTTCGACACCCTGTGGGTCAGCCCACGAGGGCCATCCAGCCTCTGTCTCCCAACACTAAGTTCACTTCGTGTCTCTCATGACAAGGAGGAAACTTAGCATTCCTTGGAGACCTGAAGGGATGCAAGGAGCTTAAGAATTTTCAAGAGCTTATCAGTCAGCCCTTGTTCATCACCGAGCAGATGTGTGGTGGTATTGTGGTGGACCTTTGCTAGGCACTCTGCCAAATAACTGGAGTGGCACTTATACATTAGTCCAATTGGCTATCCCTTTCACCCTGGCATTTCATCAACCAGAGGGAGAAACAAATAAGACATCGTAAAGGGAGAGAAGCCCCTTATAGTTCTTTCAACTCTCACGTCTATTTACATGCAATTGGAGCCCTGCAAAGAATGTCAGATCAATTTAAAGCTTGAAATCAAATAGTTACAGGATTTAAGTCAATATTTTAGTAGATGACAGTTAATAAAAATGTAGGTGAGATAAACTACACCTATTACAACCAACAGCAATGAGCTTTTCGTGAGTTAAAAGAAAATCTCATGTCAGCCCCAGCCCTGGGCTACCTGACCTGACAAAACCCTTTACACCCTATGTGTCAGAAAGAAAAAAAAAATGGCAGTTAGAGTTTTAACCCAGATTGTAGGACCCTGGCCAAGGCCAGTGGACAATCTCTAAAAACAACTAGACAGGGTTTCCAAAGACTGGCCCCCATGTCTAAGGGCCATGGCAGCAACGTCCCTCTTAGTGCAAGAAGCAGATAAGCTAACTCTTAGGTAAAACCTAAACATAAAATCCCCCCATGCTGTGGTGACTTTTATAAATACCAAAGGATATCATTAACTAACGAATGCTAGATTAACTAGATACCAAAGATTGCTCTGTTAAAATCCCTGCATAACCATTGAACTTTGCAACACCCTAAACCCCTCGACTTTGCTCCCGGTATCAGAGAGCCCAGCTAAACATAACTGTGTAGTGGTATTAGACTCAGTTTATTCTAGAGTCTTGGAGGACCCAACCTCCAAGACCATCCTTAAACATCAGTAGACTAAGAGCTGTAAGTGGATAGGAGCAGCTTCGCCAACCCCTGCAAGTGACTCTGAAGAAGATGACAAGCCCTGCTCTAGTTACACCCCAAAGTTGACTGGTCCATGCACGGCCGAAGCCTGAGAAAATTCATCAAGGGACTCATTTTCCTTAAAATTTGGACTTGTACAGTAAGGACTTTAACTGACCTTCCTCAGACTGAGGACTGTTCCCAGTGTATTCATCAAGTCACTGAGGTAGGACAAAAAGTTGCTACAGTCCTAGTATTTTATAGTATTTATAAGTGTACCAGGACTCTAAAAACAAAAACAAACAAATGAAACACTTGTTTGTATAATACTATTCTATGCAAAGCATGTAGCCCAGGAAATGACCAATCTGATATATGTTATGACCCATCTAAGCCTCCCATGACCACAGTTTTTAAAATAAGATTAAGGACTGAGGACTGGTAAAGGCTCATAAGTGATATGAGTAAAGTGTTAGCCAAAACAGAAAGAAAAAAAAAAAAAAAAAGGTGCCCAAACAAGTCACCTTGAAGTTTAATGCCTGTGCTTTCATTAATAAGTTAGGAATAAGATGTGGTTCTCTTAATTAAGAAAAAGGCTATGTGACAAATAAGTACATTTGTCATAAATTAAGACCATGTGAAAATAAATGTAGACACTGGTTTTGTGTCATTTAGGCTACTTAAACAAACAAACAAAAATCCTGTCCACCTTCAAAAAGGGAAAAGTGGCCCTTCCTGTACCAGTGGTCAGTATAACCTCTTAGAACTAGTAATAACCAACCCCCTTGATCCTTGCTAAAAAAATCAGTGAAGCTGGACTAGATCCTCAAGTAAATATTGTAGTTTGAAGAGAAGTTTATAAATGCTCTCCTGAGCCAGTATTTCAAACCTTCTATAATGAACTGAATGTGCCAGTACCCGAAATTTCAGGAAAAACTGGAAGTTTGTTTTTGCAATTAGCTGAGCCCAATCTCTAAATGTCACTTCATGTTATGTTTGTGGAGGAGTTGCAATAAGAGATCAATAGCCATAAGAAGCCCGAGAATTAGTCCCTGCAGACCCAGTTCCTAATAAATTCCCGGCCCAAAAGAGTCACCTTGATAATTTCTAGGTTCTAAAAGCCTCAACCATTGGACAATACTGTATAGGAAGGACTTCACCCTTCCTGTAGGAAGACTCAGCTGCCTTAGGCAAAAACTGTGTAATAATACCACAAAAACAGCCACCTAGTGGAGTTCAAACCACACTAAGAAAAACTCATTCAGTAAATTCCCAAAGTTGCAAACTGTGTGAACCCACCTGGAGTCCCACCGGTGAAGAGCCCCCACTAGGTTATACTGGATATGTGGGCAAAAAGCTTATGCCAAATTACCCAACAAGTAAGCAGGTAGTTGTGTTATTTGCACTAGTAAACCATCTTTCTTCCTACTGCCCATAAAGACAGGCGAGTTCCTGGGCTTCTCTGTCTACGCTTCCCACGAAAAGAGAAACATAGCCATAAATAATTTTAAAAAAATGATGACTGGCCTCCTAAAAAATTATACAATACTATAGGCCTGCCACTTAGGCACAAGACAGCTCATAGGGATACCGGACCCCCATTTACATGCTCAACCGAAGCGTACGGTTGCAAGCTGTTTTAGAAATCATCACTAATAAAACCGGTCAAGCCTTGACTATTCTGGCCTGGCAAGACACTCAGATAAGAAATGCTATCTATCAAAATAGATTGGCTCTCAACTACTTGCTAGCAGCTGAAAGAGAAGCCTGTAGGGAATTTAACCTTACTAATTACTGTCTACACATAGACAATCAAAGGCAAGTAGTTAAAGACATAGTTAGAAATATGACAAAACTGGCACATGTGCCCATACAAGTACAGCACAGATTCAACCCTGAAGGCATGTTTAGAAGGTGCTTCCCAGTACTAGAAGGAGTTAAAACTCTTATAATAGGAGTTATAATAGTAAGAGAAACCTGCTTACCGCTCCCTTGTTTGCTACCTGTACTTCTTCAAATGATAAAATGCTTCATCGCTACCTTAGTTCACCAAAATGCTTCAGCACAAGTGTACTGTATGAATCCCAATCAATCCATTGCACAAGAAGACATAAGTAGCAAAAATAAGAGAACTCCCACTAATAAAAAGTGAGAGTCTCAAAGGGCGTAAATGAGGAAAGAGACAGACCCTCTCATATTGTTTTATATTGTTTTATACTCAGAAAAAAAAAAAAAAGAAAAGAAAAGTCAAACACAAGGCAGGTAGCCCGGCACCTAGGAAACAGACCCGAAACCAAGGAACCAGACCCGAAACCAGGCCTGGGCCTGCCTGACCTAAGCCTGGTAGTTAAAGATCGACCCCTGACCTAACCGGTTATGTTATCCATTGATTCCAGATATTGTATAGAAAAGACATTTTGAAACTTCCCGTCTGTTCTGTCTCACTCTGACCACTGGTACATGCAGCCCCTGTCACATACCCCCTGCTTGCTCAATTGATCACGACCCTCTCACGCGGAGCCCCTTAGAGTTGTGAGTCCTTAAAAGGGACAAGAATTGCTCACTCGGGGAGCTCGGCTCTTAAGATTCAGGAGTCTTGCCCGATGCTCCCGGCCGAATAAACCACTTCCTTCTTTAACTCAGTGTCTGAGGAGTTTTGTCTGTGGCTCGTCCTGCTACATTGTGAGTTTGGTGTGAGTTTGGACATTCAGGTGCAAACCAGCTCTGTAAATCATAAAACATGTTGTCATTCCTCTGTAGAATAAATGGCATAGTAACAAATGCCAAGACAAATTATGATGTTCCCTTTCCCTCATGTGTCACTTATTGAATGAGCCACATTACTCCTTCTAAGCTCCATTCTTGTCTGCCTATCCTTCTACGTAAATCTTCTCTCTCCTGCAAGATATGAGTTTCCCAGAGTCAGCAGTGAAGATAGTTTTGTTCTAGATCACTGACCTTTTCATCAGCCTCAAGCCAGTGATAGCAGAGTCAGTATCTTGCTGATCCATTTAAAGCCTGAACTTACACAATTTTTAAAACTCAGGGAAGCAAACCAGCCCCTGGCTCTCTTTACTTTTAATCCTTTCCAACCTTAAAATTTTAGTCTTTTATGAAATTTATACTCTTCTGTTTGTATAACTTAACTAGCATAGGTATTTCTTTTATGATTATGTCTTATCATTTCTCAAGAGAGTCAAATTTCATATCCATAGAAACTCAACATGAAGTGGCTTCCCCAGATTCTCTCAGCTTGTAGGGGGCAATGTCAGGGCCTGCACTAAATCTTCCATCACCAAGTCTTTTGCTTTTACTATTGAGGCCCAGAGGCTCAGAGACTCCCAGCCTCACTGTGTTCACACTTTTTGGGAGAAAAGCAAAAGACCACTGGACTCAGGAGATCTCACTTAGCTATTCTCTGACTCCCCATTTATTCCACCAAAAATGAGAATGGCCAGAGGATGTTCCCCTGGAACACGGCAGTGTCCTTCAACTTTCCTCCCTGTGTCCTCTCTTTTCACTGCAGTTCACTCCTCAAGGAGTGGGCAGGACCTTTTTTTTTTTCTGGAGACGGAGTCTCACTCTATCGCCCAGGTTGGAGTACAGTGGCACAATCTCGGCTCACTGCCACCTCCGCCTCCTGGGTTCACGCCATTCTCGTGCCTCAGCCTCCCGAGTAGCTGGGACTACAGGCACCTGCCACCACACCCGGCTAATTTTTTGTATTTTTAGTAGAGATGGGGTTTCACCGTGTTAGCCAGGATGGTCTTGATCTCCTAACCTTGTGATCCACCCGCCTCAACCTCCCAAAGTGCTGGGATTACAGGCGTGAGCCACTGCACCCGGCCTGGTCGCAATATTTTTAAAATATAAATACCCTTTGCTCTCCTACTCACACCTTCCAGTACTTTCACTTTGTACCTCCAATTAAACAATGAAAAGGATTTTATTACAGTTTGCAAGACCCCACATGATTTAGGTTATGTTACCTCTTTGATTTTTATCTCAAACCACTCCCTATCAGTCCCTGTATGACAGTCGCCCTAGCCTTTTTCATGTTCCTGAAACAAACCAAGTTTAATTTTACGTCATGGCATTTCCTCTTGCTGCTCCCTCTGCCTGGAATATTCTTCCCAGTTCCTGGCTTGCCCTTGGCATTATCCAGGCCTCAGTTTGAAGTTACCCCCACAGAGAGGGCTTCCCTGTTCCCTTTTTCCAAAGGAACTCCACCTGTGCCCTTCACCACCACATTGACCCATCACCTGGCTTCTTTATCTTTATAGTACTTATCTGCACCCAAGATTATTCTGTTTGTTTTCTTGCTTTTCATTGATTTTTCTTCTGCTCACTCTTCACTCCTTAACCATGCTCCATGAAAGCAGGTGGTTGCTGTCTTATTGACCACTCCATCTCTATTCCCCAATATATCCCTAAAACCTAACAACAGTATTTGCCAAATAGTAGAAGCTCAAAAACTCTTCTTTGAATAATAAATAAGTCACCTGTAAAAAGTCACATAAACAAAATATAGCATCATTATAAGTTCAGAGCTGCAATTTGTGACCGCTTTCTTTGAAAGTGGCCAATGCTTATTTTTTCACCCTTTAAAAAAGTGTTATTGTCAAGCAAATTTAAAAGGAAAAGATGACATTGTGAAAAAAGCTCTTTTTAGATATTAAAGCACTATCCAAGTTCAAATAAACCATCTACAGAAAACCAAGCCTTGACACTGAAGCAAATGTGTAAGGACTCAGCTTGGTTCTGATGCTTATTACTAAGAATAAGAATGAAAGAGAATTTTGTATTGAGTTTAAAATAATGAAACAGTGTTTTCTTTTTCTTCTTATTCCTCTAATTCAGACTCAATTAATTTAGAGCACCAATAGGTACACAGAAATTCCCTACCACAACATCTCCATCTTCTCCTTTGTTTTCTCTTTCCCAAACTTCCCATGATTCTGAATAACTTACTCCCTTGTGCCAATCAAGAGAAAAAGAGGACTTAGCTCTAGAAAAGGAAAGGTCTCCTTTCCTTCTGGAAGCGTGAAAGAAACCACTCACATTGATGTACTGGGCCACTCAAGATGATTCTGATTCAAAACAGTGTTTTCTCTTTTTTAATTTCCACATAGATTTGCAGTCAGGGCCAGCCAACTAGTTTTCAATGATTCCCTATATTCATTAACACTTGATTTTATAATCACAATTAATTTTATAATCACAAAACATGTAAGCATTTTTGAACAAGGACTATTATAAAGCATAGGACTTAGTGGGTATCTAATAAATACCTATTAATTAATTCCTATCAATTAATATAAATTAAGAATATTTTATTATATTTATTTCCTTTGAAATCCCTCAGGTCTCTTATGACTATTTTATTAGGCCTGCAAAGAGAAAATGATGTACTGGCACATAAAATACTAAAGTTCAGGAAAATTTTCTAAATACTAACTGCTTCATATATAGCCTTTAAAATCAAACATTAATTGATGTAAGTGTGCTGACACACATTTTAATGCTTTTATTTTCAAGTCCATGTAACAAATGTTCATCTCATTTTATTTTTCAGAGAATATGTTTTCTTCATGCCTCAGTTAATCTGTTCACGATTTTAATATTTAGACTCACTTAATATTTTTTGATAAGGAGTTTCTGCCTTCACACCCACTAACCAGCTCAGCGAGTAACTGTCAGAAAGAAAAGGTACAAGAATAAAGCAATGGGTTAAAGAAAGGGAAGAAACTTTCATTGACGCTACTTAGAAAATATGATGCTTTATGTTATCACGCTTTAAAAAGTAATTCCTTGGGGCTCTTCTTAATCAAATCATAGAAGTTTAAGCGATGATAACAAGAGATTATTTCAGCCATCCTCTGACTTCCCAGTATTAGTCACTGAGAAATGTGATTTATTTATTCCTTTTCATCTCCACCTACCAACTTCCCTGAGGAATTTCCCCAGGCAAGGAATTTTCTCTCACTTTAAAAACATTCCCTCTCTCACCTTACTTTGCATACTTAGGACAATTTTTGAGAAGATCATTCCTTTTAGCGTGAAAAAATGCTTTTGACCTCAAATGCTTTGCTTTCCTAGCACTGCCTTTGAGCTAAGAAATAGCAAGAAGCTAAAACAGAGATCCCTTTAACAGTAGAAGGCAGAAACTCTTAGTCATGCTTCACTGTTTCCATATCTACTTGTATTTCTACTGACAGACTGAGCTTTGAAATTAACAATAATTATAGACAGAAACCTTCAAAGCTGGTTTGGGAAAATTAAATAAAATATTATTTCAATACTAGTTTGGCCTTTTAAAAATAAAATATTTGAATTAACTTGAATTCAAAATATGCTCTTCAATGATGTTTTCTTTTTGAACATTGGTAGAAAAATCTTTTCTCAACTAGGTGGCATATCCAACTATATTCAGAGAATAATCACCTATTATCTTTAAATAGTATCTTTTTTTTAGATTACCTTCAACATTAAATAAAGTATTCCTTTGATATTTATCCTGAAGGACAATGCATAAAGTTGCCCATGTGAGAAGCATCTCAATTGCAAATTATAATCATACCTTCATTAGCAATTTATGCCTTTGTGACTCTTGATTTGGGGCTTTGTACAAAGCCCATGTTTATTTTTGCTTCCCAGCGTGTCTTATTAGGACAGACAGATGCATTTCTCTTGCAGACTTCTAGCTGTCTCAGTTTCAGCTACTCCAAAGGATGTCTGTTTAACTCCTTGGCATATGTCCAAGGTCCCCTCAAGAATTTGGAGTGCTCCCTAGAATACATATCAGAAGGTCTTAAACCATATTTGTTTTGTCTGGAAGCACAGAAAGAGAGATACTTAAGCTTTGTTTTATTAAAATACATCTCATACAGTCTGTTAAACTGCTGCCATTTGTTCACAACTTTTTGATTCATTGATTTTCTCATACTTTCAGATGTACCACAGGTATGATAAGCAACCAATTCATACCCCATGTTTTAAGTCATGAGAAAGAGGAATCACTGTTTAATTTGAGATTGCTAGAATTTAGACTTAGCAATGATGAACAAAAGTGAGTGTCCAGCACATAAGTAAAACATGCCGGGCTATTAGGAATACCAAGACTTCAATCCCATCTTGTACAGAGGCACAAAAGAATTTGTGTTAGAACAGGTGCATATACAGGTATGAAATTTCTCTCTGGGAAGTGCAATGATGATACTCTATACCATTCAATAAATACTTTGCTTCAGCAGATATTCTGATTACTTCTTTCAGACTATAAATCTGTTTTATGTAGAGGACATTAATAGCTAATTAATTCATTACCAATAAGTTACCATTCTCTTTTCTAGGTTCAGGCTTTGTGATTGGTAAGCTACCTAGTATCGGGATTTACATTATGTCATGGAGTTTTTGGAGTGTTGCTTCGCCAGCCAGAAACCTCTGTAGCTGGTGGTGCCTTCTTCCTGAGTATTGCTTGTGCCCGCTGGGCTCATTCCACACATTCGGCCTGGCAGACTGCATTTGACTTGCCCAGATCCCACACCTGCCAAGGAGGAGCCAAGCGCAGAGTGGTGAGGGATGTGCCAGTAAGCAAGCGCGGGGTCAAGCCACTGCGCACAGCCGGGTATGCCATCAGCTGCAGAGGGCTGGGCAGCTCCAGGCGCCTGCACAGATGCTGGTTATATGCGAGGCTGTGACTGGACCAGATGTACCACACACAGCTTCCCCTGCGGCCACCCACGTCTGAATGAGGAAAATGTGGTGGCACCTGGAAGTTTGGAGACACCAGGAACTGCAGACACCAGGAACTGCACTTCTGAGACTGCTGGGTCCTGGGGGTGCTTCCGAAATCCCAGAGAGTGCAGGGATACTTGGGTCCATAGCTGAGGCTGGATGGCTGCAGCTGCACCAGGGAGGACAGGGCTCCCGCTCCTACTAACTTAGAAGAGGGCGGGGCTTCCACCTGTTCCCCTCTCCATGGGTTCTGAGGAGGTTGCAGCCCTGGCCGCGCCTCCCCTGCTGCAGCTGGCATCTTTGCAGCAGCACTCCCGATGGGCTGCCACTGCCACCAGTTATAATTACATAAAGAATTAGTTCAGAAGCTTCTAGTGAAGAAGACAGGTTGGTTAGATCCCCAGTTCCCTGGTTCTAAACATTTTATAAATTATATGTGCAATTCAAAAATAAACCTTTCAAACTCATGTTAAGCTCAGAAGCAAGGAAGAGAACTCTTTGTGTGGCAGACAACTGAGAAACACAACAGCGAGAATCAGGTGAAGTTGCAGAAGTCCTTGGAGGTAATTGAAACTAGTACAGATGTGAGGAAGTATATTTTAGCCCTCAATCTTCAACTAGTTTTGTGGCCATTCTTGGGGGAGAGCTGGAACTACCCTTTCTGCAAATGCCCAAAGGCCAAAAATAAGGGATGATCCTGTCTAAATCAGAAACTTCAAACAAACAAACAACAAACAGAAACCTCTCCCTACTTGCTCCAGGGCTTACCTTGAAAACCAACTCCCCTCCTGAGCTTCAGGTAAATAAACAGTGATTATTATGCATGCAGAACCCCAAGCCCGCCCTGTTTGTAAGTGTGAGGCTCACATTCTGTGTATTCAAGTGGAATGAAAACCCAAGAGGAGAAGCTGGTATAAAAAACATCAGTGTTGGCCGAGCGCGGTGGTTCACGCCTGTACTCCCAGCACTTTTGGGAGGCCAAGGCGGGCGGATCCGAAAGTCAGGAGATTGAGACCATCCTGGCTAACACGGTGAAACCCCATCTCTACTAAAAATACAAAAAGTTAGCCGGGCTTGGTGGCAGGTGCCTATAGTCCCAGTCCCAGCTACTCTGGAGGCTGAGGCAGGAGAATGGCATGAACCCGGGAGGTGGAGTTTGCAGTGAGCCGAAATAGGGCCACTGCACTCCAGCCTAGGCGACAGAGCCAGACCCCATCTCCAAAAAAAAAAAAAAAAAAAAAAAGTCAATATTGAAATCTTATCCAAAGGGGATGGTAGAGGATAACTCCCACTGAAGGTAAAACAGACAACACTGGTCTTCCAACCTGCCAATGTGAGAACTGACTGGCCAATACAACCTAGGAGAAACTTCACACCCAAAGAAGTACCAATAATACAAAACATGCTGAACACTCTGAAGAGAGAGGAAGGGACAACAGATAGGCAGAATGTTACGAAAAAAGGACGAGTAAACTTTAAAAAGAACCAAGGAACTTCTAGAGATGAAAAACTGTTCATAAAATGGTCAAACACTCAGTGAGACAATTCGAAAGAGATAATCTGTTATTTGAAAGATGAATAAATTACCTCTAGGGAGGCAGCACAGGGAAACAGAGAAGCAATAAAGTGATATAGTCTGGGGGGACTGAAGGTCAAATATAGTGTGAAGACAAAAAGCTATGTCAAAATCAATCACGTGGGAAACGGACAATGAAGTTAGCCTGTTAATACAAACAATCTGTGCAGGCTGGTCACTGAGGGCTCCACTTGTAGTTGAACTTGGTGGTCTCTAAAGCTGGTCACATGATTCAAACTCCAAGAGGCCTCCCTGCATTGTCACTTACCTCTTCCTGTCTACTCGCTCCCACCTTGCTCTCTCTATTTAACATTTTAGATTCCAAATCCATGAGTTTAATTTGTTTTTAAATTCACAGCCGCAAATTCACCTCCCCTTAATTTGTCTTAAAACAGACTTCCCCTGACTGTTTTAAGCTCATCCTGGAAAGCAGAGCTTCAGGACCGGATTAAATTAATTGCTTGCCCTGCAATTATAATTCTCATAATACAATGATTTTCTGATTTAAAGTTGGCAAATATCTATCTTGCATAAAGAGACTTTTAATGTTTTCATTGTAATCTGAATCAGTTCCAAAATTTCTCACTATCCGATGCATATATTTTTCTCTAGCTGGGGAGAGTCAAAATGTCTACATAATACTGTACTTATTTCTCTCCGAGAAATTTCTGTGTCTGAGACCCAAAACATGGAAGCAGATGACCACATGGGAAAGGACCTGGGCCACATGTGTGAAGGACAAATTGAAGGAAGCCAAGAGTCAGCATCTGGAGTTTGTCAGCCTGCTTGCCAGGAGGAGGCAAGGGGCCTACAAGGGGGATGCTGATATGCCAGGAAAATCTGCATTCGAACAAAGAGGTTTTGGATGCTTTATATGATAGTAGACTAGTAACAAAGCAAACATTGGTACTGGACTTAATAAGTGCGTGGGAAGAAAGGTCACTATCAAAAATGATAAGGTTTTGTGCTCTTGAAAAGAAGCTATTATAACTAATATTTACTTACTATTCTCCAAGTTCATTGAAGTCTTTACCCAAATGTTATCACAGTGGAAACACCCTCGCTGAAATGCTACTCAACTCTCATCTGCCTGTGTGTTCTTACTATCTCTTCTTTTTCTTCATTGTCCTCAATATAACTTTCTGATGTATACATTTAATAATGGTTTATCCTCTGTCTTCCTCACTAGAATGTAAGCTGCATGAGCCCAATGATGTCTGTGTTGTTTACTGTTGTCTCTAACACTTTGGAGACATAATATGAGGTGAGTAAATATTTGTGAATTGTGAAACATTGATGAATGGACAGATGAACTGAAGGTCTCTTACATGTTAGATATTTTACAGATCATCTTACTTATTGCTAGATCTCTGAAATACAAAGAAATTATGCCAGATTTAAGCTGTCTGTGTATTACTTAATGGAATTTGGCTGATGAAGGAAGGTGCAGTGAGCATGTTTCTGGATTATTCAAGGTGTGCTCCTGTGTAGGAAACTGTTCTAAAAACTGAAGCTCAAACTATCCCTATCTTTTGAGAACTCACAGACTATTTTCAAGAGGAAAGCAATGCTGACTAAATGTTATTTTAATATACCACAAAATCATTTTTTTGTCTACAATAGTACAGACTCTAATTTATAAGGATTAATAGTTGAACTTTGATATCCCTATACCAAGAAATTATTTGTGGAAATGGCACCATGGTATGGTGAAGCAGGCATGAATATGGAATAAGGAGGTCTGCATGGACCTGAGTAAGTCCCCCACCTTATCCTAGCTGTGTGATCTTGGAGTCATTCACTTGATGTTTTTAAACCACTATTTTTCCTCTGGAAAATGGCAATGAGAAGATCTATTTACATGGATGCTGTAAAGACTAGTGAAATCTCACATGTGAAGGTGGTGTAATTACTAAAAATGGATCACATCAATGAAATTCATGCTTATCCACTTGGAGTTAAAGAGTAATAAATGAATTGATTTAACTTATGGCGGAAAGTTAAGTGAATGCTGTCCAAAAGGAAGAAGGGAAACTTTGGACCAAGAAAAAAAAAATTATTTTTGAAACTTAACATCTTTTCCTTGCATTAAAAAAAGAGCCAAACACCCACCCACACATTGTCACCAAAACAAGATTGCTTTCAGGCAGATAAAAAGCCTCTCTCTTCTTGGGTCTGAGTTCAACCATGGCCTCACCTGGGCCCTTCCAAATAGAGGATTCTCTTCCTTAGAAGCCTGTTTCAGAACAAAACAGAAGGCGTCTGTTCCTAGGCTTCAGAGACACCCAATTTTGAGGACGCTCCTTTGAACAATATCAAGGCAGACATTAAATTAACATGAATAAAAAGAGGAGTTAGGAGCATGGTGTCTACAAAGTGAGCAGCTCCTTTCACAGGCTGAGAAAATCTCTCTTGTAGGTCCAAGATACCACAATCAATGCTCCCTAAAGCTTAAGAAAGTGAGATACGGCCGGGCGCGGTGGCTCAAGCCTGTAATCCCAGCACTTTGGGAGGCCGAGACAGGCGGATCACGAAGTCAGGAGATCGAGACCATCCTGGCTAACACGGTGTAACCCCGTTTCTACTAAAAAAATACAAAAAACTAGCCGGGCAAGGTGGCGGGCGCCTGTAGTCCCAGCTACTCGGGAGGCTGAGGCAGGAGAATGGCGTGAACCCAGGAGGCGGAGCTTGCAGTGATCGCGCCATTGCACTCCAGCCTGGGTGACAGAGCAAGACTCCGTCTCAAAAAAAAAAAAAAAAAAAGTGAGATGCAAGACAAGGGTAAATATAAGCATATCGCACTGAATATGGGGGAAAGGTGGATGCCCGGGGCAGAGCTTCCTGGGCTTTATGGCTGTGACCAGAGCCGTGGCCACACAGAGTCCTGTCCTTGGGAGGACCAACGTGGTTTAATGCTCTGCAGTCCCAGTATTAAAATTCTTTTTTGTTGTTGTTTAGCACTTTCATTTTTCTCTAGGACCTGCAAATTATGTAGCCTCATGCCCAGGGGAAGCTCAATGGAGCCTCTTGCCTCCACAAGAACCACTGATTGAAACAAAGGACAGCAACTAGGAACTCCTGTGACTCTGTTTCCATTCCCATTGCCTGGGACACGATCAACAGCTCCTGAGTGTTCTGTTCTCTGAACCAGCCACCCCACCCTCACTGCCAGCCCAAACCTGTTCTCCTGTGACCACCTATTCTCTGAATGTTTCTACATTTAGAGAAGTTCACCCTCAGAAGAAAGAAGGAGGCGGGGCGCGCGGTGGTTCGCGCTTTGGGAGGCTGAAGCGGGCGGATTGCTTGAGCTCAGGAGTTTGCTACCAGCCTGGGCAACACGGTGAAACCCCGTCTCTACTAAAATGCAAAAAATTAGCCGGGCGTGGTGGCGGGCTCCTGTAATCCCAGCTACTTCGGAGGCTGAGGCAGGAGAATCGCTTGAACCCGGGAGGCGGAGGTTGCACTAGGACGAGATCGCGCCACTGCACTCCAGCCTGGGCGACAGAGACCCCGTCTTTAAAAAAAAAAAAAGAAAGAAAGCAGCATTTTGTAACACTGATGAATTTGGATGAAATTTTCAAGACCTTGGACTCTTTTCCCAAATGTCCAGGGGTCTACCAGGCAGCCCTCAACTGCAGACACAAGCCACTAAACGGAATTATGGCTCCAGGGAGCTTGGATGCTTTTCCTGGAAGCTCCCCTCCCCAAGCCCCATCTCCTGGACGTGAAAGCCTGTTTAGTCTACGTTCAGGAACAGCAGACGTGCTTTTCTGAGAGGATCAAGCACTTTGCGAATTTTGCCATTTGGGGTGCATGTGTGTGTGCTCACGCGAACGTTTTCGAAGCTACAATTAGCACTCTTGAAAAGGAGAAAGGGAGCGGGAAAAGGAAAGAAAAAGAAAAAGCAGGAACTTCTGTCGATTTTAGTTCAGGCTGCTTGAAGATTCAGCTTAAAATAACTGCACCATCAATGCCCCATAGAAATCACAACAGAGGTAGAAATTTGCACGGTCCCACACTACCATCTAGGGGATAACAGGTGAAATTACAACGTTCTACTCCCATTTGTACTGACCTTTGTTATCTCGGATATAGGAAGGCAGGTCACAGAACACATCGTATGCGCTCTTCTTCAAACAGGTGATCTCAATATCTACCGCCACTGGCATACTAAGAAGAATAGGAAATCTTCGGAGGGTTTAGCATAGAAGAATTACGTGATTCGGCATATTCAAAAGATGACTCTGTGTACTCTGTGGAAAGTAGCCTTATGGATGGAAGGTGGAAGTCACAGAGAAAGCAGGTAAGAAACCACAGCTATGACTCGCTTAATGACGCATCCCGAGGAATTCGTCCGTAGGCGATTTTATCCTTGTGCAAACATCACAGAGTGTACTTACACAAACAAAGATGGAGGACCCTATTACATACCTAGGCTATATGGTATCGCCTATTGCCCCCAGGCAACAAACCTGTGCAAACTGTTACCATGCCGAATACTGCAGGCAATTGTAACAATGGTAAGTACTTCTGTATCTGAATAAATATAAACATAGGAAAGGTATGTGACTGTACTGTAACAAATGAGAGGGAAGATAACCCGGATCAGGTTGGAGTTGCGGAGATCTAGCTGGATGTGGAAGTATTTTAAGGTTTTGCTGAAAAATTGGACCTAGGGCGTGGAAGAAAGATGTCAAGGGCGACTCTCAAGTTGTTTACCTGAGCAGCAAAACAAACAAACAAACAAAAAAAACAAAAAAAAATAAACTGAGTTGCCATTCACCAACTCAGTCAAGATTGTAGAAAACTCAGTCCAAGAGGATCCCTCCATATGAGGAAAAAGAAAAGAATCTGACCGCTACTATTAATAGTGGTTGAAGATGTCTCCCTCTCTTTCAGACCTGAGCTCCAGGAGAAGAAGCCTCAATGTTAAAATAAGTTCAAAGTTTATACTCTAATATGGGAATGGAGATGTTCATTATAACTCAGCATTCAGCTTTACCAAATCATATCTAGGGAAAACATTGGGTCGGAGAAGAAATATCTCGACAGAGTGGATTTAAAAGCAATAGGGAGAGATAATAAAGTTGTTAAAAAATTGCTTCTCATGAATCAGGCTTTTTAAGCGTCATTATGTAAAAATTAAGGAATTATTAACTTTTTATTATCTGTGTATTCCTCATTGTGTTTTATACCTTGTTGAACATCGGAGGTTGCCATACATTTATTTGCTCACTCAAGCATTCAATGAACAACTGCTATGAGCCAGTTAATGTGCCCAGAATTTGGGGGGCAAAGAGATGAATAAGACAAAGCCTCTGCTCTCAAGGACACGTAAACCTAATGGATGACATCATCAGTAGCTAGAAAAACTACACGATACTTTTTGAGCACCATCAAAATACAGGAAGAATTGACCAGGGAAACTGGTAAGAAACCACAGTGAATGAGATATTTAAGCTGCTCAGGAAATATGTGTTATTTTTAAAGTGTGTGGTTAGTTACATAATAGAAATACTTAAATTTAGAAGGTATAGCAATTTCAATTTATGCAAGCCAGAGGAATTCCCATGAAGAAAGGAGACTTGCTCTCTTCCAATGTTTGGAGTGTGCGGACATCTCCCAGAGATGAGTCAAATACTGGAGGGCAGCTGTTTTCTTCCAAGAAAAGTGCTCCTCACTCCCAAGAGACTGGCTAATGGATAGAACTTCAGGTATTCCTGAATCATATATATATATATATATATATTTGAGATGGAGTCTTGCTCTGTTGCCCAGGCTGGAGTGCAGTGGTGCTATCTCAGCTCACTGCAACCTCTGCCTCTTGGGTTCAAGCGGTTCTCCTGCCTTAGCCTCCTGAGTAGATGGAACTACAGGTAGCCCTCACAATGCCCAGCTAATTTTTGTATTTTTAGTAGAGATGGGGTTTTGCCATGTTGACCAGGGTGGTCTGGAACTCCTGACCTCAGGTAATCCACCCACCTTGGCCTCCCAAAGTGCTTGGATTACAGGCGTGAGCCACTACACTTGGCCCTGAATCATATGTTAAACCTATTTAAGTTTAGCTCAAAGCACCTTCCATATTTGGTTAATAAAATTTTGGCCAAAGTTTCTCTCTATGTAATGAACTGCAACATAGCTTGGCATGAAAGCAAGTTCTAACCTAACCTAAGACTATGCCTTTGTAACCAAGCAATGGAGTCTCGATCAATCCACAGCAGCCAATCCCAGGTTGAACGTTGCCAAATTCCTCACGAATAAGGCAAATGAAGAATTGCAACGATCAGGTAATCTCTGTAATAAGTAATTTCCTGTCTTTTTTTTTTTTTTTAATAAATACAGCTCACCACTCTAAACTATCTTCCATCTGAAGTGCTGCCTGTTTTAGAGCCTTTTTCTTGCTCAAATAAACTCTGTTAAATTTAACTTGCTTTAAATTTTTCTTTAACACTTATATCTTCCGAGACTTCCTGATAAACCTCCCATTTTAGTTCACTGGTGCTTGGAAGTTTATAGCATTTCAGTGTTTTAATCTTAAAGGTTTAGCGCCAGTTAAAATACAAATGTCTCTGAATCTAAAGCATATTATATTGGAAAATATAATTAAAAACAAAATCCCATACAACCCAGAAAACTTCTTCATGAACTTAGAAGAGAAAGAAAACAATTTTGTTATTGAATAAGCATTAAACCAGAATGTGATGCGTATCACAAATAGTCTGCTAAGAATCTGCAAAGACAGAATGAAATCTTACCCTTTGATATAGCCAAGCAGATAAACCCATTCTATACATGCTCTCAAGGTAAAAAATAACTAGTCCTCAAGTACGAGGACTTGACAGCACCATTTTTCACACATAGTTCATCTTAAAATCCCCCTGGTAATTGTGGTATCTATCTGTGTTAGTTAATTTATTTGTAGAAAGGAAAAAATAAGCTTCTCATATCTTTATGAAAGAAGATCGTTTTGTAACTTGGATTACGGTGCTCACCAAAGTTGTGTTCCTACCCTCCCACAGAAACTGGAAGATGTGGTGCTACCTACCTTAATTGATTACATTTGAAAGACATGGTTCCTAGGTACTTGAGAAAGATGTTTTTGCCAAGTGGCTTATTTTGCTTTTAAAAAGATTTACATACATTTCAAAAAGAAAAAGAACTTATACATACAGTGTAAGTTTTCTAAAGTAAGTGGTCTAGGAAAAGGGAGGGAAGTCTCTTCCTTTATTTTCAACAGGGAAAATTAAGACTCATAATTTGTATTTGCCCTTGCAACAGATAGTCAGTTACACTTTAGCATTATAGAAATTTACAGGCAGTTTTCTGAGGGCAAGATCTCACTGAGAGAAAGAAAGGACTGTGAGAGTACCAAGGGGCTTCCTTGAGTACAAAAGGGCTTTGCTAAAGCTGATGAGCAATTAGAGAGAGGAAATAGGGGTCAGTGGCTGAATGTAACTTCTCTTCTATTCCATCGTTTTGCTTTGTTTTGTTAATTTATTCTGGACTCATTTAAACTCCTTCCAACTCTAACCATCTCTATCTTTCCTCTAGTTCTGAATACTCAAACCTCTTCCTCAAAAACAAACAAACTGTATTAACACATCTAAAAAGCTGCTCTGACTCAATTTGACCAGTGAGATCAGTTTGTAAGTAGTCAAAGACAAAACAACCCAAGGACACTACAAATCAAAGTAAGCATGACAATTTTTAGCACCTTCTCCTCAGTCCTTCTAAGGACTGTCCCATGACATGTTAGAAGACATTTTTGGCTCAAAAAAGATGCTCTCACATGCACATGCATTACGTCAGGAGGATGCCTTGGAAGTAATTATATCTAGACCTTTAAGTCTCTGAGATTTGTTGAAGGCCAGAATTGTTCATTTTACAAAGATTCTCTACCACCAGGGAATCTGAAGTTGCACTCTAGGGCCCACATCCAATTAATCTAATTGATTTCCAAAGTCCTCTTTATAGTCAAACACTGCCTGTACCCATTTGTTCATTCAGCCAACACTTCCTCAGCCCAAAGTATGAGCCAGGAAATATCTTCCACCCTAGTGACAAGGAAATGGATACATAGCCCCTGACTTCTAGGAATTCAGACTGTTCTCATACCCCAAAACCCAAAGATGAACCGGGCTAAACGTGATCAGTTATGGGAATAACTGCCAATGACTACAGGCTTGGTACAGGTGGAGTTTTACAAAGGCAGGATGAACTGAAGTGGGGGACATGTGAAGAGTCCAAATTGTGAATGTTTTCTCACAGGCCAAGGCATTTAAAGGGAAATAAAAATCAAAGTGAAGACTCATGAAGCATCTCCAAAAGAGAAATCCAAGATTGGGAGGTGTCTTTCTTCTACTGAAAACTTTCTTGAGTCTCAAATGCACAGGGTTCGAAATTCAGCACTGCCACCTGTTAGCTGAGTGACCCTCAGAGAGTGGCTTAGCCTCTCTTGACCACAGTATCTTCATGCGTCGAGTGGGGGAGATAATAATACTCATCTCAGAGGGCTGTTGTAGGCACTGAATAAGGTTCTGTCAGTTTGGAATTTAGCAGAGTTCTTTCTACACAGCAAAGACAGCTGTCATTATTCACATTATGATTACTGTTATTTTCACTGGTAATGATACTAATGAGACAAAATTTTTCCTTAAGGAAAATTATCTTCTATTTGTATTGAAAATATATTTCAAAATTGTAAGTGGGGGATTTAAGTAAATATATTTCACCATATGGGTTATCTCTGATAGATATCTAAGAGATGGAACCATGGTTACCTCTGGGAGGCTGAATGCGAGGCAAGAGGTAGAGATGAAAAAAGATGTACTTCTCATTGTATATATTTTACTTTTATGTGAAATTTTACCATATGACTATCTTACCTGTTCAAGAAAAATAAAGACAGAAAGAGCAATTTGTTAGCAATAAGAAAAAAATTATAGATGATAGATTTCTTCATAAGAGTGAAGAATAACAACATAATGATAAGAGCTTACATTTCTTGAGAACTTCTTTTATGCCTGGCACGTTAAAAAAAAAAACAACTATTTACATGTGTTAACTTGTTCATTCCTCACATACAATGAGAGATGGTCAGTTTCTGCAAATTAAAGATGAGACTCGAGGAGGCTTAAAAATACACCCAAGATTACTTACCTGGCTGATAAGTAGCAGAACTAGAGCCAGACAGTCTGGCCCTGTGTGGCTACACACACACACACACACACACACACACACACACACACACACAGAGTCTCTGTATGATCGCATGTGCCTGCAGCAATGTGCCAGACAGACACTAAGTTAATGCTGTGTTCCCATGCTTCACTGGCCCATCTCTATGGCCACATTTAGCAACCTATTGATATCCGTGGTTTTTATATGGATTCCACAGATAGAAGTCATCTTACAGAAGAAAGGAGAATACCATTTAAAGAATTAAAAAATATATCTCTGGTGGCTGAACATGCTGGAACTACTGAATAATCCCCATAACCATATTAAATGTTGAGATCCAAAAGGAACTAAAGAATTGGTGAGTCTTTTTTCTGGCTCTTCCAAGAATCTGCACATTTTTTTGAGATTTGTCTGCTTTGCACCTGCCAAATGAATTATTAAATTTATGAGGGGGAAGCTAAGCCAGAACTACTGATCAGTGAAATTGTTTGCAACTGGGTAGAAGAGCTGCACTGCTGAGAACTCCAGAAAATGGCAACATCACTCAAAGCCTGCAGGATCCTGCTGTGAAAACATTACGAAGTTGCATGCACTTGAATGCCTGGATGCCAGAGGCTCAGGGAAGAGGTTATTTTATGAGCCTTGTGAAACTTCTGTATGATGCTGGGCCAATTGCTCCCCAAACTAATAAGATCACAGTTTAGAAGTAGTCTGGCTCAATTCTGAGACTGGCATTTGTTTATCAAGATGTTAAAGCAAAATCTACTTTTTAGAAAACACCTTATTAAAATAGCTTTTATTTACCATTTAAGAGGCAATCTTCCAATCTTAAGTTTAACTTAAATTTAAATTTATGACTCTTTAGTAGTTCACAGCTTACATGAGTCATTTTCATATTTTTCTATTTGTTGTCAGTGAGTTCCAAGGTGAATAGGATAGTGGAACCAAAATGTAATTATAACAGATATGTAAGTGCTTGCAGAAAAATGGGCTTTGCAGAAGCCTGGAGAGCTGGAGACAAACACATTATTCACAGATACCTAGACATTGGCTCGACTTTCTTTCCCTGAGCTATAAGAATGTGATCATATTGATGTCCTGTTCAAGCATCGGGAATGTTATAAATAGTCTTCTAAACGAAACCACATGGATTGCCAGGAGTAGTTCTTTGAAATAGAGATAAAAACTCTAAGGATAAATGAGCAATGGTGTGACAGTAATTGAGTTTGTCCATCTGGCTAGCTCTGCCTGTAGGGTGTTACCATCAGTGTCCAAACACGCCAGTGGTTTACCAGTTCATTGGCCTGGGATAAGTATGTCCCAAATGAGATCCCGTGACAGACCAACAACTCTCTCTGCTTCTGCTTCACTGACCACTCTGGAATCCATGCCCAGCCCTCCCAAGGTACATACACATGCAGACATGCAGACATGCACACATAAAAAAATTTTTTAAACAATTCCAAAACAGTTCATTAATGAAACAATACCTCTGTTGAGTTAGCTAGTCATAAATTACAATTAAGGGCATAATTCCTAAATTTGTGAAGAAGGGAGACTTTTCTTAATTTCAGTTAAGTCCATGCCATTCCATTTCCATTATGAATACATTATCAACCTTCCTAAAAAAGGAAAGGTGGTCTGTAAGTGGTCATATTCGATTTTCCTTAAGAATTTCAATAAGGACTAATATTTTTCTGTTATGCTTGGAAGTTTTCAGCTCATTCCTTCCCATATTCAGCTATTTGATGTGAAACCTCCACAGTGCACAAGTGAAGTCTGGGTTGTGTTTTGAGAAACAGAAACTTCTATTACCAAGGTCATCTTTGAGATTAGGTATTCTAGAGTCACCAGTGTGTATAAATGGTTGGAATCTGCTCTTATTGATAAAACAACAGTAACCTGATAAATCACATAATGCCACTAGATCAGTGAAAGTATAGTCTGGTTTTCAGACCATAATATCTGAAAATTGATTTTGATCTGGAGAGCTCTGGCTTAACTTAAATTTAATTTTTTCCATAAAAAATTCCATTTACTTCCTCCCAAAAGAATATAAAATTCATTAGGTTAAGAAGGCTTTATGCCATTTATAGAAGTACAAATGTGAATGTAACCATGAAACAATGAGCACAATGGAATTGCTAAAATCATAGCTGACAAGCAAAATTCTAGAAAGGGTGCCATTGCCTTGATTAGTTGATATTAATTTGCAACTTCCATTGAAAAAAGCAGAGTTGACAACTATCTGCAACCCCTCTCTGGATTGGCCTCCACTAAACTTTGCTACCTAAATAAAATTAGGCTCTTAGAAGTTTTAAATGTATAGTTCAGAGGAATACATTAAAATTTTGATAGTATGATGAAAACACTATTTTACAACAAAACCCAAAACTTTTCATTTGATTTAAAAATTGTTTTTCAGTATTAAATCAATTACTTGGCAACTGTGACAAAATCACTGTGGAGTTTCTTGCAATACTACGATCTAGGCCACCACTAAACAAAATCTGAGGCAGTAAGTTTGAGGTGGAGCGCAGGCATAAACATTTTGTTTATGTACTTATTTTTCATTCTACAGATATCACAGATGCTCCTTCAAGGCTGAGACTGTGGGAGCTCAGAAACATTATCCCAAAATCTAGCACTTTGACCTGCGGAACTGAAGAAGAAGGCTTTAGGTCTCTGACCTTGCCCTGTTCCTCCTGTCTATCAATCCTTTGACGTTTCCAAAGCACAGAATATACGTTGTTCTCTGAAGTTTCTTTATCTGCCCAAATTTCAGACATGCCAAAGAAGAAAACAGTTACCTTGGGTATCTTTTCTAAGTTTTTATTAACTGACCTCATCTTGCAGAAAGAAAGACTGAAATCTGTCAACACACTTGGACAGACTTTTGTCGCAAACCATTGTCTGCTCTAAGGGCCCAACAGACTTTGTCCTAGGCCATTGTATGTTCTTGAAGCCCATTGAATTTTCCTAAAGATACTTTATTATGCTCCCTCAAATCATCCATCCCTCTCTATCTCCTTTTCCCCCAAGGAAAAGGATATATAATCATCTGTAATCCATTGGGATATATACTGTGATTCTCCTCTGTGCACGTTAATAATTTTGTATGCCATTTCTGCCTTTTTTGAGTCGATGTTTGAGCAAACCTTCAGAGGGCGAAGGGGAAGTTTTCTCTTGACCTCTATAAAACCAATGACATCCTCTATGTGAGGCTCTGAACACTGTGAAGATTCAGAAGGAAATAACGCGTGGTTCCTGCCACCAAAGAACACACAAATTACATTTTGGTTATCTCAGAACAGTAGGGTTAGGTGGTGTTTATTTGTCCTCAGTTTATCTTTCTGTGTTTTTTAAGTTTTCAATAAAATATATAAATCAGTTTCTGATAAAATGAAACAAAAGTTATTTTTTAAAGCGCAAGAACCTAAAATTGTTTTGTCTTTCCCTATGTGTTTTGTATATAAATCAGAAAACGTATCCTGCCATACCTGTGACTAAACTGCAGGTAGGTATTATTGTATATGGTTGCTTTCAGTAATGGTGTGCTTTAACAATCCATGGAAATCTCGAAGAATTAAGTTTAGTTTGCAAAACCCTTGGAAAGTGTTAGGGGACTAAATGGGGGCACTTATCTTTACAATCACTAAGAAAGGAGATCATAACAACAACAAAAATCCTTTTATGCTGGTTCACAGTTGTTTTCATACACAGAAGTTGTATTAACATGTAGGGCTGTTTTACGAAAAATGAAAGTCCAGTCCCCCAATACCCGCCTTTTTCCCCCTTCCACCATAGCCCCGCTTTGCTGGGCTCTTGCCAAGGTCTGTTGACAACTAGTCCGCTTCTCTCTGCCAGGGGAGCTGTCTACAAAATCTTCATATTGCCCGGTGAGTTCTCTGAACCTTAGTTTTCAAGCCCTGAAAGTAAAATTTCTTCAAAGCTAGAGCCAGGAAATGTATTTGCAAGTGACCTTCACTGCTATAATCCTCAGGGCTGCCTTTAGCCAAAACAGAAGACAATCGTTTGCAGAATCTTTGCTGCTCCGTCAGTGCATCACCCAGCCTTGCGACCACTAGAGGACAGAGAAGAAACGGGCGCCTCCCAGCGCAGCGCAGCAGGAGTGGGTACGTTCACGCCAGCGTGTGGGTATATGGCGGGCTTTGCGCTACCTTAAGAAACCCCGGTTGCAAGGCAGTTCCTGCGGCGGGGCCGCTCCCTTGCCTGCTCACAAGGCCCTTGTCGGACTGGGCTGATTCCCGGGTTCCTAAGATGAGATTTCCTCTACCTTTCCCTTTGATATCAATTCTTCGCTGCGGTTCATTTGGCTGGCTCCAATTTTGGCTCCATTTGAAGGCAGCTGCCCCGAGTGGGGTTGAGACAGATTTCTTCACAGATACATTCACCATACGCAGTGCAAATGCAGTAACTGCTACTAATACCACTTTAGAGTTGTCAGTTCTCATTAAAGCCAAGCCGAGTGGGCTAAAGACTAAATTAAGGTTGTTGAAACAAAAGGAAATGTCTAATTGTGATAAACTTTTGGATCTAGTGCCAACATTAACCCAAAATGGTGATAAAACTCTAACAAAATATTTTTGACTTTGAGCAAAGTCTTAGCTAAATATTCTGAACTATTTCATCATATTATGTAAAATACATTACATTCAGTTTATCATACAAAATAGAATGACATAATGATATAACAATGACAGATCACTTTAATTTGTCCATTTGAAACTTGGCTTATTTAAAAAATTAAGTTTTGAAGCTACAAAAGTATTTACAAATCCCCAAGGACTGCCTTTGGGGAGTATTTTCATAAAGTAGAAAGGCAATGCCCTCATGTTTGGACTTGAACTATAAAAATGATGACAAATATACTCTTGTGAATAAAACTGTCTAGAGGGAGAGACTTGATTGACCTTATCTACAAGACAGCTAAACAACCAATTATTCCAGTCATCCTGGAAGTCGGGGGAGCAGAACAAAATATTTATGAGGGGTAGACTTTGGAACTGTTGTATAGCACTGGTTGATTATTATTTGTCCTCACCTAATGACCTTAGTCTATGTATTTATCTGCAATGATCTTCAAACTCTCCAGTCACACTTGCTCACCTTCTTTAATTTCCTTGCTTAAAAGCCTTCAATACAAATTACAAAAGCAATAACTAACCCTAAGTGTGGGCTCACCGTAGATGAGGAACATTTTTTTTTTTTTTTTTTTTCAGATAATGGCTCATTTACTTCTACAACTCAGTGAAGCAGGTGGCATTCTCAGTTACACATCAGAAAACTAAGGCGAAGAAAGAAGTGACTTACTCAAAGATCACGTTGGGATTTAAACCCAAGTAATTCTCACCCATGTTCTTAACCATTCTATTATTATTGCCCACAATTCTTCATTATTACAAAATAAAAGCCAAACTTTTTAGCATGGTATATAAGACCTATTATAAACTGACCTCATTTTTTCCATAAACTCCTATTTATCCTCCAAGCATCAAATCATCCCTACACACCTACATTCATCGTCTTCCTTTATATTTCCCCCAAGTCCCCATTCCCACCACTAGTGATTCTTATTTATCTTTTAAGACTCAACCAATGTTACCTCTTATGTAGATTTACATTACTTGTATGAACAAAGTTTTCCCCATGCTAGAATATTCATGTTATGCATTCTTCTCTTAGCACCCATAATACTATATGGTACATATTCCTCTGCATGCTTATCTCCCTTTCTAGAACAGTGTTTCTCCAGCTGGGGCTTATATCTATTAGTGGATGGTGAAATCAACTTACAGGGATCAAAACCAGTCTTTACCATAGTAAAAGGGAGTAGAAAAATCATGCAATTAAAAATGAATGATGATTCATGGAACTATTGTTTCATTGTACATACATGTTTGTGTGTTATTATGGGTTGGACTGCATCTTTCCTGAAATATACATTAAATCCTGTATTAGTGCATTCTCACACTGCTATGAAAAAATATCCAAGACCGGGTAATTTATAAAGGAAAGAGGTTTAATTGACTTACAGTTCTGCATTGCTGGGGAGGCCTCAGGAAACTTACAATCATGGCAGAAGCAAAGGAGAGTAGGAACTTTCTTCACAGGACAACAGAACGAAGTCAGTACAAGGAAGGGAAATGCCAGACACTTATAAAACCAACAGATCTTGTGAGACTCAGTTACTATCACGAGAACAGCATTGCGGAACTGGTCTCATTATCTGATTACCTCCACTTGGTCCTGCCCTTGACCTATAGGGATTATGGGGATTACAATTCAAGGTGAGATTTTGGGTGAGGACATTGCCAAACCATATCATTCCACCCATCACTGCTCCCAAATCTCATGTCCTCACATTTTAAAATCATCCTTTCCAACAGTCTTTCAAAGTCTTAGCTCATTCCAGCATTAACTTGAAAGTTCAAGTCCAAAATTTCATCTGAGACAAGGCAAGTCCCTTCTGCCTATGAGCCTGTAAAATTGAAAGTAAGATAGTTACTTCACAGATACAATGGCGGTATAGGCATTGTGTAAATACACCTGTTCCAAATGGGAGAAATTGGCCAAAATAAAGGAGCTACAGGACCCATGCAAGTCCTAAATCCAATAGGGCAGTCATTAAAACTTTAAGTTCCATAATGATGTCCTTTGACTCTATGTCTCACATCCAGGTCATGCTGATGCAAGGGGTGGGCCCCCACAGTGTTGGGCAGTTCTGCCCCTGTGGCTTTTCAGAGTACAGTCCCACTCCTGGCTGCTTTTACAGGCTAGTATTTAGTGCCTGTGTCTTTTCCAGGTGCATGTTGCAAACTGTCAGATCTACCATTCTGGGATCTGGAGGATGGTGTCCCTCTTCTCGTAGCTCCACTAGAAAGTGCCACAATGGGGACTATGTGTGGGGCTCCAACTCCACATTTCCCTTCTACATTGCCATAGCAGACATCCTTCATAAGGGCTCCATCCCTGCAGCAAACTTCTGCCTAGAAATCCAAGCACTTCCATATATCTTCTCAAATCTGAGTGGAGGTTCCCAAACCTGAATTTCTGACCTCTGTGTACCTGCAGGTCCTGTACCACATGGAAGCCACCAAAGCTTGGGGCTTGCACCCTCTGAAGCAATGGCCCAAGCTGTACGTTGGCCCCTTTTAGTCACAGCTGGAATGCAGGGCACCAAGTCCTGAGGTTGCACAGAGCAGCAATGGGGGTCCTAGGCCCAGCCCACAGAACCATTTTTCCCTCTTAAGTCTCCAGGCCTGTGATGGGAGGGGCATCTGTGAAGGTCTCTAACATGCCCTGGAGATATTTTCTCCATTGTCTTGGTGATTAACATTTGACTCCTTGTTACTTATGCAAATTTCTGCAGCTGGCTTGAATTTCTCCCCAGAAAATGGGTTTTTCTTGTCTATCACATCGTCAGGCTGCAAATTTTCCAAATTTTTATGCTCTGCTTCCTCTTGAAGCCAGATACCCTAAATCATCTCTCTCAAGTTCAAAGTTCCACAGATCTCTAGGACAAAAGCAAAATGCTGCCAGTCTCTTTGCTAAAGCATAGCAAGAGTGACCTTTATTCCAGTTCCCAACAAGTTCCTCATCTCCATCTGACACATCTCAGCCTGGAATTCACTGTCCACATCACTATCAGCATTTTGGTCAAAGCCATTCAAGTCTCCAGGAGGTTCCAAACTTTCCCACATATTCCTGTCTTCTTCTGATCCCTTCAAACTGTTCCCAGCCTCTTCCTGTTACCCAGTTCCAAAGTCACTTCCACATTTTCAGGTATCTTTACAGCAGTGCCCCACTATCTCAGTACCAATTACTGTATGAGTTCATTCTCATACTGCTACAAAAAAATAACTAATACTGGGTAATCTGTAAAGGAAAGAGGTATAATTGACTCACAGTTCTGCAGGGTTGGGAGGCCTCAGTAAACTTACAATTATGGCAGAAGGCAAAGGAGAAGCAGGAACCTTCTTCACAGGGTGGTAGGAAGGAGTGAGTGCAAGCAGGGAAAATGGCAGAAACTTATACAACCATCAGATCTCGTGATACTCACTATCACAAGAACAGCATGGAGGAAAGTGTCCCTACGATTCAATTACTTCCATCTGTTCCCACCCTTGACACATGGAGATTATGGAGATTACAATTGAAGATTAGATTTTGGGTGGGGACACAGCAAAACGACATCAAATCCTTTACTCAGAATGTGATCTTATTTGAAAATAGGATCATGACTGATGTGACTAATGAAGTTAAAACGTGACTATATTGGAGTAGGGTAGGCCTTTAATTTAATATGCCTGGTGCCCTTATAAGAAGAGACAAGGCACAGACACAGAAAGACACAGGAGGGGAGAATGCCTTGTGACGGCCAAGACAGAGACTGAAATGCTATAGATGCAAGCCAAAGAATGCCAAGATGGCCAGCAAACTACCAGAAGGTAGGAAGATTCAAAGAAGGACTCTTCCCTAAAGGTTTCAGAAGGAGTATGGTACTACCTATCAACACCTTGACTTTGGATTCTAGCCTCCCAAACTGTGAGGCAGTAGATTTCTGTATTTTAAGCCATCCGGTTTGTGGAACTTTGTGATGGCAACCCTAGGAAACTAATACATGTGTGCAGGTGTATACTGAGTTGCAAGGTAAGATGTGTTTCTTACTCTGGGCCCAGTCAAAAAAGTTTGAAAACATTTTTTTTACAGTATGTACAATTCAAAGTCAGCGATAACATCTTATTTGTTCTTGTGTCTCTACAACCTCTTCCATGTTTACCACACAAGAGCTTAATAGGTGTTTGAGATCAAAAAGTGTGAAGTGAGAGGTGGGGAAAAAAAGAAAAGGGTGGGAGGGAGAGGAGAAAAGCAGGAGATGTTAAGGGGCAAGTGGACAAGGGAAGGGGAGAAGAAGAGAGGGAAGAGAGAAAAAAGGTTGGTTTGATGCTGGCTTTAGAGAAGAAAACGACCCAAGTTTCAGATCACTGTGGGGTGGAAATAATAAGAATAAAAGCCTTATTTAAAATAGATGCTAATGACAAAAATACTTTAGTGACTTTCCATCTCTTTTTGTAACATTAGAGACATTACAGTCGAGAATAAGCATAGGTTTTTATGAAAATAACAGAAAGTTACAAATTATGTCCCATACAAAAATGATTCACTTCCACCCTGCAACCAATTCCAGAAAATGTTTACAAAACGAAGTAGTACTATCTCAAAGTACTCTGAAGTAGCTTCTTCATATTGGGACAGACCTTAAAGGACACACACTTTCTGCTCTTTACACACAGAAGTCAGCGTTCACACTTCCTTCTCCACCACGGTGTTTCTCTCCTATGTGGTCTGGGTAGAAGGTACTAGAAACACAATGCCCAAGCAATGTTGCTTCTCCTGGGGATATAACAAATTTCCAGCTTGAAATGGAACAATGGTACAATGGTACAATGAATGGGGAATTGCATTCACGTTCTAGTTACTTGGAGATGAAGTTTTGTGTATTTTATTTGAAATATGTTATTTCTTCTCTATCATATTTGCCTTTATTATAATTCTATTAAATAACAATTATTCATTGATTCAGAAAGTACATAGGTAGAAACAGTAAATTTTTTTTTTTTTTGGAAAGCAATTGTGTGTTTACACAGCAGTGGATGCCTTTTACGTTGTAGAGGGATGGGTAAGAGCAGGATGGCTAGGAAGCTACAGCACCTATGCTGTTACAAATGCAGCACTTTCAGATGGCTGGAGGAATAGATACCACTTTCCACTTAAGATAGGTGTTTTCTCAGTGGGAAACCAGGTAATAAAGGCAGCACATACTGAGCTTTAGAACAGTATCCTTCTCATTCCTGCAGCCACCCCATAGTTGAAAGCACAGTTCTGAAGCCCAACTACTGGGTCCAAATCCCAGCTCTACTCTTTAGTCAGTGAGGCCTTGGGCAAGTGATCCTTGGGGTCTGTCTTCCTGTGGCAGAACAAGGACAGCAATACCACAAGGCAGTCGCTGGGCCGGGACCGCTGTCCAAGGTGGTGCTGGGCTTGAGCTCCATCTCCCTGGCCCATGCATGTCTGTATCACTGGCAGTGGTGACTGCATGCTGCTTGGGAGACAGCACTCAAGTCGAGGCATCTATTTGGGAGACAACATTCAAGACAGAAGCAGGGCCGAGGTACCAGGCTGGTCCCTGTGAGACTCCGGATGCACCGTGAGCCTTTCAGAAGGGCAGTGGCACAGAGCTAGGCCTTTCTGCTCTCCTAGCACACAGAAGTCAGCATTCACACTTCCCTTCTCCACCATGGTGTTTCTCTCCTGTGTGGTCTGGGTAGAAGGCGCCAGGAACACAATGCCCCAGCAATGTTGCTTCTCTTGGGGAGATAACAGATTTCCAACTTTGCTGTTGACAGCGGGGCTCCTGCCCTTGCCTTGGTCAGCAGATACTTGCTCCTCAAGGGGAAGGGGAAGTTGGTCCTTCTCAGCCATGCTTCTGACCCATGTGGAGGGCAGGTCTCCTGCCCCACTCTCACCAAAGTCCTGGGCCTGCTTTTCCTCTGGCCCTGCACAGAAGGGCCTGATCCACTGGCCTTACAGACACACTGCCACATAAGGCTAGAGTCACACTGAAAAGCCAAGTCTTTCAGCAGCAAAAATGGAACTGAGATATCAAAGGGTGCCAATGCTGCTGACCTGCTCTTGCAGTTCTGACCTTGGGAGGCGATGCCATATGACTTCCTTTCAGTCCACCACAGCTGCAGCCCAGCAGCTCAGGAGGAGCATGCTGTTGCAGGTCCTGTCTAGCTATGCAGGAATGTGAGCACAACCGCATGTGTTGCCTTGCCCCTGGATCCATGGCAGTTGTGATTCCTGAAGTGAATAAGCCCTAAGTCATTTAGCAAAGAAACAGTAAACATTTAAAGATATTAACAAGCTGCCTGCATACTTCTTAGGTTTAAATGGCCAAGGGTGCATTGGAGAGCTCCTTCTATAAACAACTCCAGCTTCTCACATTTTAATAGCTACAGAATCACAGCTTCTGAGCCATTGAATTCACTTCCAGATAGCACTAGGGTGCCAGTGCATAAAAATGGAGGAAGAAGAAAATGAATAAAAATGAAATGTTCCATCAGACTGCAGCAAGTAAAAATAAGGCTAACTCCAAGCTTCATAGGATCTTAATCATCTCTTTTCCTTAGGCTGCTGAAATGAGAGCTGTGAATGAGTTTACAAACTATTGAAATTACTGTCTAGCATGTATTTATGAATGCACGTTAGCTGCAAGGACACTATTTTTAAAATAAAAGTCAGGATAGACCGGTAAAGGATTTTTTCCCTTGATTTCTGAGTTTACTCATAGGAAAAGTATTATATAGTTAAAAAAATTAATCACATTTAACTGTGTACATTTAATGAATTTATTATGGAAATAGTGGCTATCTAGACAACCAGGATATGAGGTGTCTATTGCCATAGACTGCCCTATGGTGACTTCTCAGTCTGGATCTGTGGTCTACACCATTGAAGTAACCTCTGGCCAACAGAAGCTTAGAAATGTCATTACTACAGGCATGCACTTCTGTATGCCTTCAGTTGCAAGGCAAACCCAATTCAAAGGAATTCACTTTCAAAGATTTTATAAACCTTGAAATTACAATGCTGAAAGATATACAATACTGTAACTATTCACAAGGAGGAAGGTAAGTAATGTTTAGGGGAAAAGACAGCTTACTGCTTGTTTACTACTCTGTGTCAGAAAGTTGTTTTTCATGTCAATTAGTCCAAATAAGCCAGTCTCCTGGGTAACTACACTTCAAAAATCCCAACGTCCTAGTAAACTGGGAAGATAATGTGATGCAGTATCCTGAGTTAGGTTCTCATTAAGGGTTGGACTAGAAGAGCATTCAGTGCTTTGATATTGCTGGTAAAAGGCTCAGATATATTATTAAATATTCTTTAGATGGAAAGACAAACAGTGAAACTATCAAGAGCCAACAAGAAAGCTTTGAAGTGACTGCTTTTTTTTTCTAGAGTTTCATTCAGCTTCAAAGGATGTCAAAAATCAGAAACTGTGAAATTCATAAGAATTAAACTGATGTTATTAGCCCCAAAAGAATATTATTCTAGTTAAAATGTCCTTTCAACCAAAAGGTTTTGCTGTCTCAGATTTTTCACTGTAATTGTCACATCTGTTACCTACCTAATAAATGCAGATGTAGTTTTCATTCATATAATTCAGAACATAAATATGAAAGCAAAATTTCTCCTAGTTTTTAGGAAACAGCCAACAAACTAATAGAAAACTATTGCCTCTACCATTAAGACATCTCATTAGCTCTTTTTAGGAAGAAACTGGAGAATTACAAAAAAAAAAAAAAATTGAACATGCATAGTCACATGAATGCATATTCTAAACAAGGTTTGGAATATTGAAAAGAGCCAAGATACCAACTGATCTAGTACTGACGTATGGTTCTTAGAACCTAAGCTAAAACAAGGCATTCTACCAGAGGCATGAGAAGGAGGAAAAGTCAGACGAACAGAACCTTCAGCCAAGAAGACTGAGATCCAATATGAGGCCAAATGCTATCTATGGGAGACAAATATTATGACCAAGTGCCAGGCAGAAGGGAAAAATATTATAAGACTAGAGTTAGCAGAAAAGTAAGTGTCCTAGGCAACTGCTTTTAATGATATTGAAAGGTCTTGAATATAAATGAGTCAAGGTACCTTAAAGCTGTGATTAGAACAAGTGATATTTTGCCCTTAAAAAAAATCACATAGATTTTTGAAAAAGATCTGACAATGGTCTAATATCCGGAATCTATAAGGAACTTAAACAAATTTACAAGAAAAAAACAACCTCATGAAAAAGTGGGCAAAGGATATGAACAGACACTTCTCAAAAGAAGGCATTTATGTGGTCAACAAACATATGAAAGCTCATCATCACTGGTCATTAGAGAAATGCTAATCAAAACCACAATGAGACAACATCTCATGCCAGTTAGAATGGTGATCATTGAAAAGTTAGGAAACAACAGATGCTGGAGAAGATGTGGAGAAATAGGAAAGCTTTTACACTGTTGGTGGGAATGTAAATTAATTCTACCATTGTGGAAGACAGTGTGGTGATTCCTCAGGATCTAGAACCAAAATTAACATTTGACCCAGCAATCTCATTACTGGGTATATACCCAAAGGATTATAAATCATTCTACTATAAAGACACATGCACATGTATGTTTACTGCAGCACTATTTACAATAGCAAAGACTTGGAACCAACACAAATGCCTATCAATGATAGGACTGGATAAAGAAAATATGGCAAATATATACTTTGGAATATCATGCATCCATAAAAAGGATGAATTCATGTCCTTTGCAGAGACATGGATGAAGCTGGAAACCATAATTCTCAGCAAACTAACACAAGAACATAAAACCAACCACAGCGTATTCTCACTCATAAGTGGGAGTTGAAAAATGAGAACACATGGACACAGGGAAGGGAACATCACACACTGGGATCTGTCAGGGGGTGGGGGGCAATGGGAGGGATAGCATTAGGACAAATGCCCAATGCATGTGGGGCTTAAAACCTAGATGATGGGTTGATGGGTGCAGCAAACCACCATGGCACATGTATAAATATGTAACAAACCTGCACGTTCTGCACATGTATCCCAGAACCTAAAGTATAATTTTAAAAAAAGAAATCGGTAAATAATTTTGTTCCTCAATTTTCATAGGAATCCAAAGTTTAAAAGAAAAAAATCTTTGGACTTAAAGAAAAATGTTTTTAATGATCTTTGGCTGCAAAGCACAAAAAAATCACAAAAGGAGGAGAAGACCTACTTCATCAGAGAGCCATCTCCAGGTTCCATATAAAGGTCCAGCAATAAGCATTCAAATAAAGCCACATGTGAATGATATACTTGGCATCTGACAATCATTTGGGACTTTTCTTTCTTTCCAACAAAGCAAACAGTAAGAATTCATTTTTCTGACTCAGTGGGAGAGAAATCTTTGGAAGAAAATTATGACCAAAAACCTAGTGGCAGCATTCTATACAGAAGAACAGCAGGCTAGCTATGTCATAGCTAATGTGCCACTAACCATGTCATCACATTGATTTTAATAAAACCAGTTTTTCTTTTCAGAGAACCCAGAGCACAAAGGACAATTCATATCAGTTTGAAAGAACCAGCAAAAAGAAAAGGACTGAAGATGTTAAATGTATTTTCACCTTAAAAGTCTTTTGCATTGCTTCAACAGAACAGATTTCTCAGTGACTGAGTTTATATGCTTGCACTAGAAGGATTTTTGTGTGACTGAAGAGAGATTTCAAATTATGATATTAAATATGATAGGAGAAGTATACTCAGAAAGAATGAAGTGTTCTTAACAGAAGTTTTTGCAAAGGAATGGTTTGTACTACATGTAAATATCAACATTTTAACCAAAATAGACAGAAAGACTCCATTCAGTATGGATGTCTATTCATAACTATACCTGGATAGATAGCTTTTAACTCTGAATTTTATGAAGTTTATTTTAACTCAGAATCATTTTGGGAAGAGCTGAATCTAATGTGACATCAGAATTGTGTGTAATTAAACATAAATGTATATAATTGCAAGGAAATATTGAGTAGATGAGCATTAGATGGGTAATGCCACATAGTGTGGAGATTAAGATAAATGAATTCAAACAGAGGTTTATTGAGTAACACACATGAATTCAAACAGAGGTTTATTGAGTAACACACATTAGCATGAGCTTGAGCAAAGCAGTTTGCCTTTCTAACTTTCTCATCTATAGACTGGAAATAAGAGTACTTATTTCATACTCTTATTGGAAAAGCTAAGTAAAATAAATTAGCATAGAACTAACTCATGCTAAAAGCATTTAATACTGTAAAATGATGATAATGTGTGGTAATGACTATGACAATGACATCAACCTTGAGCTTCTTTTCAATGAAGATTATCAGTGTAGATCTGCTCCAACCTGGTCTGAATATTTGCTCTTTCCTATCTCACTCTAATTATCATTGTGTTCCATTGTATTTCTTTTTTTCAGTGGTATTTGATATGTGGAGAATATTTGTTTGTTTAGTCCCTACTACTGTTTGTCCATGCACTACAAATAAATAAAGCTCTATTTTGCCTTAGCTCCTATAGTGATTTTTATCCCCCTACTATGCCTTTAAAAGTAAACTGCCTACTTACTTGCGAGTACTAGAATGACATATATTTTCTCTTGTTTGAAATTGCAGCCCTTTTCTGCCTATGTTCTCTGGTATGAGAGCACCTACTTTCTTTTTGGAATCCAACTGATAACGAATTACCCAATTGTGTGAAAACATGATCTTTTCTGTGTTACCCTTGCTCTGACACCTAAATGACATCATGGCTATTATTCTGGATTAGCCAGCATTAGGCTCAGCATTAGGCTCAAATACTCTGCCCTATCATTGTTTGTTGAGCTACATTAAATTAGGCCAGAAGATAGCATCTTACAGTGGTGTATCAGGAAAACTTTGGATAGTCTTTCCTCAGCCCAATAATATCTTGGCCATTAATTGTGTGACAAGGCTTCCTTCATCTAGGAATTCATGAACGATCTAATATCAGTAGGAAATCATGGTGCCACAAAGTTCAGGTATTCAATTTTCATGAGCCAATTTACATAAATTAAAATAATGGAAGGAAACAGAAACATAGGAGTCACTTCAATCTATTCAGCTCTATTTGACATCATAAGGATTTTGCCTGCTTTCCACACTGGAATATTTTTATTTGTAAATGCAAAAAAATGTTTCCACTTGATGCCATCATTTTCAACTAGATTGACTTTTCAAGAGGAGGTCATCTGGACATTGGTGAGTCATCTATGGCCATGCTCACAGAGGTGGACTATGAAGACCCGCAGACTATTTGTTCTTCCTAATTCAGGTGCATAGTCTCCCCTGCTCTGATGCTTAAAATACTTCAGTGAAAAGGACTTCAACAACCAAAAGCTGAAAGAGCAATGAAGGTTATGGCAGATTATTGATTAATGTTATCATTAAGAAGAGATAAAACAGATGTCTTCCAAAACTTTTGAATTATTCCTGTCTTACAGAGTTTTGCACACTTTAATAACGATCTGCTTTTAAAATAATATTCTTAATACATTTAGGTCCTGCCAAGGAATACAAAGATTTTCTCTCATCTTCAGTCCTAATTCTCTAAAATATAAATAAAAAAGCAATGGGCTATAAGTCAGGAGATTTAATTTCTCGGTGCTAAAATTAGGGATACATAATGGATTTCATAAAACCATATAAATTGTTAAATGGGGGAAGACATATGAAGATGACAGAAATGAGTAAACTTTGCCACCAGAAAATCTGCATTAATTCTCTTCAACTCCACTCTTTCTCAGGTCTTGGGAGAAAAGGAAATCAAAAGCAAGCAAATGGACAATGCTGCCATAATTTGAGGTTCTTGTTCTGTACATGACTTCAGCCACAGGACATAGTCTGAACAAGCACAATGAACACCTGTAACCAGCTCTTAGGCCCAGTGTGGTAGAAGTAGCCTGGAGCATTAAGTTGGAAGGACAATTAACTGGAAGGACAATTATTTTCACCATGCTCCTCTCTGACCAGGTAACTGAGGGAAGCCCAGCGACAGCACCTCATTCCACAGATTTACTGAGCTCAAGATAACTTCTTATCTGAGCTAATACATAGATACAACCTACTTACGGAAAATAAACTCTTGAGAAGCTGAGAAAGCAAATACTGGCAAAGTATGGGTATCCAGAAAGTGGAGGGAGTTGGACAATAAAGCAGAAGAAAAAAAAATTAAACTTCACAATTCTTAGCTACAGCCATAACCCCATTTAAACATTTCAGATATTATGTTTTCTCCACTGTCTTTATTTCCCAGTTTTCTTTTTTCTTGATTAGGCTACACTGTTTTATTGGCTCTTTTAAAAATCCAATTATCAATTTTAGTTTTCTATTTGTTAAGTAATTAATTTTCAGGTTTATTGCTATTGTTTCCTGATTTTCTTGTAATTATAGGGAGAGCAGCTTTTATGAACACTAACGAGGTGGCTCCAGGCCTATTATTAGACGTGTTAGTCAGGGATACTTAGATATGTACAGCTCTCTTTACCCATCAGGACATGACTGAGTTATCCCGATACTTTTAAACATTCCTCCAAGCAGAAGCACTTATACTGGTTGTACAAGCACTTCCAGGATGGATATGAAGACCTGAGGATATAAAGGAGGGAACTCAGCAAAAATTTAGCTGTTTTTCTCAACCCTTTAAAGTTGTTGACTGCATAAAAAGTGTCACCAGTGTAAAAACCTTGTACAAAAACTAGGGACAAGAAAAAATTGATCAAAGTGTGCTGCTTTTCTTCTTGATCTATGCACCCACCTCAAGCATGTTGCATTAGATATAACTGACTACTCACACCAAATAAGTAAAACTGTATGCTTAAATATGTGGTCACTTACAATCAACCCATTGCCCAGCTGAAATCTGTTATTCTTTTTCCAACCTTCTGTTAGAATGTTTATTTTTTCCTCATTATGTATTGTTTTCTCTCTTTTCTTTTCTTTTCCTTTCTTTTCCTTCCTTTCTTTCTTTCTTTCTCTCTCTCTTTCTTTCTCTCTCTCTCTCCCTTCCTTTCTCTCTCTCTCCCTTCCTTCCTTCCTTCCTTCCTTCCTTCTTTCCTTTCTTTCTTTCTCCTTCCTTCCTTCCTTCCCAGTACAACTTTATCTCAAACATGTTACTATGTGCCTTTTCATTACTTTTATCTCTAACTATTTTATAATTTTATTTTTTCCAATGCATAATTTTGAAAATTTTAAAATGATTATATTTTACTTGTTTGTATTATTAATTTACAGTTTTATTACAATATTATCAGGAAACACAGTATTATGGGGTTTCAATGTTAACATTTAGAAGATTATTTCTTGAGTGTTTGCAAAGAAAGCAAATTCCCTGTTATTGGGATATATGTCTGTTAATTTCACTTTATGAAGTATTTATTAATTTCCCCATACTCCTTGAGATGAGAACTTAGGAAAAAAATCTGAATTCAGATGTGTCTAAATAGTTACAAAGAGTACAAGAATACAGGAGTATAAGTCATAAAGAATACAGGTTCTATTTGATGAACTCTATTGCCTTTGCTTCTCTCATTTTGTTCAGTGTCCCCAAGAGTTATCCTGTTCTGAGGGAGAAAAAAGTATCATTCAAGGAAGAGTTGTATTGTTTTAGAATAGCTGTGTTGAGAAACAGAAAAGGAAACAGGTTACTGAGACAGAGATACCTTGGTAGCAGGGACGTCCTAAACGAGGTTGGAAGCCATTAATTTATCAGAACAGAAATCAACACAATTATGCAATTTTTACAAGCAGGATTCATCACAGCTTAGCAGTGGTGCTGGATTGATTTAAGATTGAGCTTTTACGGGCGTGGCATGCTGAAAGAGAGCTGAGGCTTAAAAACTTACATACAGTGTCTATGCTGAATAGAAATAGAGGGACTGGGTAATAAAATTTCACAAAATCTGTAGATAAGATTTGTAATACAAATAATAATTGATACAGTTAGTGAATTTTTGGCTGTGAGGAGTGAGGAAAGGGAAGCAGTTCAGCTTGACTTCAAAAGTCTACATGACTCATGGGAATTCAGAGGGAGTATGTTGGAGGAGATGATAATAAGTTTCAGATATGATGAGTTAGAGATTTATACTTTCTTCCACTACACTGCAGTTCCATAGATAGGGTCTTTGTTTGTCCTGTTCTCCATGATTTCTCCATCATTATCCACAATGCCTGGAACATAATACATGCTCAATAAATAATTGTTGACAGAAAACAATAAAGGGATGATATATGGGAAAATAGTAGAAAATATAAAGGTCAATAAGTACAAATATCTCAAAATGTTTTGGTAGTCCCCCACAATGGAATACCTTGTAGCCAATCATAGATCCAGGCATACCTCAGAAACACTGTGGGTTCAATTCTAAATTATCACAATAAACTGAGTCACATTAATGTCTTTTGTTTCCCAGTACATATACAAGTTATTTTTATACTATACTGTAATCTATTAAGTATGCAGTAGCATTGTATCTTAAAAAACAATGTATATACATAATTTAAAAATATTTTATCACTAGAAAGTGCTAATAATTATGTGAGCCTTCAGCAAATCATGATTTTTCTGCAGGTGGAGGGTCTTTTCTTGTTGAGGTTGGAGGCTATGAATTTGTCAGAACAGAAATCAACATAATTTCGCAATTTTCACGAGCAGGGTTCATCATGCTTAGTTTAGCAATGGTGCTGGATTTATTTAAGATTGAGCTTTTATGAGATTGGCATGTTGAAAGGGAGCTGAGGCTTGATGTTGACAACCGCTGATTAATCGGGATGGTGGTTGCTGAAGGTTGCTGAAGGTTAATAATAATGTGTATTATTCTTTAAATAAAACACATAAAGTATGGCACATCCATTGACTCTTCCTTTTATGAAAGATTTCTTTGTAGCATGTGATGTGATGCTGTGCTTTTTATGTTTATTTGTTTTGGTTTTTTTTGTTGTTGTTTGTCTTTTTGAGACAGGGTCTGGCTCTGTTACCCAGGCTAGAGTGCAGTGGCGTAATGCAACCTCTGCCTCCTGGGCTAAAGACACCCTCCCACCTCAACCTCCCAAGTAGCTGGGACTACAGGTGCACACCACCACACCTGTCTAATTTTTGTATTTTTTGTAAGGACAGAGTTTCTCTATGTTGCCCAGCTGGTCTCAAACTGCTGAGCTCAAGTTATCCACCTGCCTTGGCCTCTCAAAGTGCTAGGATTACAGAAGTGAGCCACCGCGCCTGGGCATGTGATGTTGTTTGTTAGCATTTTACCCATAGTAGAACTTCTTTCAAAATTGGAGTCTATGCTCTCAAACCTGACAACTTTTATCAACTAAGTTTATGTAATATTCTAAATCCTTTGTTGTCATTTCAACAATATTTGCAGCTTCCTTACCAAGCATAGATTTCCTTTCCAGAAATTACTTTCTTTGCTCATCCGCAAGAAGTAACTCTTCATCCATGCAAGTTTTATCGTGAGACTGCAGCAATTCAGTCACATTTTCAGGTTCTACTTCTAATTATGGTTTTCTTGCTATTTTCACCATACCTGCATTGAAGTCTTGACCCCTCAAAGTTATCCATTAAGGTTGGAATTAGCATCCTCCAAAGTCTCATTATTGTTGATATTTTGACCTCCTTCAATGCACCATAAATGCTCTTAAATGGTGTCCACAAAGGTAAATCCTTTCCAGAAGGTTTTCAATTTAATTTGCCCAAATCCATCACAATCTATGGTAACTATAGACTTAAAAAATGTATTTCTTAAATAATAAGACTTGAAAGAAAGTTTGGCGGGACTCAGTGGCTCACACTTGTAATACCAGCACTTTGGGAGGCCCAGGCAGGTGGAACACTTAAGGCCAAGAGTTCCAGATCAGCCTGGCCAACATGGTGAATTCCCATCTCTACTAAAAATACAAAAATTAGGTGGGCATGGTGGCATACACCTGTAATCCCAGCTAGTTGGGTGGTTGAGGCAGGAGAGTTGCTTGAACCCAGGAGGCAGAGGTTGCAGTGAGCCAATATTACACCACTGCACTACACTCCAGCCTGGACGACAGAGCGAGACTCTGTCTAAGAAATAAAAAATAAGAAAAGGCTTGAAACCTTGATTCATGGGCTACAGAATGGATGCTGTGTTAGCAGGCAAGAAAATACATTAATCTCCTTTTACATCTGTGTCAGAATTCTTGGGTGATGAGGTGCATTGTCAATGAGTACAATAGTTTGAAAGAAATCTTTGTTTTTTTCCAAGCAGTAGATCTCAATAGTGAGCTTAAAATACACAGTAACCATGCTGCAAACAGATGTGGTGTCATCTAGGCTTTGTTATTCCCTTTATACAGCACAGGCAAAGTTGATTTAGCATAATTTTCAAGGACTTTGAGATTTTTCTAATGGTAAATGAGCATTGGCTTCAACTTAAAGTCACTAGCTCCTTTAGCCCTTAACAAGAGAGTCAGGGTGTCTTTGAAGCTTTGAAGCCAGGTATTAACTTCTCTCTAGTTGTGAAAAGTTCTAGACAGCATTTTCTTCCAAAAGAAGGCTGTCTCTTCTACATTGAAAATACATTGTTTAGTGTAGCAACCTTCATCAATTACATTAGCTAGATTTTCTGAATATCAGCATTTGCTGCCACTTTTTTTTTGTTATGGGGATGGCTTGTTAAAAACCAATCTATGCTAGCTTCAAACTTTTCTTCTGCAGCTTCCTTACTTTTTTAGTCTTCATAGAATTGAAGAGAGTTAGGGCCTTGTTTGGTATTGGGCTTTGGCTCAAGGGAATGTTGTGGCTACTTTGATCTTCTATGATGACTACTCAAACTTTTTCCATATTTCCAATAAGGCAATTTCACTTTCTTATAATTTTATCATTCATGTCTTCACAGGAGTAGCACTTAATTTCCTTCAGGAACTTTCCCTTTGAATTCACAACTGGCTACCCATTTGGCTAAAGAAGCCTAGCTTTTGGCCTATCTTGGTTTTCAACATGCATTCCTCACTAAGCTTAATCATTTCTAGCTTTCTATTTCAAATGAGGGGGTGTGACTCTTCCTTTTATTTGAGCACTTAGAGGTCACTGTAGGTTAATAATTGGTCTAATTTTGATATTTTTAAGCCTCGGGGAACAGGGAGTCTAAAGAGAGGGAGAGAAACTGTGGAATAGACAGTCAGTGGAACAGTCAAGCACATATTTATTAAGTTTGCCATCTTACATGAACAGAATTTGTGGCATCCCGAAACCAAATAGTAACATCAAAGATCACTAATCACAGGTCACCATAACAGATATAATAATGAAAAAGTTTGAAATACTACAAGGATTACCAAAATGTGACACAGAAAAACAAAGTGAGCCTGTGCTGTTAAATAGAAAAATGACACCAAGACTTGCTGGATTCACAGTTGCCACAAACCTTCAATTTGTAAAAAAACACAGTATCTGTAAAGAGTGATAAAGCATTATTCTACTGTATAGTAGAATGATATTTAATGATATAAAAACATTCATGCTATAACAAGTAGAAAAGAAGACATTATAAAACTGTGTCTATTTAGGTACAATAAAATTTGTTTTGTAAGTAACAATTTACTAAATAGTTATCTACATATAACATTGTTTATATTAGGGTGCTGAAATAATAAATGATTTTTTATTTTCTTGTCCTTGATCATTTATATTTCTAAATTATGTTTAACAATTTTCTTGTTTGCTTCTCTTTTGATTAAAGATGAACACAAGCCAAATTAGGATCAAACAGAAACACCTCTGTTCTAGTTACTAACTTGATGCTGTCCTAAGCAGCAAGCAAAAGATTTCTCTCATTAATGTGGTCCCCAAGAATTGAATAAGTTTACTTTCTAAAGTCAAGCCTCTTGCTTAGCGGGGGGAAATTAAGGAATGTGGGGTTTTTAATTTCTGTTGTTGCTTTGTTTGGTCAAATTTTGTTTTATTTGGGCAACAAAAGTTGGTCTCTTGTGTGTGTGTTTTTTTCTTTTGCAAATTTGTTAGTTACAATAATAATAACCATCTGTGGCACAGATAGGCTCTTGTTTTTACTTATTCATTTTCCTCAGCAGCAGTCTTTGTGATAAACCTTTGTTGCAAAAGGATTTTAAAAAGCAATAATTTTTTTTCCTTCTCCTATATCCAACTCACCAATTTTTCTTCCCATTCTTCAGGAATTTATTATTTAGAAGATTTTATCATCTCTAGGTACTATCTTATCTTTTTTTTTTTTTTTTAAGCCAGACAAATTTAGCAGTGAGGGGGTTGTATACTAACTTTAGTGACACTAATGTTAATAAGTTCTGATAACCCACTACCAATGAACCAGTCTCTAGGTGATACCTTTTTATCTACATTTTTGTCATTGTTTGTGGGGACTAAAAATTATAGGAGATAAAAACGAGGTTATCAAATTCCAAAATATAGAATTGTAGAACAATTGAATTTATAGGGACCTTAAGACTATGTCAACTATGCACCTATTTTATGAAGGAGGATAAGAGATTGAAAATAAATTGCTAATTAGTGCCTACCTTGCTAGTTAGTGCCTGCACTGCCAGTCAGTGCCTATATTGCTAATTAGTGTCTTTTCACTTTTTGTTGCTATGACTACCACCTTCAGGAAGTGGAAGTTACTCATTATAAAATACACATGTTAAATGTCAAGATCTCTAAGTTTTGATAATGTCAAAACTTAATATTATTGCTAAACTCATTTTTTATTCTTCTAAGTAATGCTTTCTAATATTATCAAATAATTTTCGGCAGCTCTTGTCATTAAGTGGTTTTTCTACCTCCAGCTGTTGCAGAGTCAAATAATTGTCAGAGAGGTGAAATCATTTCATGAAGACTCAGCATGCCTTCCCTTAAAATGCACTTAGAAGCAGGGCCAAGATGGCTTACTAGAAGCAGTGGAATTCGGAGGCTTCCATCAAAAAAAAAATTAAAAGTGTGTGAATCCATCACTGGCAACCGAGGTATCCAGCTTCTCTCATCAAAATTGACTAGAAGGCTGGCATGACCCTCAGAGAGAAGGAGGAACAGTGTGGTGCAGCGGTCCACCTGAGAGCCACATGGGACAGGAGAACCCCCGTCCCCCAAGCCAAGGGAGGTGGCAAGTGAGCGTGCTATCCAGCCCAGGAAACCGTGCTTTTTCTCCGGAACTGTGCAACCCACTTGCAAACTCATGCCACCGGGGCCTAGTGTCCCAACCCCAGAATGTACAGATTCTTAGAGCCTCTCAGCTGGAAACTGCTTAAGCCTACCAAACTCCCAAGGGGAGGGGCGACCAGCACTGGCTGTGGCTGCCTACAGTCTAAGCCTTTTGAGCAACTTGGGAGAGGAGCAGCAGCCAGCACTGGGACTCGCAACTGCCTAACGCGCTAAGCTCACTGGGTGAGGAAAGGGTGGCACCCATCTCCGTAGCTCCAGGCTGTGTTTTTCCCATGCTAGAGCCAGGGGGCGCTGGAAGGTTTTGTCCCAAGACTTGTCCCCACAGCCCAACACACCAGCTGTGGTAGTCTGTGGCCAGAGTGCCTCTTCAGGCCTAAATTTGACCCATCCTTCCTCATTGGGTGGGGTTTCCCTGCAGGAACTCCAATAACTCCACTCAGAGGCTCTGTGACAAAATCCAGATCTCCTTGGGCCTGAGACCCTATGAGGAGGGGTGACCAGAGTCTCTGTGGACCAGCAGACTTAGCCTCACCTCCTGGGAGTTCTGAGGAATCTGGGTAGCCCAGATGAGTGGGTTTCCCCCCAGCGAAGCACACTCCTTCCACCAAGAAACAAAGTGCTTCATTTAATGGGTCCTGCTCCCCATGCCACCCAACTGGGTGAGACCCTCCAACAGGAGTCATCAGACACCCTATACAGGAGTGATCCTACTGGCATCAGGTTGGTTCCCTTTGAAGTCAGAGGTCCCATAAGAAGGAGGAGGCACCCATCTTTGCTGTTCTCCAGCCTCCTTGAGTGATATCTCCAGGAGCGGGAGTAAATCAGATGAATAGGCCCTGAAGTGAACCCCCAGCAAACTGCAGCAGCCCTACAGAAGGACCTGACTATTGAAAGAAAAACAAGCAGAAAGCAATAACACCAGCATCATCAACAACAAAAAAGCCTCCCACAAAAACCCTATCCAAGGGTCAGCAGCCTCAAAGACCAAAACTAGATAAACTCATGAAGATGAGAAAGAATTAATGAAAAAATGTTCAAAATGCGAAAGGCCAGAGTGCCTCTTCTCCAATGATCACAGTGTCTCTCCATCAAGGGCACAGAAATGGATGGAAGATCAGATGAATTAATTGACAGAAGTAGGCTTCAGGATATGCATAATAAAATACTATGTTGAGCAAAAGGATCATGTTCTAAACCAATGCAAAGAAGCTAAGAACCTTGATAAAAAGTTATAGGAATTGCTAACCAGAATAATCAGATTAGAGAATATAAATGACCTAATGGAGCTGAAAAACCTAGCATGATAACTTTGTGAAGCATACACAAGTATCAATAGCAGACTTGACCAAGCAGAAGAAAGAATAACAGAGTTTGAAGACCACCTCACTGAAATAAGACATGCAGACAAGAAGAGTAAAAAGAATGAAAAGGAATGAAGAAAACCTCCAAGAAATATGGAACCTCATAAAAAGACTGAACCTATGATTGATTGGAGTACCAGAAGGAGAAGGGGAGAATGGAAACAAGCTGGAATACACACTTCAGGACATTATTCAGAAGAACTTCCCCAACCTAGGCAGACAGACCAACACGCAAATTCAGGAAATACAGAGAACACCATTAAGATACTCCATGAGAAGATCACCTCTAAGACACATAATCATCAGATTCTCCAAGGTTGAAAGCAAGGAAAAACTGTTAAGGGAAGCCAGAGAGAAAGGCCAGGTCACCTACTAAGGGAAGCCCATTAGACTACCAGCAGACCTCTCAGCAGAAATGCTACAAGCCAGAAGAGATTGGGGGCTAATATTCAACAGTCTTAAAGAAAAGATTTTGCAACCCAGAATTTCATGTCCAGCCAAACTAAGCTTCATAAGTGAAAGATAAATAATTTTTTTTCCAGACAAGCAAATGCTGAGGGATTTTGTTACCACCAGGCCTGCCCTGCAAGAGCTCCTGAAAGAAGTACTAAATATGGAAAGGAAAAACTAGTACCAGCCAGTGCAAAAACACACCAAAATATAAGGACAAACAAGTTATTACTTGTTTCTACATGTTAGTGAATGAAATGGAATACAGTGAAAAGGAAAGAGGTTGCTTCTCTAGCTCCATTGTTGAGATACTGGGATTGCTAACAAAGAAGTTTTTTTTAAAGGTAAATCGTGATTCTCATATAGATAAAAAAAGAACACATGCCAGTGATTTAATTGGATTCATTATTAAATGAGAAATCCATTTCAAAGGTAAATCCAAAGATAGGGACATTTATAAGCCAGGAATATTGGCGTGCATTTACAGACAGATGCAAAATGTTCTCTTCCACAGAGGGAGTCAGGTTGTCCCTCCATTGAACCAGGTTATTTGCTTTACTCTAGACAACAATTATTTACATTCCCATCTAAAACTTGAAGCGTTGTAAAATAGCTCAAAACAATGTAAAAAATGCAGCCTCCATATAATCAGAATCACATAACTGGAAAGTGTGTACTATAAAAAATGCATAGAATTCTTAAAAGCACACATTTTCCCCGGAATCAAATGCAAAACATGGAGAGATATATATATTTCACTCAGCCAACAGGACAAGACAGCAGAATTTCTGAAATGCTAAATTAAGTATTCCTTTGAGGTATATAGTTTATACCATTGCTTCTAACTACATTAGAAAGCACCAGCCACATTCAGTGATAAGAATGCAATTAAATAAATACCCTGCTCTATGATCTCAATTTAACTGATATTTGCTTCTGATTGAAAGACATCTGAAGGATTGAGTGACAGGAGGTAAAAATACATCTCCTCCTAATACAAGGATAACATCAAGAAATCTGCATGGAGAAGAAGGTATTACATTACTTTCATGGTATATGAACATTATCATCACTTCAATTCTGTCATAATAGCTAAGAGATTTTTTTATCCCCTTACTTTTGACTCTTGATCTTGGCTGATAACAGCTTGCAAAACACCAGCATGGATTTTACATAGAAAGATCACATCATCTTGAATGCTATAAGATAAAATTGAAAGGGTTTTGCTTCTTAACACGACATTTAAATTACAACATGATAGAAAATTCTTCTCAAAGAGGAAAAAAGTAACTACGTTGTGGAGTAAACAAAAGATGCCTGAAATATAATTATATTAAACAGACAAAAAGGGAAATAAACAGTCAAACAATGCAAATTCTACAACTGATTTTCTTGATGTTTAATAATAAATCAGTAAACACACACATGATATTTTGTATATATATAAAGAATGAAGGAACAAATAAGATATTCCTATGCCCTGGCATCTCACTATCAATTTTGAGAGAGACACAAAAAATGTAGCAATGAGAGTGGAAGAAAACCAGGACTCTATGGGATGTATGCTGGTCACTCTCTAGTATCATTTATAACAGTGTCCTCACTCGATAGTTATCTGCAAGGGTCAGTCCAGGATCCAAGAAGGTCACATTTCACTGGTCACATTTTTTGCACATACAAGAGCCCAAAGAAGAAACAAGTAAGAAGCAATGTCATGTCACAAAGTCAGAAATTCAAAATATTCTGGAAATCTTCTGGCTATGGCTAATTTTCATAAATAGCTTATTTTTGTGTGAGCATGAAAATTCAAACTTACTCAGAAAGACAAGAAAACAGACAAATACACAGCAAGGCACAGCTATCTATACTACCTGAAGTGCATATAAAAGTTTCCTTTACAAAGCAATATTAATTCTTTACCTAATTGCTTCTCCCTTCTCTTATCTTAAATCTTGAATGAATTTCTGTAAGAACAAACAGCTAGCATTAGTTTTCCCATTACATGTTTCCTTAGTAGCACCTGTCAGATAGAAATTGAAGTCTCCAACACCTGCCACCTCACAGTCCCCAACTCACTTATATGTCTCACTCACTTATACCACCAACCTCTCCATTCCTAACCCAAGGCCTATAAATATTTTCCTGAATCTTGAAAATCCTACATACAATCTTTCTTTAGGATTAAATTATGTGCCCTCTATTCATGTTCAAATGTGTTACATGACAGTTAGAAGATTCAGCACTGCTTTTATTCTTTATCTCCATATTCTTGTTTACAATAGTTGTGCATATTTATGGGAGTACATGTAACATTTTGATACAAGCACTCAATAGGTAATGATCAAATTTGGATAATTGAAATATTCATTATTCCAAACTTGTATCATTTATTTGTGTTGGGAAAATTCCAAATCTCTTCTAGCTATTTTGAAATATACAACAACTTATTTTTTACTACAGCCCTCCTATTATGCTATCCATACTAGACCTTGTGCCTTCTATCTAATTGTATTTTTATATCTATTAATAAACCCTTCTTTATTTGCCCTCATAATTACCCTTCCCAGCCTCTGGCAACCACCATTCTATTCACAACCTCCATGATGTCAATTTATATAGCCCCCTCATATAAGTGAGAACATGCAATATTTGTCCTTCTATGCCTAGCTTACTTCGCTTAACATAATGACCTTTAGTTCCATCCGTGTTGCTACAATTTACATGATTTTAATCTTTTTATGGTCAAATAGGATTCATATATATATGTGTGTATATATATATGATATATGTAAACATTTTATTTACCCAGCCATTTGTTGATAAACCCTTAGGTTGATTCCATATCTTAGCTATTGTGAATAGTGCTGTGATAAACATGGGAGTGCAGATATGTCTTTAATACATCTATTTTCTTTCCTTTGCATATATACCTAGTAATGGGATTGGTGAACCATATGGTAGTTCTGGTTTTAGTTTTTTTGAGGACCCTCCATGCTGTTTTTCATAGCGGCTGTACTAATTTACATTTCCACCAACAGTGTATAAACTTTCCACTTTCTCCGCATCCTTGCCAGCATTCATTATTGTATGTCCTTTGAATAAAATTTAACTAGAGTGAGAGAATAGTTTATTGTGTTTTTGAATTGCATTCCCCTGATAATTAGTTATGTTGATTATTTTTTCATGTACCTCTGCACCATTTGTCTTGTTTTAAAAAATGTCTATTCAAATATTTTGCCAATTTTTAATTGAATTATTTGTTTTTTTGCTATTGAATTGTTTGAGCTTATTATATGTTCTGGTTACTAATCCCTTGTCAGATGGATAGTTTGAAATATTTTCTCCCATTCTATAGATTGTCCCTGCACTCTGTTGATTTTTTCCTGTGCTCTGCAGAAGTTTTTTTACCTTGAGATAATCCTATTTGTCAATTTTTGCTTTGGTTACCTATGCTTTTGAAGATTACTTACAATATGTTTACCCAAAGCAATGTCCTGAGGTGTTTTCCTAGTGTTTTCTTGTAATAATTTCATAGTTTCAGGTGTTACATTTAAGTCTTTAATCCATTTCAACTTGATTTTAGTATATGACGAGAGATAGGGATCTACTTTTATTGTTTTACATATGGTTATCCTATTTTCCCAAGAACATTTAGTGAAGAGACTATCTTTTTCTTAATGTATGTTCTTGGCACTTTTATTGAAAATGAGTCCTCTGAAAATGTATGAATTTATTTCTGGGTTCTCTATTCTGTTTAATTGGTCTATGTGTCTGTTTTTATGCCAGCACCATGCTGTTTGGGTTACTATAGCTTTGTAGTATATTTTGGAGTCAGGTAATGTTGATGCCTCCAGCTTTATTCTTTTTGCTCAGGATTTCTTTGACTATTTGGAATCTGTGGTTTCATACAAATTTTAGAATTTTTTTTCCTATTTCTGTGAAGAACATCATTGGTTGATAGGGATTTTTTTGAATCTGTAAATTTCTTCAAGCAGTATGGTCATGTTAGCAAAATTAATTCTTCCAATCCAGAAACATGTAAGATGTTTCCATTTTTTAAATGTCATCTTCAATTTATTTCATCAATATATTACAGTTTTCATTGTAGAGGTCTTTCACTTCTTTGGTTAAGTTTATTGTTAGTTACTTTATTTTACTTTTTGTAGCTATTGCAAATGGCATTGCTTTCTTGATTTCTCTTTCGGATTATTTGCTTTGTTATATAAAAATGCTACTGAATTTGCATGTTGATTTTGTATTCTGTGACTTCACACTGAATACATTTATCAGTTCTAACAGGTTTTTGACAGAGTTTTTAGGTGTTTCTAAATACAAGATCATGTCATCTTCAAACAAGAACAATTTGATTTCTTCCTTTCCAATTTTGATACCCTTTCCTTCTTTCTCTTGCCTAATTGCTCTGGTTAGGATTCCAGTACTGCATTGCATAAAGCTGGTGAAAGTGAGCATCTTTGTCTTGTTCAAGATCTTAGAGGAAAAGCTTTCCATTTTCCCCCCCTCAGTATGATGTTGGCTGTGGTTTTATTATATACGGCCTATGGCTTTTACTGTTTGGCAGTATGTTCCTTCTATAACTACTTTGTTGAGATTATTTATCATGAAAACGTGAAATTTTATTAAATGCTGCTGCTGTTCCTTCTTTTTTTTTTTTTTTTTTTCCTTTTACAGGGACTCACTCTGCTGTCCAGGCTGCAGTGTAGTGGCACAATCTCAATTCACTGCTAACTCCACCTCCCGGGTTCAAGTGATTCTCCTGCCTCAGGCTCCCAAGTAGTTGGTATTACAGGCCTGTGCCATTATACCTGGTTAACTATTGTATTTTTTTTAGTAGAGATGGGTTTTCACCATGTTGGCCAAGCTGGTCTCAAACTCCAGACCTCAAGTGTTCCACCCACCTCGGACTCTCAGAACACTGGGATTACAGGCATGAGCCACTGCGCCCAGCTCTTGAATGCTTTTTTAGCATCTATTGAAATGATCATATGGTTTTTGTCCTTTATTCCATTAATGAGATATATCATATTTATTGATTTGTGTATGTTGAACCATCCTTGCATCCCAGAGATAAATCTCATTTGATCATTATAAATGACCTTTTTAAGTGTAGCTGAATTTGGCTTGCCAGTATTTTGTCAAGAATTTTTACATCTACGTTCATCAGGGATATTGTTCCATGGTTTTCTTTTTTGTGTGTATCTTTGTCTGGTTTTGGCATTAGATTAATTATGACCTCACAGAATGCATTCTGATGTATGTCCTACTTTTTAATTTTTAAAAAGAGTTTGAGTAGAATTACTATTAGTACTTCTTTAAATGTTTTATATAATTCATCAGTAAAGCAATCAGGTCCTCAGTTTTTCTTTGATGATAGACTTTTTATTATTGCTTCTATCCCATTTGTCATTATTGTTCTGTTCAGGTTTTTTATTTTTCATGGTTCAACCATTGTATGTTGTATGTGTCTAGGAACTTACTTATTTCTTCAAGGTTTTCCAGTTTATTGGCATACAATTGTTAATAATAGTCTACAAAAATCCTTCTCTGATTTTACTTATATGAGCCTTCTCGCCTTTTTCAAGTCTAACTAAAGGGTTATCAATTTTGTTTATCTTTTCAAAAAACAGCTTTTAATTTTGTTGTTAATTTTGTATAATTTTAGTCTTAATGTCATTTATTTCCACTCTAATCTTTACTATTTCTTTCTTCTACTATTTTGAGTTTGCTGTGTTCTTGCTTCTCTAGTTCTTTAAGACTCAGTATTAGGTTGTTTATTTGAAGTCTTTACTTTTTGGATGTAGGTGTTTATTGTTATAAACTTCCCCCTTAGTACTGCTTTTATTGTATCCCATAGGTTTTGATATGTTGTATTTCCATTTTCATTTGCTTCAGACAAGTTTTGTTTTCTTAATATTGACCCATAGTTTTTTCAAAAGAATGTTGTTTAATTTCCACATATTAGCATACTTTCCAAAGTGTCTCGTTATTGATTTCTAGTTTTATTCTATCATACTCAGAAAAAAAGAACTGATATGATTTCATTTTTTAAATTTGTTGAAACTTGCTTTGAGGACTAAATAGACCATAACCAGGATATGGTCTACCCTGGGTAATATTCCATGTGCTGATGGGAAGATTGTGTATTCTGCACCAGTTGGATAAAATGCTTTGTAAATATCAGCTATGTCTATTTGGTCACATAAATTCCAATGTTTCTTTGCTGATTTTCTGTCTGAATGATCGGTCAATTTTTGATAGTGGGGTGTTTTAGTCCCCTATTATTATCGTATTGTAGTCTAGCTCTCCCTTTATATCTTTTAATATTTGCTTTATATATTTGGGTACTCCATTGTGGGTTGGGTATATATTTACAATAACATGTTCTTGTTGAATTGACCATTGCATTATTATATAATGACCTTCTTTGTCCCTTTTTACAGTTTTTGACTTGAAGTCTATTTTATCTGATTTAATTATAGCTACTCCTGCTCTTTTTTGATTTCCACTTGAATAGAATACATTTTACCATCCTTCACTTTCAGTCTATGTGTGCCTTTACAGGTGAAGCGAGTTTCTTGTGGCAGCATATAGATTTTGTCTCATTTACAGTCAATATGATTGATAGGTAAGAATTTGCAACTGCTATTTTGTTATTTGTTTTCTGGTTGTTTTGTAAGTCTTCTCTTATTTTCTTCCTTTCTTACACTCTTCCTTTGTGGATAAGTGATTTTCTTTGAGAGGATGTTTTAATTCCTTTCTTTTTCTTTTTCACATAGTTTTCTATTATAGGTTTTTGCTTTGCGGTTTCCATGAGTCTTACAAGAAACATTTTATAGATATAACAAGTTATCTTAAATTGGTGACAACTCAACTTTGATTACAAAGAAAAGAAACAAAGAAAAAATTGTAAAAAAGAATCCTCTGTACTTTAACCCATTTCCCTATTTTTTGACATTTTACTATTTGAATTTATATTTTTTTACTATGGTCTTTTAAAATGTGTTGTAATTATTATTTTGATGTATTTGTCTTTTAGTCTTCATACTAAAAATATGAGTGGTTTATATACCACAATTACAGCATTAGAGTATTCTTAATCTGTCTGTGTACTTACTTCTATCAATGAGCTTTATTCTTTCAGATGATTTCCTGTTGCATGTCAGCATCCTTTTATTTCAGATCAAAGAGTCTCCTGTAGTATTGTTTGTAAGACAAGTCTGGTAATGATGAATTCCATTCACTTTCATTTGTCTGGGAAAGTATTTCTCTCACGTGTTTGAAAGATAGCTTTTTGGAGTACAGTATTTTAGGTTCAAAGTTATTATTTTTCTTTACCACTTTTAGTGTGTCATTCCACTCCCTCCTGGCCTTATAAACTTTTGCCAAGAAGTTTACTGCCAGATGTATCATAGCTTCATTATACATTATTTACTTATTTTCTCTTGCTGCTTTTAGGGTACTTTCTTTGCCCTTGACCTTTGAGAGTTTGATTATTATATTCCTTGTAGTATCTTATTTGGGTTGAGTCTTCTTGATGTTTGTTGACCTTCTTGTACCTGGTTATTCTTACTCTCCTCTAGGTTTGACAAGTTATCTGCTATTATTTTTTGAAGAATCTTTCTGTCTTGATCTATTCCTTTACTTCCTCTTTAAGGTCAATTATTGTTAGATTTGCCCTTATGTGGTTACTTTCTAGATCTTGTAAGTGTACTTTTTTTTTTCTTTTTTCTGCTTTGTGTATTTTCAGCCTGTCTTCAAGCTAATTATTTCTTCTGCTTGATCAATTCTGCTTTTGAGACAACCTGATGCATTTTTCAGTTCATCAGCTGAATTTTACAGCTCCAGAATTTTTTTTATTACCTCAATATTTTTGTTGAATTTCTCTGATGCATTCCTTAATTTCTTCTCTTGTGTTTGCTGAACATTTGTTAAATTTCCCTAAAATAATTACTTTCAATTGCCTGTCTGAGCATTCATATATCTCCATTATTTCAGGGTTGGTCACTGGTACCCTATTTAGTTCATTTTGTGAGGTCATGTTTTCCTGAGCGTTCTTTATGCTTGTGAATATTTGTGGATGTCTGGGCATTTAGGAGTTCGGTATTTATTTCAGTCTTCACTGTCTGATTTTGTGTGTATTCATCCTTCTTCAGAGGGCCTTCCAAAAAGTCAAAAGAGATTGAACATTGACTTACCTAAGCCCATGGTATCTGCACCCATTTCAGTACTAGAGGGCTCTCTAAGCCTACAGTGTGATACTGGTTATTTCTAGATACCAGCCCTGATGGACTTGGGAAAGATAAGGGAGAATTATCTGTGTTGTCAGGCAACTTCCTTTACTTTCCTCTCTTTCTCTCACATGAAAGGTGTGTGTGTGTGTGTGTGTGTGTGTGTGTGTGTGTGTGTATGTGCATGTGTATGCTATGCTTCCTGCTGTTGGAGGAGGGATGATGTAGGCACTCTCATAGCCACCACAGCTGGCATTATGCTGGGTTGTACTCAAAGCCTATGGCCTCTCAGACCAGCACAATGCTCACTAAAGCCCATGATTGTTTCTGCCTGACACTGATGTTTATTCAAGACCTGAGGCCACTTTTAGTCAGAGATGTTGAAGTTTGCAGGATGGGGGGGCCTTGTGTCTGCTCTGCCAGGGCAGATTTCCTTTTGGTCCAGGGTACATCTAGAAGTGTTATCCTGGAGTAATAACCTGAAATCAGGGGCTTTAGGATCCTGCCTCGTGCTTTGTTTTACTGTAGCTGGGCTGGTACCCGGTTGCAAGACAAAGTCTCCTCTACTCTTTGTTCTCCTTCCCTCTCCTTCCCTTAAGTGGAAGGAGTTTTTCTGCACTGTATTGTCTGGAGTTGGGGGAGGAGTGATGTAGGCACTCCTGTGGCTGCCACAGCTGATGTCACCCTGGGTCACACTCTGAGACCACAGCCTTCTAGACCAGTGCAGCACCAGGGCTTTCCTAAGAACAGCAGTTGCTATGCCTGGCTGCCATTGAAATTTATTCAGGTCCCAAGGCCACTTTAGGGAGCCAGTAGTTAGGAAGGCTGGAAATTGGGTTTCTCCTCCAGGAATGGCAGACTCCCCTCTGGCCCAGGGGTGATCTAAATGCTTTCCCTATGGGCAATGGAAGGATTCTTTTTACTGCTGTGTTCCACTGTGACAGGGTGGGGCTGAGTTCTAATACAAAATCCCGCAGTCACTTTGCTCTCCCTTTCTTGAGTGCACAGATTTCCTCTTTGGGCTGCACTGCCTGTTGAGGGAGAGGTGGTATAGGCAATTGAGACTCTTTCCTACCCTCTTCCATTCATGTTTCCATCCTATTACATTACAACCAGAAACTGTGATCTCTTACCTCATTCTTTAGTTCTTATAAAGGTTCTTTCTTGCATGGATAGTTATTCAATTTGATGTTCCTGCAGGGGGGTGATCACTAGGGGGTTCTCTTTGACCATCTTCCTCTAACTCCAGCCTCTCCTCTTCTTCATTCTTCTCTTTTCGTATGAACTCTCCTTTTCCCTGCCTCTTTCCATTTGTTCTTTTATTCTTTTTATAGAGTCGAGGTATATAAAGAGGATAAATGTTGACACAGCAAGACTTGGCTTTATTTATCACTCAACATTTCATAGATGTCCATCTGTGCTCATTTTTTCTGGGATTTAGTCATCCTCTTTGCAATTAAAGGTAATGTTACCTATCCTAAAAGGATTTGAGAATCAAATACTAATAATGCATATAAGGACCTCACCAGTAATTACAATACAGTAAATACTCCAACAATGGTAAGAATTATTGATTATTCGTATGATCAAAATTTCCTGCATTTTCTGAGCATTCTCCCCCGACCCCAAACACACACACACATTTCTTTCTTTGAATCCTCTTGCTTCCCACTACTTTGCCTCATGCAGAAATCATAATGCTTCTAAAGATGAAGACAAGAAAATAAATGTATACATATGACAACAAAGACAAATATTATGAAGTAAGAGGAAAAGGAGGAGAAGAGAAAGGAGATACATAGCATCCATTTAATTCCCCGCTTTGGGCAGATACTATGCTAGGAACTTCAGTATCCCATTTCATTCCCATTGAAATTCTATGAGCTGGCTACATTTATTAACAAATATCTCTAATCTTCCTAAAAGGAAATGGAGGCTTGAACAAATTCGCATGACTATTAAGTGGCAGAGCCAGATTATGAGCAGAAAGTGTGTGCCTTTAATCACTACACTACTTTGGTTCACAAGATTGCAAGATAATCTGAGGCAAAGATGTGGTAGGGGTTAATTTTCTTTACTTTTAGAGAGAAGGTATTATTCTCTAGAGGTGGAGATGAGAAGGGGAATGCCTAAGAAGTGAGATATTAGGGAAACAGTTTATTGAAAGGTAGTGTGGGTGCTTGATTGATGTATGATTTTAACAACTGTGCTATGTAGTGTGAAAATCAGGGAAAGTTGATGGCTCCTCTCTATCCTCCTCCCTTGGCTTTTCTTTGCTCTCATATAATGGATAGGGCAGGTCATTGAATCACAGTTCCAGGAAGTGGAGATTTAACAGGAGTTAATGTTTAAGTGCAAATGGGCACATTCTCTCTTCAGGTGCACTTTCCAGAGGTTAAAGTGTTCAGAATAGTTCTGAGGTCTTGTTCTCTCTTGAAAAATGATCTGCTTATAATTTTCATTGATTTTATAAAGCACTGTTCGTATGCTCCAGGTTTTAAATAATGAAGATGTTTGCAGATCAGATGAAATCAAAGAAGGAACCAAGAATAGTGTTCTAAGTAAAGAAAATAGGAAAACAACTGGATCAGTTAAATATGTGGTAAGGGGTACTCTGTTAGAAACCAAAGTCTTAAGTAATTCTACAGCATGACTCAACACTAACAAAGCTTCTGAACTCTTTCTGAAGATGTGCCTAATAGAAATGTAGAATTAAAACTTCATTCCTAGATGGAGGTCCTCTTAATATAGCATTGGAATGCCAGAAATGCCAGGAGGGGCTGAGAGGAAATTGAAAGGACATAGGTTTTACATATATTAATGAACATCTCAAAAAAGAAGGCAACATGAGGGAAATTTTGAGGATTTGCAGTTGCACTATAGCAGATTTTGAAAGATTAAAATGTTTTACATGTCATTTTTAGAGATGAGTTAATATGCATTGGTGGTGGTCCCACAACTCTGCAACAAGAATAACAGCTACTGTGTCATCATTAACTTCCTGATGGAGGACTTCTCTCAGTTGAGATTTCACTCACAGGTCCTAGACTTAATTGACAGATTTGGAAAGATCTATCTATCTATCTATCTATCTATCTATCTATCTATCTAATCTATCGATCTATCTACACACACACATATATACATACACGTATATATACAAAATTATACACACAATTAAATACAGTCATCTCTTTGTATCCATGGAGGATTTGTTCCAGGGACACCAAAATCCATGGATACTCAAATTCATGATATAAAATAGCCTAGCATTTACATAAAACCTACCTACCCACATCCTTCCACATACTTTAAATATTCTCTAGATTATTTTATAATACTGAATGCAATGTAAATGCTATGTAAATAGTTGTTATACTGTATTGCTTAGGGAATACAAACAAGAAAAAGTATACATTTTCAATACAGATGCAATTTTTTTCCTCAACTATTTTCCATCTATAATTGAATTCATGGATGCAGAATCCAAAAATACAAAGGGCCACCTACATATGTAAACATATATATGTGTGTAGTTGTGTATATATGTATATATGTGTATTTATGTATATATACACATATAATAACCAAACATATATATACATGTGTGTATATATATGTATATCCACACACACACACAGAAATTATATACGTACACACATATATATTATGTAAATTTTGCTTTCTTCTGATTTTTCTATATTTTATTTTTCTCCAAAATAAAAGTTTGGCATGATCTATAGCAACAAGATCTAGAACAAAATATCTGCTATGTCCTGAGATTAATACTTTGGCTTGGGTATACTATAACAAAATGGTTTCTTAAGTAGTAAGTTACTGCAACAAAAAAAAAAACATCTGGTGCTTTCATTCTTATGTGTTTTTATCTCCTGAGATTTTGGAAAAATGAAATGTATGAGAGTTGGAGTTGAATTTTTTTCCAATTTCAGAGGTCATTAATTGGTGCCAAGGAGCAACATCGGTTTTAAAGGGAAACACACTTGACTAAAGCTGTGAAGGAGGAAGCCAGACTCCAGAGAAACCACCAATGCCTGAAACCGAGCCAACTAAGAAAAAATGGGGGCAAAGAGTGTCTTCTGTGCATATCCTGGTACATTATATTTTTCTGTGTCAACAAGGGATAGGAGACTTATTTTATTAGAATTTAAATTTCAATATTGGAACATAAACTTATTTTAAAAATTCATATTTTACAAATTGTTCAATATTATTTTATGTTATATCTTTATAAAACAGTTTCTACGATTGTGGGTTACAAAATCAGAGAAGTTATTCTTGCATATTTTGGCCATATGAACTTTAGAAATTTACTTAATATCTCTGCCCTCAATTTGCCCACCTGTAAATTGATATACTGATAGTACCTACCTCATAGCATTACTGTAAATGTTAAAACAAATTACATGTGAGAAGTGAGTAGCCCATGACAAGTGATTAGTAAATATTAGTAGCCACTATTTTTCCTACTTGCTATGGTTTGAATGTCTCCTCCCAAACTTATTTTGAAATGTAATTGCTATTGTAACAGTATTAAGAGGTGGGATCTTTAAGAGATGATTAGGTTATAAGGACTCCACCCTCATGAATGAAGAAAAGCCACCATCTAGGGAGTGGGTTTCTGATGAAAAGACAAGTTTGAACTGATTGCCTCTCTGTCTCACCTTCTTCTTTGTCTTCCACCATGGGATAACACAGCATGAAGGCCCTCACAAGATGCAGTACTGGCCTTCCCAGCCTCCAAAACTGTGAGAAATAAATTTTCCTCCTTGTTATGGTACCCAGTCTGTGATATTCTGGTATAGCAGCAGCAAACAGGCTAAGACACTGACACGCTGGCTTTGCTATTTCCTGGTGCATGTTTCATGATGCTGTTTGGTGAGCTGGTTTTGAGGACATGCGGAAAGAAGAGGAGGAATATCTACCATTGAATTAGTACTTAGTATCTGCTAGGCTGTGTGCTGAGCACTATCACACAGACTGTCATTTATTTCTGACTAGAACTGTAGATGTAAAATATGTTAATACTGCATATTGAAGTTAAAAATTTGTTGTGCATGCAGCTCTTACATTATAAAGAGCATAAAACATTGAGAATGTTGTTGTACTGTATTCAGAAATCATACTTTGATTTGGGAAAGCCACTCACTTCCATGACACATTAGTGAAGTATGGGTCTACATCCTTGTTGTTTCCTTTTCATCTTACTCATTAAGGTAAATAAGAATTACAACCAACATTTATGTCAGAACTATACTCATCCATCTATTACAAACGTAGTTTCACTATAGATACAAGAGTTGGGCAAAAATCAATGAAAATGTTCTGTAAGAATCAACTGGCAATGAGGAATTTATAATGGAGACTATCATATATTTTGTTATTATTCAGAAATTGAGTGTTATACATCCTTTATATCAATATAATTTATAATTGGTGTGTATACACACACACACACACACACAAACACATGTTAAACTTAGGGTTGTTGTTGTTTTTGCAGAAGTTGCACTTAATTCATCCTCAGAGGGGAGGAGTTTGTCTATGGATTAGACTCTTGCCCTGGGATTTACAACTTTCAAAGTTGTTAAATATCATGTGTATAAAGATATATTCACCTGATACTTGCTCCGTGAAGCCTGAGAAGTAAGGCAGAGACAGGATAAAAACCTGGTCATCTCTGTTTCACTTGGATGCCTTCTCTCTTTTATACCTGCTTTATTCCACTTCATTGGTGATGAAAAATGGACCTGAGAGTTGCTGATGCTGCTTCTCTAGTTATCTCTGACCTTGCCATTAAAGCAGGAAGATTTAGTGTCAGTGATGGGCTTGTGAAGAAGGAAGAAGATGAGACTACATATATGAATGCTATGTTGGTAAGAGAGCCCCAAACCTGTCCTTGGCATAGACAGATAATTTCTGTATATATAATCAAGTTCTACACCGTCTTTTCAGGCCAAGTTCACAGCATAATGGAAACTGCCCTTACATCTATTATTTTTACTCTGGCAGTATATATTCTCTTTGGGAACTTGGAGTATATTAACCAGATTCTTTTCTTTTTAAGTAACATCTTAATCTCACTCCTTGCACTATTACAGTTCTCACAAATTACAGAAGTAGCATTTCTCTTTGATTATAATTTTGCCCATCTTCCTTCCCTGAACTCAGGACTTCAGCAACATTTGAATTAGAAGTCTATGTCTGATTGGTTCCAGAATATATATAATCATAACACAGTTTCTAGAGAGACTAGGAATGATAGGTAAAGAATCATGAAGTACTGTACACACACACACACACACACACACACACACACACACACACACACAAAAGGATTGC